>NC_056433.1:90168071-90317969 GCF_018296145.1 Oncorhynchus tshawytscha
TCTCCCTCTCTCTCTCCCTGTCTCCCTCTCTCTCTCCCTGTCTCCCTCTCTCTCTCCCTGTCTCCCTCTCTCTCTCCCTGTCTCCCTCTCTCTCTCCCTGTCTCCCTCTCTCTCTCCCTGTCTCTCTCTCTCTCTCTCCCCCTGTCTCCCTCTCTCTCCCCCTGTCTCCTCTCTCTCCCCCTGTCTCCCTCTCTCTCCCCCTGTCTCCCTCTCTCTCACTGTCCCTCTTTTTGTCCCTGTCCCTCTCTCCCTCTCTCTGTCCCTGTCTCTCTTCCTGTCCATCTCCATGTCCCTGTCTCTCTCCCTGTCCAGACCACATGTACTACTTTGAAGGGAGGGATTACTCCCGGGAGGTGAGCTCTGAGGACCAGAGGACCTTCAGTCGTCTCCTGGAGGAAGAGGCAGGAGGAGGAGAGAGACGAGCGACACGACACAACGATGAAGTAAGACTCTGTGACCGTCTCCTCACCTCTACTCTACTAGACTAGTGTGATGGTGGGCTACTGACTAACATCATTACTCACAAACATAGAAATAGGACATCTTTATTCTACACCTTTCACTAGTAGCACTGTTAGACAGACAGACTGGGTATGTTGTTGGAGTGTAATGTTAGACAGACTGGGTATGTTGTTGGAGTGTAATGTTAGACAGACTGGGTATGTTGTTGGAGTGTAATGTTAGACAGACTGGGTATGTTGTTGGAGTGTAATGTTAGACAGACTGGGTATGTTGTTGGAGTGTAATGTTAGACAGACTGGGTATGTTGTTGGAGTGTAATGTTAGACAGACTGGGTATGTTGTTGGAGTGTAATGTTAGACAGACTGGGTATGTTGTTGGAGTGTAATGTTAGACAGACAGACAGACAGTCTGGGTATGTTGTTGGAGTGTAATGTTAGACAGACAGACAGACAGACTGGGTATGTTGTTGGAGTGTAATGTTAGACAGACAGACAGACAGACAGGGTATGTTGTTGGAGTGTAATGTTAGACAGACAGACAGACAGACTGGGTATGTTGTTGGAGTGTAATGTTAGACAGACAGGCAGACTGGGTATGTTGTTGGAGTGTAATGTTAGACAGACAGACAGACAGACTGGGTATGTTGTTGGAGTGTAATGTTAGACAGACAGACAGACAGACAGACAGACAGACAGACAGACAGACAGACAGACAGACAGACAGACAGACAGACAGACAGACAGACAGACAGACAGACAGACAGACTGGGTATGTTGTTGGAGTGTAATGTTAGACAGACAGACAGAGACAGACTGTGTATGTTGTTGGAGTGTAATGTTAGACAGACAGACAGACTGTGTATGTTGTTGGAGTGTAATGTTAGACAGACAGACAGACAGACAGACAGACTGGGTATGTTGTTGGAGTGTAATGTTAGACAGACAGACAGACTGGGTATGTTGTTGGAGTGAAGACAGACAGACTGGGTATGTTGTTGGAGTGTAATGTTAGACAGACATGTTGACAGAGTGTAATGTTAGACAGACTGGGTATGTTGTTGGAGTGTAATGTTAGACAGACTGGGTATGTTGTTGGAGTGTAATGTTAGACAGACTGGGTATGTTGTTGGAGTGTAATGTTAGACAGACATGTTAGACAGACTGGGTATGTTGTTGGAGTGTAATGTTAGACAGACTGGGTATGTTGTTGGAGTTAGACAGACAGACTGGGTATGTTGTTGGAGTGTAATGTTAGACAGACAGACAGACAGACTGGGTATGTTGTTAGTGTAATGTTAGACAGACAGACAGAGACAGACAGACTGGGTATGTTGGAGTGTAATGTTAGACAGACAGTTGGGTATGTTGTTGGAGTGTAATGTTAGACAGACAGACAGACAGACAGACAGACTGGGTATGTTGTTGGAGTGTAATGTTAGTAGATGTTAGACAGACAGACAGACAGAGTGTAATGTTAGACAGACAGACAGACAGACTGGGTATGTTGTTGGAGTGTAATGTTAGACAGACAGACAGACAGACAGACAGACTGGGTATGTTGTTGGAGTGTAATGTTAGACAGACAGACAGACAGACTGGGTATGTTGTTGGAGTGTAATGTTAGACAGACAGACAGACAGACAGACAGACTGGGATGTTGTTGGAGTGTAACAGACAGACAGACAGACAGACAGACAGACAGACTGGGTATGTTGTTGGAGTGTAATGTTAGACAGACAGACAGACAGACAGACTGTGTAATGTTAGACAGACAGACAGACAGACTGGGTATGTTGTTGGAGTGTAATGTTAGACAGACAGACAGACAGACAGACTGGGTATGTTGTTGGAGTGTAATGTTAGACAGACAGACAGACAGACAGACTGGGTATGTTGTTGGAGTGTAATGTTAGACAGACAGACAGACAGAGACAGACAGACAGACAGACAGACAGACTGGGTATGTTGTTGGAGTGTAATGTTAGACAGAGACAGACAGACTGGGTATGTTGTTGGAGTGTAATGTTAGACAGACAGACAGACAGACAGACTGGGTATGTTGTTGGAGTGTAATGTTAGACAGACAGACAGACAGACAGACAGACTGGGTATGTTGTTGGAGTGTAATGTTAGACAGACAGACAGACAGACTGGGTATGTTGTTGGAGTGTAATGTTAGACAGACAGACAGACAGACTGGGTATGTTGTTGGAGTGTAATGTTAGACAGACAGACAGACAGACAGACTGGGTATGTTGTTGGAGTGTAATGTTAGACAGACAGACAGACAGACAGACTGGGTATGTTGTTGGAGTGTAATGTTAGACAGACAGACAGACAGACAGACAGACAGACTGGGTATGTTGTTGGAGTGTAATGTTAGACAGACAGACAGACAGACAGACAGACAGACAGACAGTTGTTTGGAGTGACATGACAGACAGACAGACAGACAGTGTAATGTTAGACAGACAGACAGACAGACTGGGTATGTTGTTGGAGTGTAATGTTAGACAGACAGACAGACAGACAGACAGACAGACAGACAGACAGACAGACTGTATGTTGTTGGAGTGTAATGTTAGACAGACAGACAGACAGACTGGGATGTTGTTGGAGTGTAATGTTAGACAGACAGACAGACAGACTGGGTATGTTGTTGGAGTGTAATGTTAGACAGACAGACAGAGACAGACTGGGTATGTTGTTGGAGTGTAATGTTGGAGTGTAACAGACAGACAGACAGACAGACTGGGTATGTTGTTGGAGTGTAATGTTAGACAGACAGACAGACAGACAGACAGACAGACAGACAGACTGGGTATGTTGTTGGAGTGTAATGTTAGACAGACAGACAGAGACAGACTGGGTATGTTGTTGGAGTGTAATGTTAGACAGACAGACAGAGACAGACTGGGTATGTTGTTGGAGTGTAATGTTAGACAGACAGACAGACAGACAGACTGGGTATGTTGTTGGAGTGTAATGTTAGACAGACAGACAGACAGACTGTGTATGTTGTTGGAGTGTAATGTTAGACAGACAGACAGACAGACAGACTGGGTATGTTGTTGGAGTGTAATGTTAGACAGACAGACAGACAGACTGGGTATGTTGTTGGAGTGTAATGTTAGACAGACAGACAGACAGAGACTGGGTATGTTGTTGGAGTGTAATGTTAGACAGACAGACAGACAGTGTAAGTTAGACAGACAGACAGACAGACTGGGTATGTTGTTGGAGTGTAATGTTAGACAGACAGACAGACAGACAGACTGGGTATGTTGTTGGAGTGTAATGTTAGACAGACAGACAGACAGACAGACTGGGTATGTTGTTGGAGTGTAATGACAGACTGGGTAGAGTGTAAGACAGACAGACAGACAGACTGATGTTGTTGGAGTGTAAGACAGACAGACAGACTGGGTATGTTGTTGGAGTGTAATGTTAGACAGACAGACAGACAGACTGGGTATGTTGTTGGAGTGTAATGTTAGACAGACAGACAGACAGACAGACAGAGACAGACAGACTGGGTATGTTGTTGGAGTGTAATGTTAGACAGACAGACAGACAGACTGGGTATGTTGTTGGAGTGTAATGTTAGACAGACAGACAGACAGACAGACTGGGTATGTTGTTGGAGTGTAATGTTAGACAGACAGACAGACAGACAGACAGACAGACAGACAGACTGGGTATGTTGTTGGAGTGTAATGTTAGACAGACAGACGCAGAGGCTATGTTGTTGAAATTGGGCAGACTATGCATTGTCAATTGTCTGTGATTGGCTAAGCCATGTACTGTATACTGTCTGTCTGTTGGCTCAAGTTATAGTTTGTCTTCCAAATGGCAGCTTACTCCCTATAAAGTGCACCACTTTAGACCATCCTATGGGCCCAAGGCACACTATTCCCTATATTGTGCACTACTTTTCAACAGAGTCCTATGGGCCTTGGTCTAAAGTAGTGCACTACTTTTCAACAGAGTCCTATGGGTCTTGGTCTAAAGTAGTGCACTACTTTTCAACAGAGTCCTATGGGCCCTGGTCTAAAGTAGTGTACTATATAGGGAATAGCGTGTAATTTGGGGGACAACCTATGTCTCTTGGCTGATGTTCAGTGGCCCCTCAGGTGTGTCTGTCCGGGCCCCTGTTGGCCCCCATGAGGAAGAGGAAGGCCTTGACTGAGACTGACCTGAAAGAGAGGGAGGAGGCTGCAGCTAAGAGGGCCAGAGTACAGGAGGACAAGAGGAGGAGACTACAGGAGAACAAACACAGGAAGAAGTAAGAACAAAGTCATTTTCACAAGAAACCAAACTGCAGAAAACTGACTGAAACAGGGAGGGACTAACTAACATTTTCAAATAAGAAAACTTGTTTCTGTTACAAAATATGTTGCTATGGTTTGCAACAGTGTGCATTAATGAATATGACCCTGATCGTGGGATAGACACCTGCAACATAGACCCTAGTTCTGGTTCTGGTATAATGAGGCGTTTGTGTTGCAGGATGGCATGGTGGGAGTCCAGTGGGTACAGGTCCCTGTGTTTACCCTCTGTGGAGAGCGAGGAGGAGGAGGAGGCTGATGACCTCAGTGTGACCTCTACAGATTCAGAACACTCTGCTATTAGTTACGTGTTGGGCGATGTCACACACCCCTACGCCAACCAGGAAGATGCCATCATAGTGCACTGTGTTGGTATGGAATCATTCTGATATTAAAACATTCATTTTGGTTATTACATTGCTTACAGCAAAGAAAGAGAGCGCATACAAACATGAAAACATTGTATTGAAAACGTCAATGTCTGTGTTTATGCCCTGGCATCTTGTAGATGACTCTGGCCGGTGGGGTAGAGGTGGTCTCTTCACAGCATTGGAGAACAGGTCAGATGCACCATGTAAACAATATGAGCTGGCTGGAAAGATGAAAGGTGAGCTCACATCGTCCAGGGTCACAAACCCTTTTTCCGTAAAGAATATTAACGTGGGCCTCCCGGGTGGCGCAGTGGTTAAGGGCTGTGCCACCAGAGGCTCTGGGTTCAACCTTCGTCTCTCCCGAGCCCGTACGGGAGTTGTAGCGATGAGACAAGATAGTAGCTACTAACAATTGGATACCACGAAATTGGGGAGAAAAAGGGGAGTAAAATAAAAAATAAAAAAAATAAAGAAAATAATATTAACGTGCTAGAACTGATGCGGCGGGCAAACGCACTGGAAAAGCATTTAAATGGACGAGGCACACGAGAGCGCGTTAGATACATTTGCTCAGAAGAGGTGGTTTCAACTCCATTCTAATATGGACTTTGCTTCTGGAAAACCGTATCAAGTCACGGCTCAGTTGTGTCGAGTGCTGCTTTGGATGTCCCTCGTATACTTCTGTTATCGGGGAAAGGTCCACAATGGAACTTATATTAATGTGGAGAATGATACATTTACATCGGTTGGCCATCAAATATAATTGTCTATGCTTTTGTGGGCTAATGTAGCCCCCATTTGATACAATAAATATGTTGTCGTGAGGACAGTCTGAGGACTGTTATTTATCAAATGTTTACATTTATTTAACTAGTAGGCAAGTCAGTTAAGATCAAATTCTTATTTTCAATGACGGTGACCTAGGAACAGTGGGTTAAATGTCTTGTTCAGGGGCAGAACGATGGATTTGTACCTTGTCAGCTCGGGGATTCGATCTTGCAACCTTTCGGTTACTAGTCCAATGCTCTAACCACTAGGCTACCCTGCCGCCCCATTAATGTTGTGACTTGACTTTAACATTAATCTGAGGACTGTTATTTATCTAATTAACTAAATATGTTTAATTGTTAAATTCATCATGTAACAATTAACTCATTAGGATCTGGGGCACCACGAGAGAGGTTCTTTAAAGAGTTACCATCTCCTGAATTAAACTCTATACGGTCTTTACCTTTTCACATCTATAAACAGTCAACTTATTAATCATAACCTTGTATCATATCATTCTGAACAGCCGTAACATCCTTGCGTCTGCAAAAACCTGAGCCTTACTTATGATTCAGCACAGTCGTGGCCAAAAGTTTTGAGAATGACACAAATATTAATTTTCACAAAGTCTGATGCCTCAGTTTGTATGATGGCAATTTGCATATACTCCAGAATGTTATGAAGAGTGATCAGATGAATTGCAAAGTCCCTCTTTGCCATGCAAATGAACTGAATCCCCCAAAAACATTTCCACTGCATTTCAGCCCTGCCACAAAAGGACCAGCTGACATCATGTCAGTGATTCTCTCGTTAACACAGGTGTGAGTGTTGAGGAGGACAAGGCTGGAGATCACTCTGTCATGCTGATTGAGTTTGAATAACAGACTGGAAGCTTCAAAAGGAGGGCAGTGCTTGGAATGATTGTTCTTCCTCTGTCAACCATGGTTACCTGCAAGGAAACACGTGCCGTCATCATTACTTTGCACAAAAAGGGCTTCACAGGCAAGGATATTGGTGCCAGTAAGATTGCACCTAAATCAACCATTTATCAGGTCATCAAGAACTTCAAGGAGAGCGGTTCACTTGTTGTGAAGAAGGCTTCAGGACTGTTGTGAAGAAGACTTTTGGAGGATGGCCTAGTGTCAAGAAGGACAGCAAAGAAGCCACTTCTCTCCAGGAAAAACATCAGGGACAGACTGATATTCTGCAAAAGGCACAGGGATTGGACTGTTGAGGACTGGGGTAAAGTCATTTTCTCTGATTGTTTGGGGCATCCGGAAAAAAGCTTGTCCGGAGAAAACAAGGTGAGCGCTACCATCAAGTCCTGTGTCATGCCAACAGTAAAGCATCCTGAGACCATTCATATGTGGGGTTGCTTCTCAGCCAAGGGAGTGGACTCACTCACAATTTGCCTAAGAGCACAGCCATGAATATAGAATGGTACCAACACATCCTCCGAGAGCAACTTCTCCCAAACATCCAGGAACAGTTTGGTGACGAACAATGCCTTTTCCAGCATGATGGAGCACCTTGCCATTGGGCAAAAGTGATAACTAAGTGGCTCGGAGAACAAAACATCGATATTTTGGGTCCATGGCCAGGAAACTCCCCAGACCTTAATCCCATTGAGGGCGGGTGGACAAACGAAAACCCATAAATTCTGACAAACTCCAAGCATTGATTATGCAAGAATGGGCGGCCATCAGTCAGGATGTGGCCCAGAAGTTAATTGACAGCATGCCAGGGCGGATTGCAGAGGTTTTGAAAAAGAAGGGTCAACACTGCAAATATTGACACTGCATCAACTTCATGTAATTGTCAATAAAAGCCTTTGACACTTATGAAATGCTTGAAATTATACTTCAGTATTCCATTGTAACATCTGACAAAAATATCTAAAGGCACTGAAGCAGCAAACTTTGTGGAAATTAAAATTTGTGTCATTCTCAAAACTTTTGGCCACGACGGTACATGCCAATCAGGATATATCTATAGCTATGTACTGTACATGCCAATCAGGATATATCTATAGCTATGTACTGTACATGCCAATCAGGATATATCTATAGCTATGTACTGTACATGCCAATCAGGATATATCTATAGCTATGTACTGTACATGCCAATCAGGATATATCTATAGCTATGTACTGTACATGCCAGTCGATAGCAGTCAAACGGGTTAAATCGACATCATCAATGGAAAATCATATTTTATCTTGCAACATATGCAATCTCCTTTATTAGCTCACAGTAATTCTCATTTTGATGGAAAACCACATTTTGCTTCTTAATTCCCTCAATAACACTCAGGAAAAATGTTCTCGATGTCTCTGTCTACTGGCTCTACATCAGCCCTGGTTCTAATGTCTAATCTAATGGCCTCCAGTGCCTTAGACCTAGTTGTAACTGTACTACCTGTGCTGTCCTGCCATCACACACCAGTAAATCAGAGTTATTTCTGTTTCAGACTTGGAGCTGGGATCTGTGTTGCTGTTTCCTGTTGATGATAAACAGTCCAGACTGGATGGCCAAGACCAGGTAAGTGTAGCAGAGATGACGTAGACCTGTCTGTGTCACCCTCATGAGGAAATTTCCTCTAGGTCTAATGGTTGATGTTCAGGTGGGTTCAGATCCCACCTGTTACATAAGCACACACACACACACCCTCTCAACACACAGTACGTGTCTATGCCCTAACATCTTCTCAGAGTGTTAAAGCTATAGAACCTTCAGAAAGTATTCACACCACTTGACTTTTTCCACATTTTGTTGTGTTACAGCTTGCATATAAAATGGGATAAATTCAGATTTTGTCACTCTCCTAAACACAATACCCCATAATGTAAAAGTGGAATTGTGTTTTTTCACATTTTTACTAATTAATAAAAATGTGTAGCTGAATTGTTAAGTCAATAAGTAGTATTAAACCCCTTTGTTATGGCAAGCCTAAACATTTTCAGGAGTAAAAATGTGCTTACCATAATAAGTGTCATGGACTCACTCTGTGTGCACTAATGGGGTTTAACAATATTTTTGAATGACTACCTCATCTCTGTACCCCACAGATACAATTATCTGTAAGGTCCCTCATCTCTGTACCCCACACATACAATTATCTGTAAGGTCCCTCATCTCTCTACCCCACACATACAATTATCTGTACGGTCCCTCATCTCATCTCAATTATCTGTAGGTCCCTCATCTCTCTACCCCACACATACAATTATCAAGGTCCCTCATCTCTGTACCCCCACACATACAATTATCTGTAAGGTCCCTCATCTCTGTACTCCACACATACAATTATCAATTCATCTCTGTACTCCACACATACAATTATCTGTAAGGTCCCTCATCTCTCTACCCCACACATAGGTCCCTCATCTCTCTACCCCCACACATACAATTATCTGTAAGGTCCCTCATCTCTGTCCCTCATCTCCACACATACAATTATCTGTAAGGTCCCTCATCTCTGACCCCACAGATACAATTATCTGTTAGGTCCCTCATCCCTGTACCCCACACATACAATTATCTGTTAGGTCCCTCATCCCTGTACCCCACACATACAATTATCTGTTAGGTCCCTCATCTCTGTACCCCACAGATACAATTATCTGTTAGGTCCCTCATCTCTGTACCCCACACATACAATTATCTGTTAGGTCCCTCATCTCTGTACCCCACAGATACAATTATCTGTAAGGTCCCTCAGTCCAGCAGGGAATTTCAAACACAGATTCAACAACAAAGACCAGGGAGGTTTTCCAACTCCTCGCAAAGAAAAGCACCTATTGGTAGATGGTAAAAAAAAAAGCAGTCATTGAATATCCCTTTGATCATGGTGAAGTTATTAGTTATACTTTGGATTGTGTATCAATACACCCAGCCACTACAAAGATACAGGCGTCCTTCCTAACTCAGTTGCCGGAGAAGAAGGAAACTGCTCACCATGAGGCCAATGGTGACTTTAAAACAGTTAGAGTTTAATGGTTGTGATAGGAGAGAACTGAGGAGGGATCAACAACATTGTAGTTACTCCACAATACTAAACTAATTGAGAGTGAAAAGAACGAAGCATGTACAGAATACTAATACTCCAAAACATGTACCCTGTTTGCAACAAGGGACTAAAGTAATAATGTAAAAATATTGCAACGCAATTCACTTTTTGTCCTGAATACAAAGTGTTATGTTTGGGGCAAATCCAATACAACACATTACTGAGTACCTCTCTCCATATTTTCAAGCACACTGTTATGGGTATGCTTGTTATCTTTAAGGGCTAGTGAGTTTTTCAGGATAGAAAAGAAATGGAATGGAGCTAAGCACAGGCAAAAAGGAAAACCTGGTTCAGTCTGCTTTCCACCAGACACTGGGCGATGGCTTCACCTTTCATCAGGACAATAACCTAAAACACAAGGCCAAATCTACACTGGAGATGCTTACCATGAAGACGGTGAATATTCATCAGTGGCAGTTACAGTTTTGACTTAAATCTGGTTGAAAATCTATGACAAGACCTGAAGATAACAATGATCAACAACCAATTTGACAGAGATAGAAAATAACAATGTGCAAATGTTGCACAATCCAGGTGTGGAAAGTTCTAGAAACTTACCCAGAAAGACTCACAGCTGTAATCGCTGCCAAAGGTGCTTCTACAAAGTATTGAGTCAGGGGTGTGGATACATCTCTAAATGATATATTTCTGTATTTAATTTTCAATGATTATCAAAAGAAATCTAAAAACATGTTTTGACTTGGTCATTATGGGGTATTGTGTAGAAAAAAAATCTGTTTAATCAATTTGAATTCAGGCGGTAACACAGCAAGATGTGAAATAAGTCAAGGGGTATGAATGCTTTCTGTAGGCGCTGTATGTTCCTGTGTGTGCCCAAAGGTAATCACATGCGTCAAAAAGTCAGGACACTCTGCTCTGACATAATTAAGATACCTGTGTAATTATGATGATGATGTACCTGATTTGTATAATGAGTGATTTGTTCCCTCCCTCCTGTTCTCAGATGACCCTGATGTGATGTGTTCTGTCCGTCCGTCCGTCCCCAGGTTGTTCTGATGTGTCTGTCCGTCCGTCCGTCCCAAAGTTGTTCTGATGTGTCTGTCTGTCCTCAGGTGGCCCTGATAGTGGCCCAGCAGAGAGCCAGAGACAACAGCCTGTCAGGGATCCATCTCTCTGCTCTGGAAGAAGGACTCCAGAAAATCTACAGGGTCGCCAAGACTAACAAGGGTAGTCTGTCTGTCTTTGTCTGTCTGTCTGTCTCTCTCTGTCTGTCTATGTGTAGTTGGAGTAAGAGACCATTTACTCTGCTGTACACATCACTAAAGATGTTGATTTGAGTCACAAAAGATTTCATTTGTCTCCTTATTTCCCTCTCATACACCTCTCTCCTCTCCCCTAGCTAGCGTCCACCTCCCCCGTATCGGCCACTCCACCAGAGGGTTTAACTGGTATGGAACAGAGAGACTCATCAGAAAACACCTGGCCTCCAGAGGGGTACACACCTCCATGTATCCTTTCTACTCCTTTACTAACACACCTCCATGTATCCTTTCTACTCCTTTACTAACACACCTCCATGTATCCTTTCTACTCCTTTACTAACACAACCCCATGTATCCTTTCTACTCCTTTACTAACCCTAACACTCCATGTATCCTTTCTACTCCTTTACTAACACACCTCCATGTATCCTTTCTACTCCTTTACTAACACAACCCCATGTATCCTTTCTACTCCTTTACTAACAACCCCATGTATCCTTTCTACTCCTTTACAAACCCTAACACACCTCCATGTATCCTTTCTACTCCTTTACTAACACAACCCCATGTATCCTTTCTACTCCTTTACTAACACACCTCCATGTATCCTTTCTTCTCCTTTACAAACCCTAACACACCTCCATGTATCCTTTCTACTCCTTTACTAACACACCTCCATGTATCCTTTCTACTCCTTTACTAACACAACCCCATGTATCCTTTCTACTCCTTTACTAACACAACCCCATGTATCCTTTCTTCTCCTTTACAAACCTTAACACACCTTCAAATCAAATCAAATCAAATCATGTATCCTTTCTACTCCTTTACTAACACAACCCCATGTATCCTTTCTACTCCTTTACTAACCCTAACACCCCCATGTATCCTGTCTACTCCTTTACTAACACACCTCCATGTATTCGTTCTACTCCTTTACTAACACACCTCCATGTATTCTTTCTACTCCTTTACTAACACACCTCCATGTATCCTTTCTACTCCTTTACTAACACAACCCCATGTATCCTTTCTACTCCTTTACTAACAACCCCATGTATCCTTTCTACTCCTTTACCTCCAAACCCTAACACACCTCCATGTATCCTTTCTACTCCTTTACTAACACAACCCCATGTATCCTTTCTATCCTTTCTCCTTTACTAACACACCTCCATCCATGTATCCTTTCTACTCCTTTACTAACACACCTCCATGTATCCTTTTCTCCTTTACAAACCCTAACACACCTCCATGTATCCTTTCTACTCCTTTACTAACACAACCCCATGTATCCTTTCTACTCCTTTACTAACACACCTCCATGTATCCTTTCTTCTCCTTTACAAACCCTAACACACCTCCATGTATCCTTTCTACTCCTTTACTAACACACCTCCATGTATCCTTTCTACTCCTTTACTAACACAACCCCATGTATCCTTTCTACTCATTTACTAACCCTAACAACCCCATGTATCCTTTCTACTCCTTTACTAACACACCTCCATGTATTCGTTCTACTCCTTTACTAACACACCTCCATGTATTCTTTCTACTCCTTTACTAACACACCTCCATGTATCCTTTCTACTCCTTTACTAACACACCTCCATGTATCCTTTCTTCTCCTTTTTACCTCCAAACCCTAACACACCTCCATGTATCCTTTTTCTTTACAAACCCTAACACACCTCCATGTATCCTTTACTAACACAACCCCATGTATCCTTTCTACTCCTTTACTAACACACCTCCATGTATCCTTTTCTTCTCCACCTCCATTACAAACCCTAACACACCTCCATGTATCCTTTCTACTCCTTTACTAACACACCTCCATGTATCCTTTCTACTCCTTTACTAACACACACCTCCATGTATCCTTTCTACTCCTTTACTAACACAACCCCATGTATCCTTTCTACTACTAACACACCTCCATGTATCCTTTCTTTCTCCTTTACTTTACTAACCCTAACACACTCCATGTATCCTTTCTACTCCTTTAACACCCCCATGTATCCTTTCTACTCCTTTACTAACACACCTCCATGTATCCTTTCTACTCCTTTACTAACACACCTCCATGTATCCTTTCTACCTCCTTTACTAACAAACACCTCCATGTATCCTTCTACTCCTTTACTAACACACCCCATGTATCCTTTACTAACACACCTCCATGTATCCTTTCCTTTACTAACCCTAACACACCCCATGTATCCTTTGTATCCTTTCTAACCCTAACACACCCCCATGTATCCTTTCTCTACTCCTTTACTAACACACCTCCATGTATCCTTTCTTTACTAACACACCTCCATGTATTCGTTCTACTCCTTTACTAACACAACCCCATGCATCCTTTCTACTCATTTACTAACCCTAACACCCCCATGTATCCTTTCTACTCCTTTACTAACACACCTCCATGTATCCTTTCTACTCCTTTACTAACCCTAATACCTCCATGTATCCTTTCTACTCCTTTACTAACCCTAATACCTCCATGTATCCTTTCTACTCCTTTACTAACCCTAATACCTCCATGTATCCTTTCTACTCCTTTACAAACCCTAACACACCTCCATGTATCCTTTCTACTCCTTTACTAACCCTATCACACCTTAATGTATCCTTTCTTCTCCTTTACAAACCCTAACACGCCTCCATGTATCCTTTCTACTCCTTTTAAAACCCTAACAGACCCCCAAAAACCCTACCACACTTCCATGTATCCTGTCTACTCCTTTACTAACCCTAACACCCCAGTGTATTTGTTCTACTCCTTTACTAACCCTAACAACCTCATGTATCTTTTCTACTCCTTTACTAACCCTGACACCCCCATGTATCCTTTCTACTCCTTTACTAACACACCTCCATGTATCCTTTCTTCTCCTTTACTAACCCTAACACCCCCATGTATCTGTTCTACTCCTTTACTAACCCTAACACCCCGTGTATCCTTCCTACTCATTTACTAACCCTAACATCTCCTTTGGTAAACAGTTGTGTACTCTTTGTTTATTTAACCAAATAGCTTGCTGGCTAACATTAGCTGCCTAACTAAGTAGCATTGCTGTAACCAGCTAGCTGGCTAAATATGTCTTCAGCTAGTTAGCTAGCCATGTTCTATGCTGTCAGACTGATATACATTTTTGTAACTAGGCAAGTCCGTTAAGAACAAATTGTTATTTACAATGATGGCCTAGGAAAAGGCAAACGGCCTCCTGCGGGGACGGGGGACTGGGATTAAAAATAAATAAAATAAAAATATTGGACAAAACACTCATCACAACAAGAGAGACAGCACAACACTACATGAAGAGAGACCTAAGATGACAACATAACATGGCGGCAACATAACAACAACATGGTAGCAACACAACATGACATGGTAGCAGCACAAAACATGGTACAAGCATTATTGAGCACAGACAACAGCACAAAGGGCAAGAAGGTAGAGTCAACAATACATCACACAAATCAGTCACAAGTGTCAGTGTGTCCATGACGGAGTCTTTGAATGAAGAGATTGAGATAAAACTGTCCAGTTTAAGTGTTAGTTGCAGCTCGTTCCAGTCGCTAGCTGCAGCGAACTGAAAAGACGAGCGGCCCAGGGGTGTGTGTACTTTGGGGACCTTTAACAGAATGTGACTGGCAGAACAGGTGTTGTATGTGGAGGATGAGGGCTGCAGTAGATATCTCAGATAAGGGGGAGTGAGGCCTAAGACGGTTTTATAAATAAGCATCAACCAGTGGGTCTTGTGACGGGTATAGAGAGATGACCAGTTTACAGAAGAGTATAGAGTGCACTGATGTGTCCTATAAGGAGCATTGGTGGCAAATCTGATGGCAGAATGGTAAAGAACATCTAGCCGCTCGAGTGCACCCTTACCTGCCGATCTATAAATTATGTAGCATGGGTAGGATGGCCATCTGAATCAGGGTTAGTTTGGCAGCTGGGGTGAAAGAGGAGCGATTACGATAGAGGAAACCAGGTCTAGATTTAACTTTAGCCTGCAGCTTTGATATGTGCTGAGAGAAGGACAGTGCACCGTCTAGCCATACTCCCAAGTTCTTGTATGACGTGACTAACTCAGAGGTAGTAATCACACCTGTGGGGAGAGGGGCATTCTTCTTCCCAAACCACATGACCTTTGTTTTGTAGGTGTTCAGAACAGGGTTAAGGGCAGAGAAAGCTTGTTGGACACTAAGAAAGCTTTGTTGTAGAGCGTTTAATACAAAATCCAGGGAGGGGCCAGCTGAGTTTAAGACTGCATATGAATGGATAAGAGAGTGGATGAATCTGGTAGAGGGGCCAGCTGAGTATAAGACTGCATATGAATGGATAAGAGAGTGGATGAATCTGGTAGAGGGGCCAGCTGAGTATAAGACTGCATATGAATGGATAAGAGAGTGGATGAATCTGGTAGAGGGGCCAGCTGAGTATAAGACTGCATATGAATGGATAAGAGAGTGGATGAGAGAGCTTCCTACTATCTGAGCTATGTTGTTGATGTAAGAGAGTGGATGAATCTGGTAGAGGGGCCAGCTGAGTATAAGACTGCATATGAATGGATAAGAGATGGATGAATCTGGTAGAGGGGCCAGCTGAGTTTAAGACTGCATATGAATGGATAAGAGAGTGGATGAATCTGGTAGAGGGGCCAGCTGAGTATAAGACTGCATATGAATGGATAAGAGAGTGGATGAATCTGGTAGAGGGGCCAGCTGAGTATAAGACTGCATATGAATGGATAAGAGAGTGGATGAATCTGGTAGAGGGGCCAGCTGAGTTTAAGACTGCATATGAATGGATAAGAGAGTGGATGAATCTGGTAGAGGGGCCAGCTGAGTTTAAGACTGCATATGAATGGATAAGAGAGTGGATGAATCTGGTAGAGGGGCCAGCTGAGTATAAGACTGCATATGAATGGATAAGAGAGTGGATGAATCTGGTAGAGGGGCCAGCTGAGTTTAAGACTGCATATGAATGGATAAGAGAGTGGATGAATCTGGTAGAGGGGCCAGCTGAGTATAAGACTGCATATGAATGGATAAGAGAGTGGATGAATCTGGTAGAGGGGCCAGCTGAGTATAAGACTGCATATGAATGGATAAGAGAGTGGATGAGAGAGCTTCCTACTATCTGAGCTATGTTGTTGATGTAAGAGAGTGGATGAATCTGGTAGAGGGGCCAGCTGAGTATAAGACTGCATATGAATGGATAAGAGAGTGGATGAATCTGGTAGAGGGGCCAGCTGAGTTTAAGACTGCATATGAATGGATAAGAGAGTGGATGAATCTGGTAGAGGGGCCAGCTGAGTATAAGACTGCATATGAATGGATAAGAGAGTGGATGAATCTGGTAGAGGGGCCAGCTGAGTATAAGACTGCATATGAATGGATAAGAGAGTGGATGAATCTGGTAGAGGGGCCAGCTGAGTTTAAGACTGCATATGAATGGATAAGAGAGTGGATGAATCTGGTAGAGGGGCCAGCTGAGTTTAAGACTGCATATGAATGGATAAGAGAGTGGATGAATCTGGTAGAGGGCCAGCTGAGTATAAGACTGCATATGAATGGATAAGAGAGTGGATGAATCTGGTAGAGGGGCCAGCTGAGTATAAGACTGCATATGAATGGATAAGAGAGTGGATGAATCTGGTAGAGGGGCCAGCTGAGTATAAGACTGCATATGAATGGATAAGAGAGTGGATGAATCTGGTAGAGGGGCCAGCTGAGTATAAGACTGCATATGAATGGATAAGAGAGTGGATGAATCTGGTAGAGGGGCCAGCTGAGTATAAGACTGCATATGAATGGATAAGAGAGTGGATGAATCTGGTAGAGGGGCCAGCTGAGTATAAGACTGCATATGAATGGATAAGAGAGTGGATGAATCTGGTAGAGGGGCCAGCTGAGTATAAGACTGCATATGAATGGATAAGAGAGTGGATGAATCTGGTAGAGGGGCCAGCTGAGTATAAGACTGCATATGAATGGATAAGAGAGTGGATGAATCTGGTAGAGGGGCCAGCTGAGTATAAGACTGCATATGAATGGATAAGAGAGTGGATGAATCTGGTAGAGGGGCCAGCTGAGTATAAGACTGCATATGAATGGATAAGAGAGTGGATGAATCTGGTAGAGGGGCCAGCTGAGTTTAAGACTGTATCATCTGCATATACAGTGGGGCAAAAAAGTATTTAGTCAGCCACCAATTGTGCAAGTTCTCCCACTTAAAAAGATGAGAGAGGCCTGTAATTTTCATCATAGGTACACTTCAACTATGACAGACAAAATGAGGGGGAAAAATCCAGAAAATCACATTGTAGGATTTTTAATGAATTTATTTACAAATTATGGTGGAAAATAAGTATTTGGTCACCTACAAACAAGCAAGATGTCTGGCTCTCACAGACCTGTAACTTCTTCTTTAAGAGGCTCCTTTGTCCTCCACTCGTTGCCTGTATTAATGGCACCTGTTTGAACTTGTTATCAGTATAAAAGATACCTGTCCACAACCTCAAACAGTCACACTCCAAACTCCACTATGGCCAAGACCAAAGAGCTGTCAAAGGACACCAGAAACAAAATTGTAGACCTGCACCAGGCTGGGAAGACTGAATCTGCAATAGGTAAGCAGCTTGGTTTGAAGAAATCAACTGTGGGAGTAATTATTAGGAAATGGAAGACATACAAGACCACTGATGATCTCCCTCGATCTGGGGCTCCACGCAAGATCTCACCCCGTGGAGTCAAAATTACCACAAGAACGGTGAGCAAAAATCCCAGAACCACACGGGGGGACCAAGTGAATGACCTGCAGAGAGCTGGGACCAAAGTAACAAAGCCTACCATCAGTAACACACTACACCGCCAGGGACTCAAATCCTGCAGTGCCAGACGTGTCCCCCTGCTTAAGCCAGTACATGTCCAGGCCCGTCTGAAGTTAGCTAGAGAGCATTTGGATGATCCAGAAGAAGATTGGGAGAATGTCATATGGTCAGATGAAACCAAAATATAACTTTTTGATAAAAACTCAACTCGTCGTGTTTGGATGACAAAGAATACTGAGTTGCATCCAAAGAACACCATACCTACTGTGAAGCATGGGGGTGGAAACATCATGCTTTGGGGCTGTTTCTCTGCAAAGGGACCGGGACGACTGATCCGTGTAAAGGAAAGAATGAATGGGGCCATGTATCGTGAGATTTTGAGTGAAAACCTTCCATCAGCAAGGGCATTGAAGATGAAACGTGGCTGGGTCTTTCAGCATGACAATGATCCCAAACACACCGCCCGGGCAACGAAGGAGTGGCTTCGTAAGCATTTCAAGGTCCTGGAGTGGCCTAGCCAGTCTCCAGATCTCAACCCCATAGAAAATATTTGGGGGGAGTTGAAAGTCCGTGTTGCCCAGCAACAGCCCCAAAACATCACTGCTCTAGAGGAGATCTGCATGGAGGAATGGGCCAAAATACCAGCAACAGTGTGTGAAAACCTTGTGAAGACTTACAGAAAACGTTTGACCTCTGTCATTGCCAACAAAGGGTATATAACAAAGTATTGAGAAACTTTTGTTATTGACCAAATACTTATTTTCCACCATAATTTGCAAATAAATTCATTAAAAATCCTACAATGTGGGGCCTAGGATTGAGCCATTTGGGAAACTCCCTTGATGACAGGCAGTGGTTGAGACAGCAGATTTTCTGACTTTATACACTGCACTCTTTGAGAGAGGTAGTTTGCAAACCAGGCCAAAGACGCCTTAGAGACACCAATACTCCTTAGCCGGCCCACAAGAATGGAATGTATCTACCGTATCAAAAGCTTCAGCACAACATTGCTTCGAATCAAGGGCAATGGTGACATCATTGAGGACCTTTAAGGTTGCAGTGACACATCCATAGCCTGAGCGGAAACCAGATGGCATACTTTTAACAAGCATGCACGAGAGCACCAGCTGTTCTGGATGACTGTGTGATAACGCTCTCGGTAGCCAATATGAACAAAACCTTTAAATAGGTCAACATTCACAAAGCCGCTCGGCCAGACGGATTACCAGGACGTGTACTCAGAGTACGCGCGGACCAACTGTCAAGTGTCTTCACTGACATTTTCAACCTCTCCCTGACCGAGTCTATAATACCTACATGTTTCAAGCAGACCACCATAGTCCCTGTGCCCGATGAAGCGAAGTTAAACTGCCAAAATGATTACCGCCCGTGGCACTCATGTCGGTAGCCATGAAGTGCTTTGAAAGGCTGGTCATGGCTCACATCAACAGCATCCTCCCGGACACCCTAGACCCACTCCAATTCGCATACCGCCCCAACAGATCCACAGATGACACAATCTCAATCACACTCCACACCGCCCTTTCTCACCTGGACAAATGGAACACCTATGTGAGAATGCTGTTCATTGAATACAACTCAGCGTTCAACACCATAGTGCCCACAAATCTCATCCCTAAGCTAAGGACTCGAGGACTAAACTCCTCCCTCTGCAACTGGATCCTGGACTTCCTGACAGGCCTCCCCCATGTGGTAAGGGTAGGTAACAACACATCTGCCACGCTGATCCTTAACACTGGTGCCCCTCAAGGGTGTGTACTTAGTCCCCTCCTGTATTCACCCACGACTGCGTGGCCAAATATGACTCCAACATCATCATTAAGTTTGCTGATGACACAACAGTGGTAGGCCTGATCACCGACAATGATGAGACAGCATATAGGGAGGTGGTCAGAGATCTGGCAGTGTGGTACCAGGACAACAACCTCTCCCTCAACGTGAGCAAGACAAAGGAGCTGATCGTGGACTACAGGGAAAAGGAGGGCCGAACAGGCCCACATTAACATCGACGGGGTTGTAGTGGAGCGGGTTGAGAGTTTCAAGTTCCTTGGTGTCCACATCACCAACGAACTATCATGGTCCAAACATACCAAGACAGTTGTGAAAAAGGCACGACAAAACCTTCCCCCCCCCCCAGAAGACTGAAAAGATTTGGCATGGATCCCCAGATCCTCAAAAGGTTCTACAGATGCACCATCGAGAGCATCCTGACCGGTTGCATCACCGCCCGGTATGGCAACTGCTTGGCATCTGACCGTAAGGCGCTACAGCGGGTAGTGCATACGGCCCAGTACATCACTGGGGCCAAGCTTCCTGCCATCCAGGACCTCTATACCAGGCGGTGTCAGAGGAAAGCCCATAAAATTGTCAAAGACTCCAGTCACCCAAGTTATAGACCGTTTTCTCTGCTACTGCATGACAAGTGGTACCGGAGCGCCAAGTCTAGGACCATAAGGCTCCTCAACAGCTTCTACCCCCAAGCGATTAGACTGCTGAACGATTCATAAAAATCAACACCGGACAATTTACATTGACCCCCCTCCCCCTCTTGCTACTCGCTGTTTGTTTGTTACCTATGCAGAGTCACTTCGCCATACCTACATGTACAGATTACCTCAACTAGCCTGTACCCCCGCACACTGACTCGGTACCGGTGCCCCCTGTATATAGCCTCCACATTGACTCTGTACCGGTACCCCCCTTTATATAGCCTCCACATTGACTCTGTACCAGTACCCCCTGTATATAGCCTCCACATTGACTCTGTACCGGTACACCCTGTATAAAGCCTTGTTATTGTTATTCTTATTGTGTTACTTTTTATTTTAGTCTACTTGGTAAATACTTTCTCCTACTTGAACTGTACTGTTGGTTAAGGGCTTGTCAGTCAGCATTTCACGGTAAAGTCTACACTTGTTGGGTTGGGTTGTGCCATGGCGGAGATCTTTGTGGGCTATACTCGGCCCTGTCTCAGGATGGTAAGTTGGTGGTTGAAGATATCCCTCTAGTGGTGTGGGGGCTGTGCTTTGGCAAAGTGGGTGGGGTTATATCCTTCCTGTTTGGCCCTGTCCGGGGGTGTCCTCGGATGGGTCCACAGTGTCTCCTGACCCCTCCTGTCTCAGCCTCCAGTATTTATGCTGCAGTAGTTTATGTGTCGGGGGGCTAGGGTCAGTTTGTTATATCTGGAGTACCTCTCCTGTCCTATTCGGTGTCCTGTGTGAATCTAAGTGTGCGTTCTCTAATTCTCTCCTTCTCTCTCTCGGAGGACCTGAGCCCTAGGACCATGCCCCAGGATTACCTGACATGATGACTCCTTGCTGTCCCCAGTCCACCTGGCCGTGCTGCTGCTCCAGTTTCAACTGTTCTGCCTTCTTATTATTCGAACATGCTGATCATTTATGAACATTTGAACATCTTGGCCATGTTCTGTTATAATCTCCACCCGGCACAGCCAGAAGAGGACTGGCCACCCCACATAGCCTGGTTCCTCTCTAGGTTTCTTCCTAGGTTTTGGCCTTTCTAGGGAGTTTTTCCTAGCCACCGTGCTTCTACACCTGCATTGCTTGCTGTTTGGGGTTTTAGGCTGGGTTTCTGTACAGCACTTTGAGATATCAGCTGATGTACGAAGGGCTATATAAATAAATTTGATTTGATTTGATTTGACTTGTTGTATTCCGTGCATGTGGTAAATAAAGCTTGATTTGATACCAGAGATAATACTATAGACATCAATAAAGCCAGTCAGTTGGTTATTGGCACGTTTTTACAACACTTTTGATAAACTGGGCGCTCTAAAAGAATAGGGTTCCGTTTGGGAAGCAGACAAATGGCCTTTTCTCTGCATTGCATTTGTTGAAGTGTTGAGGGATCGAGTGCTAAATGTGTTTGTCTTAACTGTGAAGGCTTTGTTTTGTCCAGGATGTTTAGTCCTTAACTGGCCTGTCTGTCAGATACTACTACAGCAGGTCTGTCTCTACCTCTGCTTTAGGTACATCCACAACACCCTCCACAGCATCAGCCTCAACCTCCAAGGCCTCAGCCTCTAGCTCCAAGATCTCAGCAGCATCCCCCTCCCCATCCTCCGTCTCCCCCTCCCCAACCTCCGTCTCAGTCTCCCCCTCTCCTCCACACTCCCCCCCAGTGCCACATTATCCTGGCCCTGACTCAGACAGGGAGAGTGAGGAAAGAGAGACAGCCAATCAGAGCAGCAGGACCCCCAGCCCCTCTGGACCTGCTCTGCCTGACTTCATGAGAGGAGTTCATGTGTTCTTCTACAACCTGACAGCCTCAGACAGGAAGAGACTGGCCCGCTACCTCATCACATATGAAGGAGATGAGGAGGAGATCATGAGTTCAGAGGTCACACACATTGTAACAGAGCTGGAGAGTCCTGTCCAATCACAGGTGACCTCAACAGTCAGTCTTACATTTACAATTTCATGGATGGTTATAACATGAAAACCATTGATGTACAGTGACACATATATTTCTGATGTTGCTATGGTCTGATGATGCTAGTCTTGTGATGTTGCTATGGTCTGATGATGCTAGTCTTGTGATGTTGCTATAGTCTGATGTCTGATGTTGCGATGGTCTAATGATGCTAGTCTTGTGATGGTCTGATGATGCTAGTCTTGTGATGTTGCTATGGTCTGATGATGCTAGTCTTGTGATGTTGCTATGGTCTGATGATGCTAGTCTTGTGATGTTGCTATGGTCTGATGATGCTAGTCTTGTGATGTTGCTATGGTCTGATGATGCTAGTCTTGTGATGTTGCTATGGTCTGATGATGCTAGTCTTGTGATGTTGCTATGGTCTGATGATGCTAGTCTTGTGATGTTGCTATGGTCTGATGATGCTAGTCTTCTGATGTTGCTATGGTCTGATGATGCTAGTCTTGTGATGTTGCTATGGTCTGATGATGCTAGTCTTCTGATGTTGCTATGGTCTGATGATGCTAGTCTTGTGATGTTGCTATGGTCTGAAGATGCTAGTCTTGTGATGTTGCTATGGTCTGATGATGCTAGTCTTGTGATGTTGCTATGGTCTGATGATGCTAGTCTTGTGATGTTGCTATGGTCTGATGATGTAGTCTTGTGGTGTTGCTATGGTCTGATGATGCTAGTCTTGTGATGTTGCTATAGTCTGATGTTGCTATGGTCTGATGATGCTATGGTCTGTTGATGCTAGTCTTGTGATGTTGCTATAGTCTGATATTGCTATGGTCTGATGATGCTAGTCTTGTGATGATGCTAGTCTTCTGATGTTGCTATTATTTTCTGTGTCACCAGGAGCTCCAGGAGCTGATTGGTCAGCACCCTCATGCACTTCCTGTTCAGAAGACCTGGCTGGAGGCCTGCTTCTCTAGACAGAGACAAGTCAACACCACCAAGTTCCTGCACTGCTTTAAATGATGCATCTCTTCAGTACTATAACACGCAGGTGATGTGAGCCTGCAGGAGCCACGGATCAATTCCTTTTGCAGCACTCCCTTTCTCCCGCAACAATACAACTTTAATACACTCAACTGATTACACTGAAGTAGAGAACATTCCTTTACTCTGCTTTTTATTTGTATACATGTTAATCAGTTATTTTAACTTGAAATGTATTTTGGTAGTTGCAGGCAGCCTAGTAGTTACAGCGTTGGGCCAGTAACTGAAAGGTTGCTGGATCGAATCCCCGAGCTGACAAGGTAAACATCTGTCATTCTGCCCCTTAGCTAGGCAGTTAACCCACTGTTCCCCGAGCGCTGAAGACATGGGTGTCGATTAAGGAAGCCTCCCCCCGCACCTCTCTGATTCAGAGAGGTTGGGTTAAATGTGGAAGACACATTTCAGTTGAATGCATTCAGTTGTACAACTGACTAGGTATCTCCCTTTCCTTATCATTAGGTGTTCTCTATATCAGTGGTTCCCAACATTTTTCAGATACTGTCCCTGAGGTACCCCCATGGCTGGGAACCAATGCTGTATATCTGACCAGGTACCACTCTAAAGTGATATGTTATGGAACAGAGAGGTGGGGCTTATAGAAAAGGGGCGTGGCATGATGCTCCAGCTGTAGAGGTCAATGAGGTATAAAAGAACTGGGAACTGCTTCCAAGATGGACATCGGTTGTTTTTAATGTAATCTGCTCACGTTGGCATATGCTGTTTTGTGGTCACTCCCATCTGCTTGACAGAGCCGGTAATGCCTGATCACTAGCGCTGTGTGCACTGGCGCTAGCAGCAATGACGGCATCCAGAAGCATTGCAGACATTGAATGATTATTAAATGTTCAGCTGTCAGTGATGGGAAACAATTTGTTCCCAGACAATTATTAGAAAAAAAAAGCACTGGATATTTTTGGCACAAAGGTGATAACGAGTGTCTTTTTAGGATTTTTTCAAATTGGACTTATGGGGATTGTCCTGTTGTGCTTTGCTCGGCTTGGTAGCAACACTACATGGCAGCAGCAAAAACGCAATGTGACCAACAGGCACAACCACAGCGGTCCTTGGGACGTCCACAACCTAACTCTTTTACATTTCAGATTACTGGGGTAACGTTATTTGGGACAGCCCAAGGATCCCAGATAGCATAGAAAGGTCCGCTGTGGTTGTGCCTGTTGGTCACATTGCGTATATATGTGTGATGTATTGTTGTCTATGCCCAATAATGTTTGTACCCTGTTTTGTGCTGCTGCCATGTTGCTACCAAGCTATGTTGAAGTTTACATCCACCTTAGCCAAATACATGCACCAAAGTACGTTCATCTCTAGGAGACAGACCGCGTTTCCTATCTGAGCGGATTCGTGGTGTTTGTACAGATGAACGTGGTACCTTAAGGCGTTTGGAAATTACTCCCAAGGATGAACCAGACTTGTGGAGGTCAGAAAATAAAATTCTGACATCTTGGCCGATTTCTTTTGATTTTTTTATGACAAGCAAAGAGGCACGGAGATAGAAGGTAGGCCTTAGAAATACATCCAGTTACACCTCCAATTGACTCATGATAGCCTAGTGGTTAGAGCATTGGACTAGTAACTGAAAGGTTGCAAGTTCAAATCCCGAGCTGACAAGGTACAAAATCTGTCGTTCTGCCCTTGAACAGGCAGTTAACCCACTGTTCCTAGGCAGTCATTGAAAATAAGAATTTGTTCTTACCCGACTTGCCTAGTAAAATAAAATTGAATTTAAAAAAAAAAATGTCAATTAGCCTATCATAAGCTTCTAAAGCCATGACAATTTTCTGGAATTTGCCAAGCTGTTTAAAGGCACAGTCAACTTAGTGCATGTAAACTTCTGACCCACTGGAATTGTGATAGTGAATTAATCTGTCCGTAAACAATTGTTGGAAAAATTACTTCTGTCATGCACAAAGTAGATGTCCTAACAGACTTGGTAACACTAGTTAACAAGAAATTTGTGGAGTGGTTGAAAAATGAGTTCTAATAGCTCTACAAAGTGTAACTTCCAACTTCAACTGTCTAAGTGTTGAACATTCAAATATTTTCAGAAAATAAAGCTCAAGCACCAAGGAGAAGACAGCATTTGCGTGTTACATAAATTGCATAGTTTATTTACAAAAAAAACACAAAAAACACTGCAATTTGACATACCAGGTATCAAGCAGAAATGGACTTGATTTGTACCCATCAATATTATAAACTTACAGTATCATATTTATGCTTGGATATATTATGTTAACTAATAGCAAAGAAAAGTTTTGGAATTGTCCTAATCAAGACCATTTTAAATCTGTGTGACATGATCCCCTTTGGATGGATCATTTTAGAATGTCAGTGTACTAGCTAGTACACAGTGCAGGTTTTAATCATGAGCAGAGGGACCGGCTATGTGACAATTTATCCCTGGTAGATTTAAACCAGCATAATTCTGTGGTTCTGGTGAGAACTGGCAAAATGTTTCACAAACTCACCCATGTTGAGGGAGCGTGCCCTCCTTGACTCAACACTGAGAATTCTGAGCTGACTTAACCGGTCATCGACCATTGTTGTCCTAAGGTGGTTTTAATCCATTTTAAAGCTGAGAAGCTTCTCTCGCAATAAGCACTGCTTACTGGTGTAACAGAAATCTAAGTCGAAATAGCTCATGGAAAACCTCTTTATAAGGTTCTAGAAACACAACAAAGTCAAGGAGAGTAGATGGTCTGTCCCTTCCACTTCTCTCCTATCAAGAAGCCGCTTGGTTTGATGAACCTCGTGTTTGAGGTCCTCTGAATCTGACTCAAAGGTCTGAGCAAAGGCAAACAAAGGCTCCTCATTCAAGAATGGTGTCCTCTTTGGGTTGAGAGACTGGGCCCTTTGCATTATCTCACAATCCTTCTTTGAAAAACACCTCTGCAGCTCAGCTGTGAGACTGTCAAGCACCTGATTAAAGACAGCTCTTTGGAAGCTCTCACCATCACATTGGTCACTATTTTTCTGTCCTACAGTGTGCTCATCAATGATTTGTGGAATCACAAGCTTGTTTTAGACTGTCTTTTACACACTGTTTGTACACTTATTTTGCAGTGCTCTGCAATCTCTTTCCATAGTTCTCCATAGTAACCCTACCTTCTGTAGTCCTGTAATGGGTCTGTAAGGGCACCTACTAGACACACAGACCTTGCTAGGTCAAGAGAGCTTGGTTGGAGCATGCCAGAAGACGTTTGGAATCACCGAGCACTTTCCAAAAGAAAGAAGGCCCCTGAGAAAGATGGCCCCTTGCCTCCACTGATCTATCACCACTATTTTCAAGTGTGGTATCCTGTAGCACTCTCAGAACTGCTGGAAGCCTGTCCCTCAGATTACGGCATGCCATGTATCTGCATGCCCACCTTCCATCTGTAAGTCTCCGTAGTTCCCTGGGCTGCTGCTGTGGATTCAGCTCTTTCTGAACTGCAAGCCACTTGAGATGAACGTATGAGCCAGATACTAAGTTAGAAAGCTTCTGCAGGAGGCACTGATTTTTACAGCATCGACAAGAACCAAATTCAAACAATATGCATTACAGTGCACATACAATGTAAATCTTGCACTGTTTTTAATCCGTGCAGACACGCCAGAATGCTTTCCGCTCATGACGGATGCACCGTCACAGCCTTGCCCCACCAGATTATTTCTGTAGTCCAGACCGTGTTTTTCAAGGCAATCAATGTGAGACCTGCTGCATCTAACCCTTCAGCTGAAAGTGTAAAAATTATTTCGCGGACGGCCCCGTTGTAATAGTACCTCACAACTAAAGACATGTTATTCTTTCTTTAAATCTTTGGTTTCATCTGAAATTACACTAAAAACGTCACTTTCTTTAACTTCTCTTATTATTTCACTTTGTACCATCTCAGCATTGCTTTCTCAGCTCAGCCCTCAAGAACTCTCGATGACCTCTCTGCGCTATATTTTGAGTGGCAGTTAAGAGGAGCACATCTGTAATTGTTTTAATGTCAGTACAGTTTTCCTCCACTTTCTGTTTCCGGTCCTCATTCATGACATCTAACATTGATGAGTTGCTGTCAATAGCCCTTTGATGCTGATTCCAAGCATACATAGCATTGATATGATGCTATGCATTCGAATGGAGACGGCAGGGTAGCCTAGTGGTTAGAGCGTTGGACTAGTAACCGAAAGGTTGCAAGTTCAAACCCCTCGTTCTGCCCCTGAACAGGCAGTTAACCCACTGTTCCTAGGCCGTCATCGAAAATAAGAATTTGTTCTTTAACTGACTTGCCTGGTTAAATAAAGGTCAAATTAAAATCCCAGAATCTTTAAACAGCGCCTTTTCCCAGTTACAAAAACCTGACTGATGTGAAGGCAGATTCAGGTGTATTGGGCAGAGAAAAATACCGACAGGCGAAACAATAAGTCGAATCTTGACTTACAGAATATTCAAGCCATGAATTGTCCTTTATTCCAGGAGCTGATGAAAGCCCTTTCCCCTAGTACCATGCTGAGCTCTGGGAAATGTTTTCAAACACTGCTGTACAGGACCCTCTTCTCTGGATCTTGAAATGTCTGAAATTCACGTTAAATAATGTGTCATATCTCCATGGAAATGCATAATTAAGGGATCCACAAGATTAGAATATAACAGCTGCTAACTGAAATGTGTAGTTTAAGTAAAGGCCTGGCCTACCGTTGGGTTCTTTTGGAACAGCACATCTGGTGCTTAATGCAGTTGGGAGGGGCTTGATGATATCTACTCGCAGCTCTTGCTCACAGTCTTGCTCAGAGCCAGAGGTCTCGGTGTCATCCCTTGATACAGTTGGGAGGGGCTTGATGATATCTACTAGCAGCTCTAGCTCACTGTCTTGCTCAGAGCCAGAGGTCTCTGTGTCATCCCTTGATACAGTTGGGAGGGGCTTGATGATATCTACTAGCAGCTCTAGCTCACTGTCTTGCTCAGAGCCAGAGGTCTCTGTCAACCCTTGATACAGTTGGGAGGGGCTTGATGATATCTACTAGCAGCTCTAGCTCACTGTCTTGCTCAGAGCCAGAGGTCTCTGTGTCATCCCTTGATACAGTTGGGAGGGGCTTGATGACATCTCCTGGCAGCTCTAGCTCACTGTCTTGCTCAGAGCCAGAGGTCTCCGTGTCATCCCTTGATGCATCCATTACATTAAAATAACAACCATTAGTGTAGAATCACAATAAAAATGTCACAGCCATCAAAACAAGAACACACATGAGGTTTAATCTGACAAAATATTCTATTACAAACTGAAGCTCAACTTAAATTCTGAACTGGTCATGTGACTGACTGCCTGGTAGCTGCTCTGACCTGGTGGTGGTAGACTGGGACCTTGTGAAGTCTGACCACACTGACTAGCCTCAGGTAGGGAGCCGCTCTGACCTGGTGGCGGTAGACTGGGACCTTGTGAAGTCTGACCACACTGACTAGCCTCAGGTAGGGAGCCGCTCTGACCTGGTGGTGGTAGACTGGGACCTTGTTTAGTCTGACCACACTGACTAGCCTCAGGTAGGGAGCCGCTCTGACCTGGTGGTGGTAGACTGGGACCTTGTGATGTCTGACCACACTGACTAGCCTCAGGTAGGGAGCCGCTCTGACCTGGTGGTGGTAGACTGGGACCTTGTGAAGTCTGACCACACTGACTAGCCTCAGGTAGGGAGCCGCTCTGACCTGGTGGTGGTAGACTGGGACCTTGTGAAGTCTGACCACACTGACTAGCCTCAGGTAGGGAGCCGCTCTGACCTGGTGGTGGTAGGCTGGGACCTTGTTATGTCTGACCACACTGACTAGCCTCAGGTAGGGAGCCGCTCTGACCTGGTGGTGGTAGACTGGGACCTTGTGAAGTCTGACCACACTGACTAGCCTCAGGTAGGGAGCCGCTCTGACCTGGTGGTGGTAGACTGGGACCTTGTGATGTCTGACCACACTGACTAGCCTCAGGTAGGGAGCCGCTCTGACCTGGTGGTGGTAGACTGGGACCTTGTGAAGTCCGACCACACTGACTAGCCTCAGGTAGGGAGCCGCTCTGTGGTCTGGTGATGGTAGACTGGGATCTTGTGAAGTCTGACCACACTGACTAGCCTCAGGTAGGGAGCCGCTCTGACCTGGTGGTGGTAGACTGGGACCTTGTGATGTCTGACCACACTGACTAGCCTCAGGTAGGGAGTCGCTCTGGGGTCCGGTGGTGATGCAAGGGCTGGAGTCTGTTTGTGCTTCTTTAAAAAGAAGTCCGATATCTCTCCCTTTCTTGTCATGTTTAATTGACCCTATGCAAAAATAAGACGGTCTATGGTTACATCTAAGCATCCAATTACCCACATTTTAGTCCAATTATCATGACTGTACCTTAAAATCAACTACCAGTCTAAGTTACTATTAGATAATGGCTAGCCCTACTCTGCAGTAAGTAACTATTAGATAATGACTAGCCCTACTCTGCAGTAAGTAACTATTAGATAACGACTAGCCCTACTCTGCAGTAAGTAACTATTAGATAACGACTAGCCCTACTCTGCAGTAAGTAACTATTAGATAACGACTAGCCCTACTCTGCAGTAAGTAACTATTAGATAACGACTAGCCCTACTCTGCAGTAAGTAACTATTAGATAACGACTAGCCCTACTCTGCAGTAAGTAACTATTAGATAACGACTAGCCCTACTCTGCAGTAAGTAACTATTAGATAACGACTAGCCCTACTCTGCAGTAAGTAACTATTAGATAACGACTAGCCCTACTCTGCAGTAAGTAACTATTAGATAACGACTAGCCCTACTCTGCAGTAAGTAACTATTAGATAACGACTAGCCCTACTCTGCAGTAAGTTACTATTAGATAATGGCTAGCCCTACTCTGCAGTAAGTTACTATTAGATAACGGCTAGCCCTACTCTGCAGTAAGTAACTCAGCTAGCTATAATTTCTTACAACTTGATGATAGCAAACGGGCTATCTGCAAACTGTGGTAATCGTTTGAGTAACATTAACAGATTGATAATAACAATTGTTTGTTTTGAGTTAAAGTACAAAAATCTGAGTTAATGGATTTCAAATTGCTGAATGTTAACTTGCTGAACACTGACAGCTGTAGCCTACTAGTTACCCCACATTAGCGCAACATTCATATACTGTAATTTACGACACTGCACTGTATATGCGTGTATTACTAGCACAGATGTAAACAATGTTAGGCTAAATTGGGAACCGATCTCTCTTATCTGATTAACTCTGTTAACTTTAGGCCTTTGGCTCCAGACAGTTAACTTACAGTGACTCAACTTTCGTAAAAGTTGTTAAGGAAACCTAAACCCGATGCGAAATCTTAACTTACTTCAAATATGCTTTTGCCAATCGCAAAAGGAGCTGTGGAAATATTATCTTTGTTACGCTCGCCCCTATGAAGAGGGAACGAAACACCCTGCTACAACTCAACGTGAAGTGAAAGAGGTATGGACTGTAGATGTGAGTAAGGATGACAAGACAGAATTGACCATTTACTAGGAATTTATTCCTTCACACGGTAATATGGGGAAAAGGCTGGACGGAACCAAAGCAAAGAAAGTAAATATCAAAGCCCCCTCTCCTATCTAACATGCCTACCCACTACTTACCTAACTTAGCATCACCTGGTGCACTAACCAAAATGCAGGGGGTGGTCCGCCCAGGTCTTACCTACTAGTGTGCCTAGATAGTGAATATTGTAGCGACCCACAGACAGCTGTGTTTTATGTGTTAGGCTAGTAGGTGGTTGTGTTGTACTTACCAGTACCCAGTGTTCGCGGGGTCCGACATGCCAATCAACCTGCTATCTGCCAATCACGGGAATGCCTGGAATGTTCTGATGCCGGGCATCCTGGCGGTTGGCGGAGTGGCGTGGAGGGGGCGGGGCATTGGAAGTTAAGACCAGGTTTAGCCTTTGTTCTCTCTCTTACGTCTGGGCTTCACAAGAGAAGGTCCCAGTTGGCTTGTGGGGTATCTTTAATTTATTTGGTGTGGGCTACGGCCAAACAGCCTGTGTAAAGTTGGGTTAATTAACCGTCAATTCTTAAACTCAACCCTCTGTCTGGACAATTGTTCCTTTATGATCTAGTCAGTACATTACAATATATTACAGGTATATGTATGCCTGCGGGGCCTCTTGCCTAAGCACTCCCTAGATGCCTTCCCCATCCCCCCTGGGAACAAATGAAAGAATATTACAAACCACTTCACAACAAAACTGGGAAAAAAACTAACTCAGGACATTAAAGAAGCTCTCTCTGAGCAACAAACTAACACAGGACATACCAAATCTCTTAGCAACAACCCAACATGATATAAGCATCAGCCTCCTCTCTCTCAGCAAAAGTCTCTCAGCGAAAAAAATAAATCTCTCCTGAACAACAGAACACTGGCTTTTATAACTGGAGGAGTCTAGTGGGATTCAGCTGTAACTTGACGAGGGGGCGGGGTCAGCTCCAATTAGCCGTGGAGTCGACCAATCAGCTGCTTGGGAGATTTCAGGAAGCCATCTCCTAAAACACACTCAAATACACAAACTACAACACAGAAACTAGGGAACGGAACATTCTTCTGTATGTTCTTCTTCTGTATCTAGCAACCAACATGAATCTCTCTTCCTCGATTTGAAAAATGTGCCGCCGAAAGTCAAAATAAATGCTTCTTTCAACAAGAGGTGAAATGAGATGTCAATCAGCATTAAACTGCCAGTAGCGAATGACATATTTGGGACACCCCTCTGGTTCCGCCCCTGGTCCTTATTGAACCTCAGATTGTTGTTCTTGTAGCTGGTGCTATATGCTGCACCGCTGTAACTCTGCGTTGTGTGTGGTTGATAGACTATAAACGTGGACTTTGGAGATCAGGTCGTTTTAATCAAGCAGAACTGACTCTCTGCATCCAAAAGGAAATAAAACATTTGTAGAGCACATATGTTCTGAGAATCGTCGCCTCTTTCTACAACAGATGCACAATAGGAGGGACTGGGATCATTCGAGGAGCTAGCCATCGTTCACACATACAATAAATAGCCTGCTAATACCTTAGCTAGCTATTAACCACATGTTGAATTCAGAATGTTGATATCATCCTAAAAAGTACAATTACAAGTGCATCTTAACAAACATCCACTTATGAGTAACCTCTAAATATACATCATTATTCATGAACAAAACACTGTGTGTATGACTTTGTACTTAAAAGAATCAAACTTTTCTGAAGACAGAAAAAGCATGCCTACCTCTCTCAGTGCATCAAAATGATTTGAGCACGAGCACGCCGGGCAAAACGTATGTACACACTCCCCTTCTCCCAGGATGCAGGCATGCATAACAAATCAACACGACATATTAATATATGAACCTGGTGAAATTCACATAGTACTTTAACAACTGTTACATAGTCATTTTTCCATGTCCGATCCCTCACTGTTCTGGAGATGAATCTCATAATCACTGGACGCGGTGGTTCTCCCCATCTCTCAGCCTAGCCCGGCTGTCACGGATCCCTCTGGAACTTTCATTGCGAACACCATAAGTGTGCCCCCTATTCCCACTGATTGTATTTGTAAAAGTGTGCCCTTTATTCAACATGTTGGGGTTGATTATTCTTACAATGTCCGTTGGTGCGTGTGAGCACCTGTGCTGTGTGTTTTGGGCTTTCGTGCCATTGTGGATTGCCAGATGATTACGGGTCTCGTCCGGTGTGACAATCGTTGTGCGTGTGTGTATTTATTCAAGGTACTCCTCGCTCTTTTGTTTGCGTTTCAACCCAGTGTTTTTGTTACGTGTTTGTTTGGTCTTTGTCCCCGTGCTTTTACACCGCACGGCGTAATTTGGGCTAAATTTTAAAAAACGAATCATTCATGCCAACGTGACACAGGCGGTGCACCACATCCAGAGAACCTGCAACAACATTTTGCTCAAGCCCCTGACTATTGTCCTGCAAATGTCCTTCACTTGTGCTTTGATGTTCTCCTCAGCTCTTTCTGCGATTCCGTAAATTCGAAGATTCCATCTCCGACCCTACGGGTCAGTCTCGTTTACCATTTACTCCATTTCAGTGAGTTTCTTCTCTTGCTTTGCAACCTGAGTTTACAATGTTGCGTTCTGCTGCTTCAGATTTTTTACTTCCTCAGAATTCAAATCAATCGCTTTCTTCAGGTTAATGATGCTGACAGTGTTATTTCACCAAGTCCTTGTCATCTGCGCTCTCTGATTTTAGCAGCGAGGATACGGATGATGTTGTCCTGTAGCTGGCTCAGTGATGGTTCGCTTCTCAGCCTCTTTGGAAGTTGCTCCCAGGTTGGGCTATTCGGGTATTACTGCAAGCATATGAATGAGTTTCAGCAAAAGCTATTTCCTCCTTGGAAGTCTCACATCCAATATCTCGGCAACAGTTTGGTTATGATCTTAATCCATACTGCTAGCAATGCAGGTGTTAGCGATGGCTTGATTAATGACAAAATTATTCAAAATAGCTACATTGTATAGGTATATAATTGTGTTTGTTGCAACTGCAGCCTAAAATGATTAATGTGAGAACCGCTATTGTTCCTCAGCTATAAATGTTACTTCTCATGCTGCCATCAACGTATTGAGTTTGTCATGACGTATACAGATCTATGCAAACAACGTCAGTTATTGACCGAAGAGAGGAGGCTGGGCTTGGTGAACATTTCTCTCTTGGCAGTGTCACTTGAGCGAGTGTCGTGACATACATACCATACCGACTCTTCGATTTTCAACTTTTTGAACAAACCGTCAGGTCTGGAGTAAAATCCTTCTTTTGAACATGAGGTAGGTGAAATAGCCTTCTAGAGCACTATGCCCTGGTTAATATGAGATGTGGATCTCATCTTTTTCACTTACACCAGGAAGCTATTCTGAAAATATAGTTTACCCATCTATCAATTACTTCACAATGGAAGAAGTTAAACAGCACTAAAGCTACCCTTAAATATGCACTGTGCAGAAATTGCTCATGGTTGCTAAAATTATCATAGTTAACCTAATTTCAGTGTATGTAACAGAACAAACAGTCATTTATGTAATAATCATTGTACCATCTACACCCTTGTGAAATATATATTTCCATAACTAAATATTGTATTTTCAGCTGTTTGAAGCGGGTTTACAAAACTGAAAGTAAAAGACAAACTAATCTTAAGAACGGGAAGCATAGAAATAGCACACAGACCAGCTCTACTGCTTCTTAGATTTGCTTTCAAAGAGAATGAAAGATCTATGACTCACATTTCTATGTGAATTTGGTGCGGTCCCCCAAAAAGCTTTAAGAAAAATATAGTTTACTTAACTGGAGTTACTTTTAAAAATGAGTTTGCTACATCCAAATACTTAGTTAAAAATTGTCTTATGCAAATCTGGAATGTCATTGAATACAAATTGCAAGAACAGATCACTATTGGGTCATATGTTACCACAAGGTAATTTAGCCTATTTAAAAACTTTTTAAAAGTGAGAATTAGGCACTTGTGACGGTGAAAAAGGAAATGATTGCCTATGTCAACCAAGTGTTGTGTAATTCCAGTAGTTACCTACACCCCTAGATAGCAAAAAAGTAATCAACTACTGAAAACACTACCTAGATTTGAATTTGTTCAACTACCACCAAGCTACTGCTAAAATGGAGCTAAAGTACTAGTTGAAGTGCATGTAGTTAACTACTCTCCTTTATGTATCCACCGCAGTACGGGATCTGGTAATGTTTCTTTCCCAACATTTATATGTTATTGGTAAAGATTTGTTGCAATAAAAAAACGAATCATTTCCTGAATATTTTGTTCTGAAGGTACAATTGCAAGGCGCGTCTAGCTCTGGTCCAGGTGCGTCTTCTAGCTCTAGTCCAGGGTGTAATGCACATGCATGTAGTATTTTCCATGTCAAGAATCAGAAAGTCAACTTCTAACATTTTAAATTCAGTGTCACAATAAAAGCTTCTGAAAGTTCATTTTGATAACTGACAGACCGTAGATCTGAACACAGGAAAGCGACAGGAAGAGGCACCAATCGAAATTGCACTCAACGCAGATTTTTGCGGTCGATAGGATAGATGTCTCGGGGGCAGTTTCTGTGCACCTTTGCAAGCGCTGCTGCTCACGCAGGGTGTGACCATGTCAAGCAGAATGTGAACTGTTGGAAAATATGAGTTCAGCTTCTGTTCTGAATCAGGGTCAACGCTACTGCCCCTGCTGTTTCAGTGGAAAACGTGACTGACTACAATGACTTCATCAGCGAAACGTTCTGAGATGTATAGCCTCTAGGCCAGGGGTCTGCAACAGGCGGCCTGCGGGCCAAAAAACGGCCCGCAAGGGATTTTATTTTTACATTCTCTTTGTGCCTTTATTTATGGTCAATTTGCAGTGTGTTCATTATTTTCCGTCCCCTGACCATTTGCTCTGACAGCTGAATCTAGTTACATACCCCTGCTCTAGGCTTTGTGCATCACACCTGGAGACGGAACAGATACCTCTTTCCCAAACCATAGTAAATTATAAATACTCCGATTCAATCAAGCTGTCAAAAACCCAAACCTGTCCTCACCTTAAATATTGTATTAAATGACTCAGGTTTCATTACACCAATGTAACCATGTAAAAACACAGAACTTCTGATGGTTGGTTATCCGTCTATGTAAAAACACAGAACTTCTGATGGTTGGTTATCCGTCTATGTAAAAACACAGAACTTCTGATGGTTGGTTATCCGTCTATGTAAAAACACAGAACTTCTGATGGTTGGTTATCCGTCTATGTAAAAACACAGAACTTCTGATGGTTGGTTATCCGTCTATGTAAAAACACAGAACTTCTGATGGTTGGTTATCCGTCTATGTAAAAACACAGAACTTCTGATGGTTGGTTATCCGTCTATGTAAAAACACAGAACTTTGTAAAAGAGCTGGAATGTTGTGTACCTGAATATTGTAGTTGCCCCTAGACTACCTGAGGCCAGCCAGCTTTCACACATATCATAAACTTGAACTTTTATAACTCTGGACTGACTGTATGGTTTCTAACCTAGAATTTATAAACCTGGACTGTGTGCCTGCATGATGTGTCCCAAATGACACCCTTCACCCTATATAGTGCCCTTCTTTTGCACTAAATAGGGAATAGAGAGCCATTTGAAGACATGTATGCCTACAATCAAGACACATATTAACATTAAATGAGGATATGTTGATGGTTTGGTTTCCCATCAGGGAGAGTCGAGTTTGTATTTCCACTGAACTCGCATCACGTCCTCCTCCCCACTAGTGCTACTAGATAACAGACTATACTGCTGGTAAATTACTGCTACAGGTTCAGAAAAGTCCCTATGAGCAGAGTAGCTGTAGGTGGCATGGCACGTTGACTCAATAGCCTTTACATTTTAAATTAATTTGCCAAAATGACTATATCAAATCAAGCATTATTAATACAGCACATTTCAGACATGGAATGCAAAACTAACAAAACACAATGAAAATAAAAGCTGAAATAGTTACTACACAAAAAACATAAGATAAACAAAAGAATGACACAAACTGAACAACTAAAAAGCACGCTAAGGAAAAGCAAAGCTAAAAAGGTGTTTTAAAATCCCTTTTAAATATGTCCACAGTTTCAGCCCCCCTCAGGTTCTCTGGCAGGCTATTCCAGAGGATGGGGGCATAGTAACTAAAGGCTGTCTCTCCATGCCTCTTGGTCCCCCTCAGGTTCTCTGGCAGGCTATTCCAGAGGATGGGGGCATAGTAACTAAAGGCTGTCTCTCCATGCCTCTTGGTCCCCCTCAGGTTCTCTGGCAGGCTATTCCAGAGGATGGGGGCATGCTAAAGGCTGTCTCTCCATGCCTCTTGGTCCCCCTCAGGTTCTCTGGCAGGCTATTCCAGAGGATGGGGGCATAGTAACTAAAGGCTGTCTCTCCATGCCTCTTGGTCCCCCTCAGGTTCTCTGACAGGCTATTCCAGAGGATGGGGGCATAGTAACTAAAGGCTGTCTCTCCATGCCTCTTGGTCCCCCTCAGGTTCTCTGACAGGCTATTCCAGAGGATGGGGGCATAGTAACTAAAGGTTGCCTCCATGCCTCCTGGTCTGAGGCTTTGGGATAGTTAAAAGGCTGCCTCTCCATGCCTCTTGGTCCAAGGCTTTGGGATAGTTAAAAGGCTGTCTCTCCATGCCTCTTGGTCCTAGGCTTTGGGATAGTTAAAAGGCTGCCTCTCCATGCCGCTTGGTCCTAGGCTTTGGGATAGTTAAAAGGCTGTCTCTCTATGCCTCTTGGTCCTGGGCTTTGGGAAAGTTAAAAGGCCAGAGGACCTGAGGGACCTACTGGGTACATAACTTAAAGCATGTCTGATCATGTATTGGGGTGCATAATCATGGATTGAGTTGAAAACCAATAGAAAAATCTTCAAATTAATTCTAAAACTCGCAGCCAGTGCAGAGACCTTAAGACTGGTGTAATGTGTCCTCTCCATCTGGTCTTGGTCAGTACCCTGCAGCATTCTGTATGTTTTACAGTACAGAGACCATTAAACTGGTGTAATGTGTGCTCTCCATCTGGTCTTGGTCAGTACCCATGCTGGAGCATTCTGTATGTTTTGCAGTTGACCAATGGCTTTCTTGGGTAGACCAGACAGGAGAGCATTACAGTAGTCAAGCCTGCTTGTAATGAAAGCATGGATGAGTCTCTATCATCCTGAGAGAGAAACGGCTGCACCTTGGAGATGTTCCTCAGGTGGTAAAAAAGCTAATTTGGTCACATTCCTAATGTGGGATTTGAAATTTTGTAAAGAATCTAAAATAACTCGTTTTTTTTAACCTGGTGTTTTATCTTTATTTCCGGTGAATTAAAATGTGCGGCCAGCTTCTCTCTCTGTGCTTTGGCTCAAACAATTAGCACCTCGGTCTTGTCTTGATTTAGCTGGAGGAAGTTGTGAGTATTTCAATCACTAATACTGTCTAATAATTTATCTGTGGAGCTGAAATCCTCTTGTGACACAGACATGTAAAGTTGTGTATCGTCTGTGCAAACTCACCACATTTAGATGTGGAGGAAAGCTCACATAACTTTGCTGGGGTAGGATTTATCAGGCCATCAATGGTCAAGAAGAGCACTCAAATTATTCTCATTAGTGATCGTTATAAAATGACCCCATTTTGCATTTCTAGTTGCTCTCAGAATATCATAGTGGACCTGCAACTTTGACTTTCTCCACTTCTGCTCTGTCTTTCTGCAATGTCTCTTTAATTGATTAGTTTCCTCGCTCATATAAGGGGCTCTCCATTTGGATGTGTCCTTTTTCAACCTTAATTGAGCTATGGCATCAATGGTAGTCTAGTGGTTAGAGCATTGGACTAGTAACCGAAAGGTTGCAAGATCAAATCCCCGAGCTGACAATATAAACATCTGTCGTTCTGCCCCTGAACAGGCAGTTAACCCACTGTTTCTAAGCCGTCATTGAAAATTAGTCATTTGTTCTTAACTGACTTGCCTCGTTAAATAGGTTAAGGTTCAAAAAATGTACTATTAAAGTTATCAACTAAATCATCACAGGAGGGAGGCAGAATAGGTGGTGGAGTATTGTTCACTAAATAACATCTGTAGCAACTTCAGAGGTCAGATAGCGTTTCTTAATAATGCGTTTCTTAATAATGCGTTCAGTATTACCCTGTGCTGTGGGCAACAAGGTAGTATAAAGCAACATCAACAATAGAGGATATGTCAATAGAAAGCCCCTTGGTAATGACCAGGTCCAGAGTATGGCTGTGGTTATGGGTGGGCCCACTAGAAAGCCCCTTGGTAATAACCAGGTCCAGAGTATGGCCACAGTTATGGGTGGGCCCAGTAGAAAGCCCCCTGGTAACAACCAGGTCCAGAGTTTGGCTGTGGTTATGGGAGGGCCCAGTAGAAAGCCCCCTGGTAACAACCAGGTCCAGAGTTTGGCTGTGGTTATGGGTGGGCCCAGTAACATGATGGCTAAAGTCCATAGAGCTCAAAAGATTGACTCCAAGGCCATTGAACTTATCAATATTTTTGTCAACATGAATATTAAAATCGCCCAACACAATGATTTTATCCAAATTCTCAAGGACAATAGACAATAGTTCGGAGAAATCAATAAAGAAAGTGGGGCAGTGCTTTGGTTGCCTATACAGGGTTATGGCCAGCACTGGTGGCTGACATTTAAACAGTATAACATGATGCTCTGGTCTGGTGGCTGACATTTAAACAGTATAGCATGATGCTCAAAAGACTCAAAGTCGCCAAATGAAATGTCCTTACAGCTTTTTCCTTTTCTGATGGAGTATGAAAAGCTGTAGTCTGGGGGGTGGCTTCAATAAGAGAGCCACTACAGTCTGAAGACAGCCATGTTTCAGTGAGAAACATGCAATCAACTTTGCACTCAGTAATGAGGTCATTCATAAGAAAGGCCTTACTCCAGAGTGGCCCAGCGGTCTAAGACACTGCATCGTAGCGCTAGCTGTGCCACTAGAGATTCTGGGTTCGAGTCCAGGCTCTGTCAGCCGGCCGCGACCGGCGCACAATTGGCCCAGCACCATCCAGGTTAGGGGAGGGTTTGGCCGCTACTCCGGGCGCGGTGCACGCAGACATGGTCGGCAGGTGTACAGTGTTTCTTCCAACACTTTAGTGCAGCTAGCTTCTGGGTTAAGTGGGCATTGTGTCAAGAAGCAGTGCGGCTTGGTTGGGTTGTGTTTCGGAGAACGCACGGCTCTCTGCCTTCGCCTCTCCCGAGTCCGTATGGGAATTGCAGCGATGAGACAAGACTGTAACTACCAATTGTATACCACAAAATTGGGATGACCACATTTTCTGACCGTCTCCAATCTATCAGAATGGTAGGAGATAACAGTTTGAATAAACTGGCGGAGTTAAAGGAACATAAATAAGGTTACTCACAATAACCATAGCCTGTCTGAAGTATGTCCTGGGATATGTGTCCTGTCTGAAGTATGTTCTGGGATATGTGTCCTGTCTGAGGTATGTTCTGGGATATGTGTCCTGTCTGAAGTATGTCCTGGGATATGTGTCCTGTCTGAAGTATGTCCTGGGATATGTGTCCTGTCTGAAGTATGTTCTGGGATATGTGTCCTGTCTGAGGTATGTCCCGGGATATGTGTCCTGTCTGAAGTATGTTCTGGGATATGTGTCCTGTCTGAAGTATGTTCTGGGATATGTGTCCTGTCTGAGGTATGTTCTGGGATATGTGTCCTGTCTGAGGTATGTCCCGGGATATGTGTCCTGTCTGAAGTGAAACGTCTATGATTTTTCTACCTTTGTGTACCAATTCAGGATACATCACTATGAAGAGAACTGTGTTCTGGTCATGATGTGTTTGTCCTACATTTTTAATCTCAGCCCCCGTCCACGCAGGAGGCCTTTTGCCTCTTGGTAGGCCGTCATTGTAAATAATCATTTGTTCTTAACTGACTTACCTAGTTAAATAAATACAACATCCATATTTATGCATTTCTGTGTACTACAGATCAGCGACCATGATGTAATTCTGTTACCGGGTGGAAATCCACTTACTGCAGTTCAATAACCAACAGATTTTGGTGCCACCCCATTGTTTATACATATAGACATCTTTGAATCTTAACTCAGAGAAGATATTTAGGAGTTTTGGGAAAACGTGCCCACAGAGGGGAATTTTACCATCATTCTGTTACATCTGCACTGTTGGAGAAAATGTGTTTTTGTAAAATGTTAATTGTAAATTGTTCAAAGTAGTCCTTGTGCATGGAGTTGTATGGTTTGTTGAACTTTGAAATCATTGGTTTTAGCTCGGCATACTTTTAAAGTGAAAAAAACTGTCATTCTGTTACTGTAGAATTGCCCTCATTCTTTGCTAGCAGGATGTTGTGTGTTGCCATAAGTTACCTGTGATGTTGATTTTGGCAGGCTGTGTGTTGCCATAAGTTACCTGTGATGTTTATTTTGGCAGGCTGTGTGTTGCTGGGACTTGACAGGAGCTGATCCTCCAGTGGCAGACAGAATGATGCTGCCCACTCCCTGTTACTCAACCACAGCTACTAACAGGTAGGCCTACATGCTACAGTATGTCCTACTATGGGGCATTTCCATGTAAAAGGACACATGAGCACCAACGTGAAATTTATAGGAGCTTGTCAAATGAAAGATAAGTCCATTTTTGGGGCGAAATTAAGGCATATATACATTTTTCAACCATTTTCCATCGTAATAATTTAGCAAAAGTGTTTAATTTCTGGTCGAACAGATTGAAAAGCGGTCTTAGAAAACGTTTAGCAGAAAAAGTCTTAAAATGATATTAGAATACATCAATGCACAATGTTGAGGTAAAGCACCCAGACAACTAATATCAACATTTAGTTTGGAGAAATTACTTGCCTTCTGTAAGTTTGAGAAACATTACCTTGTCATACTATTACCAAAAACCAGCGGCGCAACTTTGGTTTTAGAAATGGGGGGGACATAATTATTATTTATTTTTTTATCCAGTCAGATAAACACTCCAAACAGCCTGACCGCTCGGAGGCGTCCACATGGTCCTAAAGCAAACCTTTGCCTTGTTTTGTATCACATTCCAATGATAAAACTGGCGGGGACAGAAATGCCACATACTGTTTCTTGAAGATATTTTCTAATTTCTCTCCTTCATGAAGAGGAAGGATAATGAAAGTTTACATAAATAACAAGGTAGACCTACCAATTAGTTATAGTATTTTTACTGATATCAAGTTTTATATCAGTGCTGTCACTAAATTGGTAACTCTATAACTGAAACATTTGTCGGGGAGAGTGGGGTAAGTTTAGCCAAAGGGTTAGTTAATTCACCACTTGTTTCTAGGAAACCATGTCACCATTTCATGGAGTCTGTGAAGGAAGACACCAAATGGAAAAAGTGTTAAGCAAGTCGGTCCAAAAACACAGATTTTTTACAAAGTCAAATCAATTTTACGCAGCTTTTTTTGAAAGAAATCACGTAGTAGAACTGCATAAGTGTTCCTCTCCACTTTCTGGAGGATGAGTTTTGAAATCAGTGGAATTAGAGTATGATAGCTAAGGAGATGGACAATATTCTGCCATTTGATTGCAAATGAATTCATTAGGCCCTAATCTATGGATTTCACTTTAATAGGAGAAATGTTCTCTGTTCATTGTGGCCTGTGGAATGTTGTCCAACATGCTCAATGGGTGACATGTCTGGTGAGTATGCAGGCCATGGAGGAACTGGGACATTTTCAACTTCCAGGAATTGTGTACAGATTCTTGCGACATGGGGCCGTGCATTATCATGCTGAAACATGAGGTGATGGCGGCTGATGAATAGAACAACAATGGGCCTCCGGATCTCGTCACGGCATCTCTGTGCATTCAAATTGCCATTGATAAAATGCAGTTGTGTTCGTTGTCCATAGCTTATGCCTGCCCATACCATAACCCCACCTCCACCATGAGTCACTCTGTTCACGACGTTACCATCAGAAAACCGCTTGCCCACACAATGTTATACACCTGGTCTGCGGTTGTGAGGCCGGTTGGACGTTCTGCCAAATTCTCTAAAACGGCGTTGGAGGTGACTTATGGTAGATAAATTAGCATGAACTTATCTGGCAACCACTCTGGTGGACATTCCTGCAGTCAGGATGCCAATTGCACGCTCCCTCAACTTGAGACGTCTGTGGCATTGTGTTATGTGACACAACTGCAAGTTTTTTTGGCCTTTTTATAGTCCCCAGCACAAGGTGCACCTGCGTAATGATCATGCTTTTTAATCAGTTTATTGATATGCCACACCTGTCAGGTGGATGGATCTAGGCAAAGGAGAAATGTTCTCAAATTTGTGTATAACATTTGAGAGAAATGCACTTTTTGTGTGTATGGAAAATTTCAGGTATCTTTTATTTCAGCTCATGAAGCACTTTACATATTGAGTTTATATTTGTGTTCAGTGTAGATGGTTTTACGATTGTTCTATACATCAGTTAGGGTCTCTATAAGCTTCAATATCAGGTCCTAAACATGGCATGAAAGTGCATCCTTGTAGCTGTGTGGGCTAATATAGTCAACCTTCTTTCCTTGGGGTTAGTGGAACCAATGGCCACCATACTCCATTCAAATGATGATTACATAGTATTTTTGTAATGTGTCATGCAAATGAACTCAAGATGGTGCGTTTTTATTGTTCCAGAGCAGACCTCATCATGTCCCGTGTATACAAATGTAAAACAAGCATGGGTCTATCACCCTTGAGTTTCTTCAAACAACAGGAAGTGAGAGAAGGGAAGAAGTCTATATGAGCAGCCCTCATCATGTCCCGTGTATACAAATGTAAAACAAGCAGGGGTCTAGCACCCTTGAGTTTCTTCAGACAACAGGAAGTGAGAGATGGGAAGAAGTCTATATGAGCAGCAGCAAGGGATATCTTTTTTTGACAATGACACTGAAGAGGTAAATTTGACAAAAAAAGATGAAGGAAAAAGGAAACCGCACACTGCTCTTGATAGTATCACTGATATTTAATAAGCTTACGTATCGTACTACGTATTCGTCGGAGCTTTTGTGAATTTCTTACAATTTGCACCCTTATGTGGACCTCGCCGCACCCACATCTGTGAAAATCTAACGGTAGAAATGAGTAGAGAGTAGCAGATGAACACAAGGTCTGATAACATGGAGTCTGAGCTTGATAAACATATCAAGAATCTAGAAAAACGACTCAGAAAAAAGAGGGAAACGAAGCGGTCTTCTGGTCAGACTCCGGAGACGGGCACATCGTGCACCACTCCCTAGCATTCTTCTTGCCAATGTCCAGTCTCTTGACAACAAGGTTGATGAAATCCGAGCAAGGGTAGCATTCCAGAGGGACATCAGAGACTGTAACGTTCTTTGCTTCACGGAAACATGGCTAACTGGAGAGACGCAATCCGAAGCGGTGCAGCCAGCGGGTTTCTCCACGCATCGCGCCGACAGAAACAAACATCTTTCTGGTAAGAAGACGGGCGGGGGCGTATGCCTTATGGCCAACGTGACATGGTGTGATGAAAGAAACATACAGGAACTCAAATTCTTCTGTTCACCTGATTTAGAATTCCTCACAATCAAATGTAGACCGCATTATCTACCAAGAGAATTCTCTTCGATTATAATCACAGCCGTATATATCCCCCCCCAAGCAGACACATCGATGGCTCTGAACGAACTTTATTTAACTCTCTGCAAACTGGAAACGATTTATCCGGAGGCTGCATTCATTGTAGCTGGGGATTTTAACAAGGCTAATCTGAAAACAAGACTCCCTAAATTTTATCAGCATATCGATTGCGCAACCAGGGGTGGAAAGACCCTGGATCATTGTTACTCTAACTTCCGCGACGCATATAAGGCCCTGCCCCGCCCCCTTTCGGAAAAGCTGACCACGACTCCATTTTGTTGATCCCTGCCTACAGACAGAAACTAAAACAAGAAGCTCCCACGCTGAGGTCTGTCCAACGCTGGTCCGACCAAGCTGACTCCACACTCCAAGACTGCTTCCATCACGTGGACTGGGAGATGTTTCGTATTGCGTCAGACAACAACATTGACGAATACGCTGATACGGTGTGCGAGTTCATTAGAACGTGCGTTGAAGATGTCGTTCCCATAGCAACGATTAAAACATTCCCTAACCAGAAACCGTGGATTGATGGCAGCATTCGTGTGAAACTGAAGGCACGAACCACTGCTTTTAATCAGGGCAAGGTGTCTGGTAACATGACTGAATACAAACAGTGCAGCTATTCCCTCCGCAAGGCTATCAAACAAGCTAAGCGCCAATACAGAGACAAAGTAGAATCTCAATTCAACGGCTCAGACACAAGAGGCATGTGGCAGGGTCTACAGTCAATCACGGACTACAGGAAGAAACCCAGCCCAGTCACGGACCAGGATGTCTTGCTCCCAGGCAGACTAAATAACTTTTTTGCCCGCTTTGAGGACAATACAGTGCCTCTGACACGGCCTGCAACGGAAACATGCGGTCTCTCCTTCACTGCAGCCGAAGTGAGTAAGACATTTAAACGTGTTAACCCTCGCAAGGCTGCAGGCCCAGACGGCATCCCCAGCCGCGCCCTCAGAGCATGCGCAGACCAGCTGGCCGGTGTGTTTACGGACATATTCAATCAATCCCTATACCAGTCTGCTGTTCCCACATGCTTCAAGAGGGCCACCATTGTTCCTGTTCCCAAGAAAGCTAAGGTAACTGAGCTAAACGACTACCGCCCCGTAGCACTCACATCCGTCATCATGAAGTGCTTTGAGAGACTAGTCAAGGACCATATCACCTCCACCCTACCTGACACCCTTGACCCACTCCAATTTGCTTACCGCCCAAATAGGTCCACAGACGATGCAATCTCAACCACACTGCACACTGCCCTAACCCATCTGGACAAGAGGAATACCTATGTGAGAATGCTGTTCATCGACTACAGCTCGGCATTCAACACCATAGTACCCTCCAAGCTCGTCATCAAGCTCGAGACCCTGGGTCTCGACCCCGCCCTGTGCAACTGGGTACTGGACTTCCTGACGGGCCGCCCCCAGGTGGTGAGGGTAGGCAACAACATCTCCTCCCCGCTGATCCTCAACACTGGGGCCCCACAAGGGTGCGTTCTGAGCCCTCTCCTGTACTCCCTGTTCACCCACGACTGCGTGGCCATGCACGCCTCCAACTCAATCATCAAGTTTGCGGACGACACAACAGTGGTAGGCTTGATTACCAACAACGACGAGACGGCCTACAGGGAGGAGGTGAGGGCCCTCGGAGTGTGGTGTCAGGAAAATAACCTCACACTCAACGTCAACAAAACTAAGGAGATGATTGTGGACTTCAGGAAACAGCAGAGGGAACACCCCCATCCACATCGATGGAACAGTAGTGGAGAGGGTAGCAAGTTTTAAGTTCCTCGGCATACACATCACAGACAAACTGAATTGGTCCACTCACACAGACAGCATCGTGAGGAAGGCGCAGCAGCGCCTCTTCAACCTCAGGAGGCTGAAGAAATTCGGCTTGTCACCAAAAGCACTCACAAACTTCTACAGATGCACAATTGAGAGCATCCTGGCGGGCTGTATCACCGCCGGTATGGCAACTGCACCGCCCTCAACCGTAAGGCTCTCCAGAGGGTAGTGAGGTCTGCACAACGCATCACCGGGGGCAAACTACCTGCCCTCCAGGACACCTACACCACCCGATGCTACAGGAAGGCCATAAAGATCATCAAGGACATCAACCACCCGAGCCACTGCCTGTTCACCCCGCTGCCATCCAGAAGGCGAGGTCAGTACAGGTGCATCAAAGCTGGGACCGAGAGACTGAAAAACAGCTTCTATCTCAAGGCCATCAGACTGTTAAACAGCCACCACTAACATTGAGTGGCTACTGCCAACACACTGTCAATGACACTGACTCTACTCCAGCCACTTTAATCATGGGAATTGATGGGAAATGATGTAAATATATCACTAGCCACTTTAAACAATGCTACCTTATATAATGTTACTTACCCTACATTGTTCATCTCATATGCATACGTTGATACTGTACTCTATATCATCGACTGCATCCTTATGTAATACATGTATCACTAGCCACTTTAACTATGCCACTTGGTTTACATACTTATCTCATATGTATATACTGTACTCGATATCATCTACTGTATCTTGCCTATGCTGCTCTGTACCATCACTCATTCATATATCCTTATGTACATATTCTTTATCCCCTTACACTGTGTATGACAGTAGTTTTTTTTTGAATTGTTAGTTAGATTACTTGCTCGTTATTACTGCATTGTCGGAACTAGAAGCACAAGCATTTCGCTACACTCGCATTAACATCTGCTAACCATGTGTATGTGACAAATAAAATTTGATTTGATTTGATTTGAGAGAAAAAAAATCTCACGGACCAGTTTGATGGGCTGGAAACAACATCTCTGTCCCATACAACTGTTCAAGAAATGAAAGGGTAATTGATATTGAACAGAGAGATACAACACCCCCATTCCATGAATTACACTTTGACCTTACACTTCAAACAACCCTCATCAATTTTGGAATGAAATCAATAAACTTTGAAGGAAAAGTCTTGTGATAATTCCCATGGAAATCATACTGGAAAATGCTGAATTTGAACATGCAAAGAATTGTGTATTAGATAAGTGGGAGAATGATTTTGCTAACCTGTTTTCAGGGAACAATATAGCATCTGTGTTTGATGACTTCTTAAATGATACTTGTCATTTAAAGAATTGGATGGGAATTAAGATGAATAGAGCTGGATACACCTGAATGCAAAATGTAACATGGAGGAAGTTAGAGGCTGTTGAGAAAGCAGAAACAAGAGAAGCATCAGGAATACAGGAGCTTCCAGGTGAGGTCATAAAGTATCCTAGGTTACTGCAGACTCTAGTCTTTTTCTTCCTGTCAACTTGGTACAGAGTCATCATTAACCCAATCCCAAAGTCATCAAAGAATGATCCAGGTTCCCATTCAATTACAGAGGCATCAGTCTTATTAGCAGTCTGCGGTTATACTCTGGCATCAGTCTTATTAGCAGTATGCGGTTATACTCTGGCTTCAGTCTTATTAGCAGTCTGCGGTTATACTCTGGTATCAGTCTTATTAGCAGTCTGCGGTTATACTCTGGTATCAGTCTTATTAGCAGTCTGCAGTTATACTCTGGCTTCCGTCTTATTAGCAGTCTGCGGTTATACTCTGGCTTCAGTCTTATTAGCAGTCTGCGGTTATACTCTGGCTTCAGTCTTATTAGCAGTCTGCGGTTATACTCTGGTATCAGTCTTATTAGCAGTCTGCGGTTATACTCTGGTATCAGTCTTATTAGCAGTCTGCGGTTATACTCTGGTATCAGTCTTATTAGCAGTCTGCGGTTATACTCTGGTATCAGTCTTATTAGCAGTCTGCGGTTATACTCTGGCTTCAGTCTTATTAGCAGTCTGCGGTTATACTCTGGCTTCAGTCTTATTAGCAGTCTGCAATTATACTCTGGCTTCAGTCTTGTTAGCAGTCTGCGGTTATACTCTGGTATCAGTCTTATTAGCAGTCTGCGGTTATACTCTGGCTTCAGTCTTATTAGCAGTCTGCAATTATACTCTGGCTTCAGTCTTATTAGCAGTCTGCGGTTATACTCTGGTATCAGTCTTATTAGCAGTCTGCGGTTATACTCTGGCTTCAGTCTTATTAGCAGTCTGCGGTTATACTCTGGCTTCAGTCTTATTAGCAGTCTGCGGTTATACTCTGGCTTCAGTCTTATTAGCAGTCTGCTGTTATACTCTGGCTTCAGTCTTATTACCAGTCTGCGGTTATACTCTGGCTTCAGTCTTATTAGCAGTCTGCGGTTATACTCTGGCATCAGTCTTATTAGCAGTCTGCGGTTATACTCTGGCTTCAGTCTTATTAGCAGTCTGCGGTTATACTCTGGCATCAGTCTTATTAGCAGTCTGCGGTTATACTCTGGTATCAGTCTTATTAGCAGTCTGCAGTTATACTCGGGCATCAGTCTTATTAGCAGTCTGCAGTTATACTCTGGCTTCAGTCTTATTATAGGGGCGGCAGGGTAGCCTAGTTGTTAGAGCGTTGGACTAGTAACCGAAAGGTTGCAAGTTCGAATCCCCGAGCTGACAAGGTACAAATCTGTCGTTCTGTCCCTGAACAGGCAGTTAACCCACTGTTCCTAGGACATCATTGAAAATAAGAATTTGTTCTTAACTGACTTGCCTAGTAAAATAAAAATGTAAAATAAATATGCCAGATGGCTGTGGGCAACACTAGTTCATTTAGCACACAAGATTTGCTTAGAATTCCTTGGCATTATTTGATATTATTTTATAGTATGAAGAATTCAACTGAACAAAGCTGAATAAAAAGGATATTTTCTCCAAAAGATTTGCGGGAGTGTGCAGCTGCGGCTACTCTGAGTGGTTAACAAAGGAACAGGTCCTACTATAAGCTTCATGTAGAGTTATTAATGTTATTAATGTAACTTTAGTTGTTCTACAAACGTTGGGCTATATGTAAGGCTGCATGATGAGACTCTAATGATTTGAAAAAAGTTGCATGAAAGGCATGCAACATTCTCCAAGATGGCGTAGCAGTAAGTCGTCCTGTCTCCTCGTGTCCCTTGTATATATCGTATATTTTTCGTTTTTTACATATTTTTCTTCGCATATCTCTTCAAAAACATTTTGCTAAACCTAAGCTTCCAAATACTCTCCTGCAACCCGCCTCACCCAATGTAGCTATTTTTCCTAAAGTATTTATATTTACTTCGGAACCGGAACCCCTCAACTGAAGCTAGCCAGCTATGCTAGCGGTCTTCAGCTAACCGGTCATCAGCTAAGCTAACCTTTAGCTCGGAAAGCTCTCGCCAGCTCGAACAAAGCGACTCTAACCAGAGCATAACGGACCTATTTATTTTTCATCCCCGGATTCATCCCCGGATTCCCACCGCAAACGGAACATTTTTCAGCTGGATCTTCACAACTAGCTATCTAGCTAAACCGCAACCCTGGATGATTACTCCTGGCTAGCGCTTCCACCCACTTAGCGTGAAGCTAGCCCGGCCAGCGCACCTGCACTACCACCGTAGCATACTCCTGGGCTACAATACCCGGGCCCACGACCGGTCTATCGATGTCACCGCATGAAGAGGAATAAACAGACTCACCCCATCGCGACGTCCCCCAAAGGCTAACTCTCTAGCCCTCGCTATCTCCCTGCTTGCTAATTCGGCCTGCTAACTGCTAGCTTGTCTAGCCCCGGTCCGCTAACTGCTACCTTGTTTAGCCCGGGCCTACGAACTGTTAGCTTGTTAGCACAGGCCTGCTAACCGTCTGAATCGCCGCGTCCCAAACACGCACCGGACCCATACTCACTCTCTATCTCTTTTTGATTTTTAATCTGTTTATACCTTTCCGGAAACCTGCCTCACCCAATGTGACACGGAATCGCTATTATTTTTAATTTTTAGAACACACTCAAGAACCTCCAGAAGCCAACCAGCTAACTAGCTACAAGCTATTTAGTCATTGTTAACTTTTTTTCAACCTGGATAACACTCGCCAGTCCAGCTCCCCTTGCCCCATCCACCGCTGCCCCCTGGACAATGATCTCTTGGCTACATAGCTGATGCAGGCTGGACTGTCCATTAATCACGGTACTCCATTCTGCTTGTTTATGTTTTATCTGTCGGCCCCGTTGCCTAGTCAACGCCATTTTACCTGCTGTTGTTGTGCTAGCTGATTAGCTGTTGTCTCACCTACTGTTTTAGCTAGCTTTCCCAATTCAACACCTGTGATTACTGTATGCCTCGCTGTATGTCTCTCTCAAATGTCAATATGCCTTGTATACTGTTGCTCAGGTTAGTTATCATTGTTTTAGTTCACAATGGAGCCCCTAGTTCTACTCTTCATACCCCTGATACCTCCTTTGTCCCACCTCCCACACATGCGGTGACCTCACCCATTACAACCAGCATGTCCAGAGATACAACCTCTCTCATCATCACCCTGTGCCTGGGCTTACCTCCGCTGTACCCGCACCCCACCATACCCCTGTCTGCGCATTATGCCCTGAATATATTCTACCATGCCCAGAAACCTGCTCCTCTTATTCTCTGTCCCCAACGCTCTAGGCGACCAGTTTTGATAGCCTTTAGCCGCACCCTCATACTACTCCTTCTCTGTTCTGCGGGTGATGTGGAGGTAAACCCAGGCCCTGCATGTCCCCAGGCACCCTCATTTGTTGACTTCTGTGATCGTAAAAGCCTTGGTTTCATGCATGTCAACATCAGAAGCCTCCTCCCTAAGTTTGTTTTACTCACTGCTCTAGCACACTCTGCTAACCCTGATGTCCTTGCTGTGTCTGAATCCTGGCTCAGGAAGGCCACCAAAAATTCAGAGATTTCCATACCCAACTATAACATCTTCCGTCAAGATAGATCTGCCAAAGGGGGAGGAGTTGCAGTCTACTGCAGAGATAGCCTGCAAAGTAATGTCATACTTTCCAGGTCCATACCCAAACAGTTCGAACTACTAATTTTGAAAATTACTCTCTCCAGAAATAAGTCTCTCACTGTTGCCGCCTGCTACCAACCCCCCTCAGCTCCCAGCTGTGCCCTGGACACCATTTGTGAATTGATCGCCCCCCATCTAGCCTCAGAGTTTGTTCTGTTAGGTGACCTAAACTGGGATATGCTTAACACCCCGCCAGTCCTACAATCTAAGCTAGATGCCCTCAATCTCACACAAATCATCAAGGAACCCACCAGGTACAACCCTAACTCTGTAAACAAGGGCACCCTCATAGACGTCATCCTGACCAACTGGCCCTCCAAATACACTTCCGCTGTCTTCAACCAGGATCTCAGCGATCACTGCCTCATTGCCTGTATCCGCTACGGATCCGCTACAATTTTGCAGATTAACACTGGAGTGATAAATGATCAGATGGTCATGTACAGGTAGAGATATTGGTGTGCAAAAGAGCAGAAAAGTAAATAAATAAAAACAGTATGGGGATGAGGTAGGTAAAAATGGGTGGGCTATTTACCGATAGACTATGTACAGCTGCAGCGATCGGTTAGCTGCTCAGATAGCAGCTGTTTGAAGTTGGTGAGGGAGATAAAAGTCTCCAACTTCAGCGATTTTTGCAATTCGTTCCAGTCACAGGCAGCAGAGAACTGGAACGAAAGGCGGCCAAATGAGGTGTTGGCTTTAGGGATGATCAGTGAGATACACCTGCTGGAGCGCGTGCTACGGGTGGGTGTTGCCATTGTGACCAGTGAACTGAGATAAGGCGGAGCTTTACCTAGCATGGACTTGTAGATGACCTGGAGCCAGTGGGTCTGGCGACGAATATGTAGCGAGGGCCAGCCGACTAGAGCATACAGGTTGCAGTGGTGGGTGGTATAAGGTGCTTTAGTGACAAAACGGATGGCACTGTGATAAACTGCATCCAGTTTGCTGAGTAGAGTGTTGGAAGCTATTTTGTAGATGACATCGCCGAAGTCGAGGATCGGTAGGATAGTCAGTTTTACTAGGGTAAGTTTGGCGGTGTGAGTGAAGGAGGCTTTGTTGCGGAATAGAAAGCCGACTCTAGATTTGATTTTCGATTGGAGATGTTTGATATGAGTCTGGAAAGAGAGTTTACAGTCTAGCCAGACACCTAGGTACTTATAGATGTCCACATATTCAAGGTCGGAACCATCCAGGGTGGTGATGCTAGTCAGGCGTGCGTGCGGGTGCAGGCAGCGAACGGTTGAAAAGCATGCATTTGGTTTTACTAGCATATAAGAGCAGTTGGAGGCCACGGAAGGAGTGTTGTATGGCATTGAAGCTCGTTTGGAGGTTAGATAGCACAGTGTCCAAGGACGGGCCGGAAGTATATAGAATGGTGTTGTCTGCGTAGAGGTGGATCAGGGAATCGCCCGCAGCAAGAGCAACATCATTGATATACACAGAGAAAAGAGTCAGCCCGAGAATTGAACCCTGTGGCACCCCCATAGAGACTGCCAGAGGACCGGACAGCATGCCCTCCGATTTGACACACTGAACTCTGTCTGCAAAGTAGTTGGTGAACCAGGCACGGCAGTCATCAGAAAAACCGAGGCTACTGAGTCTGCCGATAAGAATATGGTGATTGACAGAGTCGAAAGCCTTGGCAAGGTCGATGAAGACGGCTGTACAGTACTGTCTTTTATCGATGGAGGTTATGATATCGTTTAGGACCTTGAGCGTGGCTGAGGTGCACCCGTGACCGGCTCGGAAACCAGATTGCACAGCGGAGAAGGTACGGTGGGATTCAAGATGGTCAGTGACCTGTTTGTTGACTTGGCTTTCGAAGACCTTAGATAGGCAGGGCAGGATGGATATAGATCTGTAACAGTTTGGGTCCAGGGTGTCTCCCCCTTTGAAGAGGGGGATGACTGTGGCAGCTTTCCAATCCTTGGGGATCTCAGACGATATGAAAGAGAGGTTGAACAGGCTGGTAATAGGGGTTGCGACAATGGCGGCGGATAGTTTCAGAAATAGAGGGTCCAGATTGTCAAGCCCAGCTGATTTGTACGGGTCCAGGTTTTGCAGCTCTTTCAGAACATCTGCTATCTGGATTTGGGTAAAGGAGAACCTGGAGAGGCTTGGGCAAGTAGCTGCGGGGGGGGCGGAGCTGTTGGCCGAGGTTGGAGTAGCCAGGCGGAAGGCATGGCCAGCCGTTGAGAAATGCTTGTTGAAGTTTTCGATAACTCAAAGTGCTGTACAGAAACCCAGCCTAAAACCCCAAACAGCAAGCAATGCAGGTGTAGAAGCACGGTGGCAAGGAAAAACTCCCTAGAAAGGCCAAAACCTAGGAAGAAACTTAGAGAGGAACCAGGCTATGAGGGGTGGCCAGTCCTCTTCTGGCTGTGCCGGGTGGAGATTATAACAGCACTCCCTGATTGCTGCCTGCTCCGAAGCACCTCTCACTCACATGGCTCATGTGATCGGGTCTTTCTCACAGGCTACAAGTGAAGACAGACACATCGGGGAAGCAACTGCGTGAGTCCATATCCAATTCCGAGGTGCATATTGAAGATATTGGAAGAACTTTACTTTTCATCAGCCAACAAGATGAGTAGGCCTAACGAACAGCAAAAGCACTAGCCTATGTCAATCTACTGTCCCCTATAGTATGAACGTTGACCTTTTCTATTCTGTGCAAGAAATCAATTTTCCAACATAGTCTTGGACAGTTGTGGGATGCGATAGATCCCAAATTAATACAACCACTAGCATAAAAAAAACAGAACGTTTAGCTAAAATGTTGAACTTTTAGGCTATTTCTTCACATTATAAACGTAGCAATGCGGACATGGCAGTATAAGCGCAAATGTTCCATTAGCGGGGAAAACACCATGATCAAAAGTGACAAAAAATGTGATTATGCATGTAATGCTTTTATTACAAAGGTGAATTTTTATGGTGAAAATGATCTTCCCCAAACTGGAAACTCACGCGCTGCTTATGTATGTAGTTAGGCTCTACACCCCTTGTAAAGCGGATTAATGTGCTTAGTTTTAAAAGTTATTTGGCCACTTCCGTTGCAATATAAACCTTATCAAAACATATAGTCCTATGGGCTATGCTACATGAGGTGTGCAACTATGATTTGAACAACTCTGGGGGGAGGCTTACTGCACACAAGCTGGGCATCATTCACAAGTGATCGGCTAATATTGTCACCCATCAGTTGTCTTTACATATACTAAATGATATTTAATGAAATTTGTTTTGATTTAGGATGGACCATTATCATGCACCTGTTTAAGTGCACCTATGCACTTAAATAGCAAATGGAGGGTGCTTTTTCTGTGGTTCATTTTAGCCAGGTAGGTTATACACCTTTTGTAAAGACAAGCAATGTGCTTAATATTAGGAAAGTTGAGTTGTAAATACAGTTGGCCTGGCCTATAGGAACCTGGTAGGATTCTCCTCTTTTGTAATAGAGGCCATCACTCTGTTTTCTCACGCAATTGCATAGCCTATAGAAATGTTGCGCAACATGAGCTCATGGGCTCTTATGAAGTGTTTGATTAGATTTTCAAATATATTTGCATTGATGTCAGAGTGATTAGAGGGAAATAGAGTGCTGAGTACCGGGCAGTTAGCAATTTTGGTAGGCTACTCGCGCACTAGCGACTCCTGGCGCAGTGCGCACTGACCAGGTCGCTAGGTGCACTGTGTTTCCTTCGACACATTGGTGCAGCTGGCTTCCGAGTTGGATGCACGCTGTGTTAAGAAGCAGTGCAGCTTGTTTGGGTTGTGTTTCAGAGGACGCATGACTCTCGACCTTCGTCTCTCCCGGGCCCGTACGGGAGTTGTAGCGATGAGACAAGACAGTAACTACTAACAATTGGATACTACGTAATTGGGGAGAAAAGAAGGGGGTAAAAATAAATAATCTCTTATTCAATTATTCATACATACCCCTGTCCCACTGTGTCCCTTACAGCCTGTTTGAGTTCAGTGAGTACTGGTGCCCTATCTATTTGTCCTCAGGAAGCTTATCTCTAACCCAAACACCAGATGGCAAACTCTAATATAATGTGCCAAGATTGAGCTCCCTCTGTTTGTCATGTGACCTTGTATAGAAACCTCAGCATCTTCAAAATACTAAAATACTGCATTCCTATTAGGAAGAACTTCTCAATCACTACTGCTAATACACACAGATCACTCTCAAACAATGTTCTGCTTTTACCCCTATTGTAAGGTTTTAAAACAAAACAAACATGACAACTTTCTCCATATTGGAAAGAATTGTTTTTATTTGAGTCCACCCTAACAATGTTATATTTAGTACAAATTTCTGTTGGATATTTACTTTCTGCATCACATTTATTAAATGTCTAATATTTTAAGATGACATGTAATGTGGTGAATTTATAAAATACATTGTTCAATTCAGAATGGAAGGGATCACCTTTCTGGGACCAAGGTGTATTAAAACTGGGCTGTCACTGTCTATCAGCCCCCTGTAGATGGTGTGCTCTGTCCATAATAAGTCTCTACCTAGCAAGTTAAAATCTAGTAAGCCATTATACATTCATACATTGTTACTTTATCAAATCTAGTAACCCATTGTACTATTCATTTCTTTTAATACTTTTTCACCACTTAGGTACGTCTACGTGTGGGTGTGCAAGTTGTATATTATTATTATTATTTTCCCATTGTTACTTTATCAGAGCTCTAGTAACCCATTATACACAAATTCCTCCTTTACACTTGTGTTCTGTTCATACAGGGGTTTAAATATTTACACTAGTGTTCTATTTTACAGCATATTCGGGAATAGTACTTTCTCCTTTCATATCTCACATTCAGAATCCCTATATAATATTATAAATCAACATAAATGCTGACAGACAATTGTCAGTGGTGCTTAGGCATTCACATCCACACCAGTCCATGTGCATCTTCAACAATTCCTAAATACCTACAATAACATCTTGTGCTATTATCAGACCCCGTAGACTTTTCTATTGTTACATCCTATGCACCATATGTATCTTCAACATTTCTTACCGCTACTTCCTATACATATAAAACACCCCGTGCTCAATAATACCTTGTGCTAGTAGTCCCAGACTACGATGATCGGTGGTGGACTGAACCCCTAGATAACCTTATAGATCAAAAAGCTCAGCTCACACAGAACTGGTTGGGGTATTTATTCAGACACGCACCTCTTTCACACTGGAGCCAGTCCCCTGACAGCTCTCATTCACTCAGTACTTAATAGTAATATCTATTATTATCTACATTTCAATCCTCTTCGATCCACTCTCTGTGCATCTTCAACGATTTTCTTGTTGATTTTCTTAGAGCCAAACTACAAGAATGGAAACCTACATATGGATGTTTTATTGATTTTCAAAAGGCCTTATTTTGGGCAAATACAGATTCTCGCTTTCCAACATAAATGCAGGGGTGGAAGGTTATGATGAAGTTACATCTCTATATACAACTCAAGTCTCCGGTGGACAGGTTAATCAACAGAAGACTGGATGGTCTCCTGTATACAGCTCCAGTCTCCTGTGGACAGTCTCCTGTGGACAGGTTAATCAACAGAAGACTAGATGGTCTCCTGTATACAGCTCCAGTCTCCTGTGGACAGGTTAATCAACAGAAGACTGGATGGTTTCCTATATACAGCTCCAGTCTCCTGTGGACAGTCTCCAGTGGACAGGTTAATGAACAGAAGACTGGATGGTTTCCTATATACAGCTCCTGTGGACAGTCTCCTGTGGACAGGTTAATCAACAGAAGACTGGATGGTCTCCTATATACAGCTCCAGTCTCCTGTGGACAGTCTCCTGTGGACAGGTTAATCAACAGAAGACTGGATGGTTTCCTATATACAGCTCCAGTCTCCTGTGGACAGTCTCCTGTGGACAGTCTCCTGTGGACAGGTTAATCAACAGAAGACTGGATGGTTTCCTATATACAGCTCCAGTCTCCTGTGGACAGTCTCCTGTGGACAGGTTAATGAACAGAAGACTGGATGGTTTCCTATATACAGCTCCAGTCTCCTGTGGACAGTCTCCTGTGGACAGTCTCCTGTGGACAGTCTCCTGTGGACAGGTTAATGAACTGGATGGTTTCCCACTCAGTTTGGAGTCGAACAAGGCCACATTCTTTCCCTAACTATTTTTGCCCTTTTTGTAAATGACTTGTCCCAGCAAATCAAGCATGCTAACCTAGGAGATAAATTAGATGACATCACTTTAGGGATAATATTTAACACAGATTATATTGTCCTCCTTGCAGAGAGTGAGTTTGATTTGCAATGTTGAACGTGGTCATTCTGTGGTGTACAAAATGGAGATGGATGATAATCCCAGATCAACCCAGATAATCCTAGATAAACCCTGAAAGGTACATTAAGAAGTATTCAGTACTTCTCTTTTGGAGCCACTCCCCTAAACTACACCAGCTCATATAAATACCTTAGTTTCCTGTCTAATGAATGTGACCTTTGAAGTCTTTCAGATTCTGCAGGTAGAGCGTTGGTCTGTTGGTAGTAAACTGAACATCTGTGAAGACCATGGCTATTGTACATAATCACAGTTCTATCATTTATGTGTGTGTCCTATACTGAACTATGCCAATGGAATCTGGGTTTGTAAAGAATCTAAAACAGCAAACTCTATTCAGAATATGGCATACCATGTTTTTTGGGAGTGCATATGTTTGCCCCAAGCCTTACTATTCAAGGAGACATGGAATGGAGCCCTGTGAAATAAGACAGAGGAGGGAAATTATCAATGTCAGAAGACAGAATAACAACAACAAAACATTCAACTGGGATTAAACACACAGCTACCCCTGGACAAAGGAACACAATGCCATATTTTAAAGAAGCTGATCTACAACACATATTTAGAAACAAGTTACGATGCAATGCCAATATGAGCTCAAACAAGTTAACCCTAAAATACAACCGACAAAACTGGCCAACTGACATATGGCTAAAACCAAAACTCTAAACCTTCAACCAGACCAAAAACAGCTACAATCCAGAACCTTGTCACCTCTCACCTAAGAAGAAACTAAAGGTCCTTGTGTGGCCAGTTGAGAAACAGGATACTGCCCCTGGTAATGTAAGTAGGTAGGTTCAATGCCATAGATGAAGAAGAGGGGCTATGTACTATCTGGGATTTAGGGAAGGTCCAGAATTAACTTTATATGATGATTTGAGAGCTGTACTGTTTGATAAGAAAACAACATGAACTAAAGTTGAATGTCTCTTTAGGGAGTATTTGTGGTTGCAGACGGTCTCCATACTTGGAGGATGAGACCGGATGAGTTGTTTGGTTTTCTCAGTTCTGTCACTGACGTATGAACATTTATTTTTTTATCCAAAAATGTTTTTCATTGGCCAACACACCATATCTGTAACGGTTTTCTAGGTGTGAAGGAGAGTCGGACCAAAATGCAGCGTGTAGATTGCGATCCATGTTTATTCAACAAACGTAACACGAATCTAAATACAAACACTATAAAACAAATAAAGTAACGAAAACTGAAACAGCCTATACTTGCGTAAACTAACACAGAGACAGGACCAAATACACTAAGGACAATCACCCACGACAAACTCAAAGAATATGGCTGCCTAAATATGGTTCCCAATCAGAGACAACGATAAACACCTGCCTCTGATTGAGAACCACTCCAGACAGCCCAATACAAACACACCAGAACCCCAAGACAAAACACACCACAATACAAAAACCCCATGCCACACCCTGGCCTGACCCAATACATGAAGAAAAACACAAAATACTTAGACCAGGGCGTGACAGAACCCCCCCCCCCTAAGGTGCGGACTCCCAAACGCACCTCAAAACAATAGGGAGGGTCCGGGTGGGCGTCTGTCCATGGTGGCGGCTCCGGCGCGGGACGTGGAACCCACTCAGTTAATGTCTTAGTCCCCTCTCCTCGCGTCCCTGGATAGTCCACCCTCGCCGCCGACCATGGCCTAGTAGTCCTCACCCAGAAACCCACTGGACTGAGGAGCAGATCGGGACTGAAGGACAGCTCGGGAGTGAGAGAAAGCTCGGGAGTGAGAGAAAGCTCGGGAGTGAGAGAAAGCTCGGGAGTGAGAGGAAGCTCAGGCAGGTAGGTAGATCTACCAGATCCTGGCTGGCTGGTGGTTTCAGCAGATCCTGGCTGACTGGCAGATCCTGGCTGACTGGCGGATCTGGCGGATCCTGGCCGACTGGCGGATCCTGGCCGACTGGCGGATCCTGGCCGACTGGCGGATCTGGAAGAGTCTGGTTGACTGGCAGATCTGGAAGAGTCTGGTTGACTGGCAGATCTGGAAGAGTCTGGTTGACTGGCAGATCTGGAAGAGTCTGGCTGACTGGCAGATCTGGAAGAGTCTGGCTGACTGGCAGAGTCTGGAAGAGTCTGGCTGACTGGCAGATCTGGAAGAGTCTGGCAGATCTGGAAGAGTCTGGCTGACTGGCAGATCTGGAAGAGTCTGGCAGATCTGGAAGAGTCTGGCAGATCTGGAAGAGTCTGGCTGACTGGCAGATCTGGAAGAGTCTGGCTGACTGGCAGATCTGGAAGAGTCTGGTTGACTGGCAGATCTGGAAGAGTCTGGTTGACTGGCAGATCTGGAAGAGTCTGGTTGACTGGCAGATCTGGAAGAGTCTGGTTGACTGGCAGAGTCTGGTTGACTGGCAGATCTGGAAGAGTCTGGTTGACTGGCAGATCTGGAAGAGTCTGGTTGACTGGCAGATCTGGAAGAGTCTGGTTGACTAGTAGATCTGGAAGGGTCTGGCTGACTGGCGGATCTGGAAGAGTCTGGCTGACTGGCGGATCTGGAAGAGTCTGGCTGACTGGCAGATCTGGAAGAGTCTGGCTGACTGGCGGATCCTGGCAGACTGAAAGAACTGGCTGCTCCATGCTGACTGGCGGCTCTGGCTGCTCCACGCTGACTGGCGGCTCTGGCTGCTCCATGTAGGCTGACAGCTCTGGCGGCTTCTTACAGACTGGCAGCTCTGGCGGCTCCGTGCAGACTAGCAGCTCCTTACAGACTGGCAGCTCCGTGCAGACTGGCAGCTCCGTGCAGACTGGCAGCTCCGTGCAGACTGACAGCTCTGGCTGCTCCATGCAGACTGACAGCTCTGGCTGCTCCATGCAGACTGACAGCTCTGACTGCTTCATGCAGACTGACAGCTCTAACTGCTTCATGCAGACTGACAGCTCTAACTGCTTCATGCAGACTGACAGCTCTGACTGCTCCATGCAGACTGACAGCTCTGACTGCTCCATGCAGACTGACAACTCTGGCTGCTCCATGCAAACTGGCAGCTCTGGCAGCTCCATGCAGACTGGCAGCTCTGGCTGCTTCATGCAGACTGGCAGCTCTGGCTGCGCTGAACAGGCAGGAGACTCCGGCAGCGCTGTAGGGGAGGAAGGCTCTGGCTGCGCTGAACAGGCGGGAGATTCCTGCAGCGCTGTGTCGGAGGAAGGCTCTGGCTGCGCTGAACAGGCGGGAGACTCCGGCAGCGCTGGAGATGAGGAAAGCTCTAACAGCGCTAGATAGGCGGGAGACTCCGGCAGTGCAGGAGAGGAGAAAGGCTCCGACAGCGCTGGAGAGGCGAGGCGCACTGTAGGCCTGATGCGTGGTGCTGGTACTGGTGGTACTGGACCGAGGACACGCACAGGAAGCCTGGTGCGGGGAGCTGCTACCGGAGGGCTGGGGTGTGGAGGTGGTACTGGATAGACCGGACCGTGCAGGCGCACTGGAGCTCTTGAGCACCGAGCCTGCCCAACCTTACCTGGCTCGATGCCCACTCTAGCCCGACCGATACGAGGAGCTGGAATATACCGCACCGGGCTATGCACCCGCACTGGGGACACCGTGCGCACCACTGCATAACACGGTGTCTGCCCGGTCTCTCTAGCCCCCGGTAACCACAGGAAGTTTGCACAGGTCTCCTACCTGGCATAGCCATACTCCCTGTGAGCCCCCCAAGACATTTTTGGGGCTGACTCTCGGGCTTCCGTCCGCGCCGCCGTGCTTGCTTCGCCAACCTCATTCTCCGATAACCTTCCGCGCACTGCTCCATCGAATCCCAGGCGGGCTCCGGCACTCTCCCTGGGTTGACCGCCCACCTGTCTATCTCCTCCCAAGAAGTATAGTCCATACTGTACTCCTCTTTGGGCTGCTCCTGTTGCCTCCTCTCCTGCTGCACCTGTTGCCTCTCCTGCTGCTCCTGCCTGTTGACACGCTGCTTGGTCCATTGGTGGTGGGTGATTCTGTAACGGTTTTCTAGGTGTGAAGGAGAGTCGGACCAAAATGCAGCGTGTAGATTGCGATCCATGTTTATTCAACAAACGTAACACGAATCTAAATACAAACACTATAAAACAAATAAAGTAACGAAAACTGAAACAGCCTATACTTGCGTAAACTAACACAGAGACAGGACCAAATACACTAAGGACAATCACCCACGACAAACTCAAAGAATATGGCTGCCTAAATATGGTTCCCAATCAGAGACAACGATAAACACCTGCCTCTGATTGAGAACCACTCCAGACAGCCATAGACTTTGCTAGACAACCCCACTAGCTACAATCCCAATACAAACACACCAGAACCCCAAGACAAAACACACCACAATACAAAAACCCCATGCCACACCCTGGCCTGACCCAATACATGAAGAAAAACACAAAATACTTAGACCAGGGCGTGACAAAATCCCATAGTGTCAAAGTGGAATTATGTTTATTTTTACAAATGAAAAATTAAACGCTGAACTGTCTTGAGTCAATAACTATTCAACCCTTTTGTTATGGCAAGCCGAAATAAGTTCAGTAGTAAAAATATGCTCAACAAGTCACATAATAAGTTGCATGGACTCACTCTGTGTGCAATAATAGTGTTTAACATGATTTTTGAATGACTACCTCATCTCTGTACCCCCCACATACACTTATCTGTAAGGTCCCTCAGTTGAGCAGTGAATTTCATACACAGATTCAACAACAAAGACCAGGGATGTTTTCCAACTCCTCGCAAAGAAGGGCACCTATTGGTAGATGGGTAAAACAACAAGAAAAGCAGACATTGAGTATCCCTTTGAGCATGGTGCAGTTATTAGTTACACTTTGGATGGTGTATCAATACACCCAATCACTACAAAGATACAGGTGTCCTTCCTAACTCAGTTGCTGTTGAGGAAGGAAACCGCTCAGGGATTTCACCATGAGGCCAATGGTGACTTTAAAACAGTTACAGAGTTTAATGGGGGTGGCAGGGTAGCCTAGTGGTTAGAGTGTTGGACTAGTAACCTAAAGGTTGCAAGTTCATATCCCCGAGCTGCCCCTGAACAGGCAGTTAACCCACTGTTCCTAGGCCGTCATTGAAAATAAGAATTTGTTCTTAACTGACTTGCCTAGTTAAATAAAGGTAAAAAAAATAAAATAAATGGCTGTGATAGAGAAAACTGAGGATGGATCAACAACACAGTACTAAACTAATTGACAGAGTGAAAAGAAGGAAGCCTGTACAGAATAAAAATATTCCAAACATGTACCCTGTTTCCAACAAGGCACTAAAGTAATACTGCTAAAATGTGGCAAAGCATGTCACTTTTGTTCCTGAATACAAAGTGTTAGTTTTGGGGCAAATCCAATACGACACATTACTAAGTACCACTCTCCATATTTTGAAGCACTGTGGTGGCTGCATCATGTTATGGGTATGTTTGTAATGGTTAAGGACTGTGGAGTTTTTCAGGATAGAAACGGAACACAAGCAAAATCTCCACTGAAGTTGCTTATCGAGAAGACAGTGAATTTTCAAGTTACAGTTGACTTAAATCAGCTTAAATCTATGGCAAGACCTGAAAATGGCTGTCTAGCAATGATCAGCAACCAATTAGACAGACTTTGAAGAATTTAGAAATTAATAATGGGCTAATGTTTCACAATCCAGGTGTGGAAAGCTCTTAGAGACTTTCCCAGAAAGACTCACAGCTGTATTCGATGCCAAAGGTACTCTTTTTTTCTTTCTTCCCAGGACACACTTCAGACAGGACACATACCCCAGGACACACTTCAGACTGGACACATACCCCAGAACATACCTCAGACAGGACACATATCCCAGGACACACTTCAGACAGGACACATATCCCAGGACATACTTCAGACAGGACACATATCCCAGGACATACTTCAGACAGGACACATATCCCAGGACACACTTCAGACAGGACACATATCCCAGGACACACTTCAGACAGGACACATATCCCAGGACATACTTCAGACAGGACACATACCCCAGGACACACTTCAGACAGGACACATACCCCAGGACACACTTCAGACCGGACACATACTCCAGAACATACCCCAGACAGGACACATATCCCAGGACATTCGTCAGACAGGACACATATCCCAGGACACACTTCAGACAGGACACATATCCCAGGACATTCTTCAGACAGGACACATATCCCAGGACATTCTTCAGACAGGACACATATATCCCAGAACATACTTTAGACAGAACAAATCATAGAACACCTCAGACAGGACACAGATAGGCTATGGTTATTGTGAGTAACCTTATTTATGTTCCTTTAACTCCGCCTTCTAGTGAGTTTATACAAACTGTTGTCTTCTACCATTCTACCAATAATTTGGTTGTTATTCCATTGATTACCTCCAGCCAGATGACCCAGTGACCCAATGAACCTCATGAACCTTTCAAATGTTAGTCACAAATAAAACAGTTTTTTTTTACTCCTTTTTCTCTTCAAATCCGTCCAATTGGTAGTAACAGTTTTGTCTCATCGCTACAACTCCCGTACGAACTCGGGAGAGGCAAAGGCCGATAGCCGTGCGTCCTCCAAAACACAACCCAACCACAACCCAACCAAGCCGCACTGCTTTCCCATTTAACCCGGAAGCCAGCCGCGCCAATGTGTCGGAGGAAACATCGTACACCTGGCGACCGTGTCAGCGTTCACTGCGCCCGGGCCGTCACAGGAATCGCTAGTGCGCGATAGGACAAAGGACATCCCTGTGACAGAGCCTGGACTCGAACCCAGAATCTCTAGTGGCACAGCTAGACCACTGTGATGCAGTGCCTTAGACCACTGTGATGCAGTGCCTTAGACCACTGTGATGCAGTGCCTTAGACCACTGTGATGCAGTGCCTTAGACCACTGTGATGCAGTGCCTTAGACCACTGTGATGCAGTGCCTTAGACCACTGTGCCACTCGGGTGATTCTAACGTGTATTGACTCAGGGGGTTGAATACTTACCTAATCATACTGTATATTAGAGTTTTGAGTTTTTACAAATATTCACATTTTTTACTTTGACAGAGTACTTTGTGTAGATTGTTGATAAAAAAATTACAATCTATTTTAATCCCACTTTGTAACACAACAAAAAGTGGAATAAATCAAAGGGTGTGAATACTTTCTGAAGTACATGATGTAACTGAAGCCTGTCCTCTGTCCCAGGCCTAACCCTAACCTCTGACTCCTAACTGACCTCTGTCCCAGTAGGCGTGACCCCCAGCTGATCTGCTGCCATAGAGAGTTCCAGAACACTCCAGAGGAGGACGACGAAACCTCTACCCCCTGCCCTGATCTCCCCCCTGACCTCCACTCTGACCTTCGCCCCGACCTCCGCCCCGACCTCCAACATGACGAACCCAGCTCCATGGCTGGCTCTGCCCTCAGCAATCGGAGGGCGGGGCCCAGCTACACGCCGTATCAGCCTCCTGTAGGCCTCCCAGTCGGGTACAGCCAGCCTACCCCGTTCCCCAGCCAGGCTGATGGCTCCTGGCTTCACCCCAGCTATACCAGTGCCTGGTCTGGTCCTGGACCTGCTTACCCCAGCAGCCTGCCCTCCTGCCTCACCCCTCCGAACTACCCCAGCTACCCAGGGGAGAGCTGCTACTCCCGGGGAAGGTCCCTGTCCCTCACCCCCCTGCCGGGCCGTGACAGCCCTAGTATGACCAGCCTGGAGCAGCCCCACTCCCTTCACTCCATCCCCCTCTCAGCAGGCTTCTACCACCACTCTCTGACTCCATACACCTGCTGTGCCCAGTGCCCTGTGGAGGGCTTCAACATGGGCCCCTACCACAGCCCCCGGCCCATCGCTGGTTACCTACCCTCCAGGCCCATGTGTGAGTAACGCTAGCTAACAAACTTTTGTACATCGCACTGTTCCGTACGATTTACCTTATTTTAGTGTCCAAAAAAGGTAATAGTTCCAGGTCAACTGTAATATGAATACTATTGTAAAGCACAATTTCTCCCCTTTCCAACAAAATCAATGACGAGACCTTCAGGCTGCCCGTCTCTGCATGATTGAAGAAGGCAATGAGCTCCGTTGGGTCTTTTGAAAAATGGCGGGTGGGGATTCAAAACCTATTGCGTGATAGTGAAAGGGTGTGTAATCTGCTTTTTTCACCCGATCTGTCCAATTTATCACCTCTAAAATGTAAATAAAACACTATAAAGGGTTTATATAATGTGTCATTACATACCTATTTGAAAGTGTGTGTCGAATTTGAATCTGTTTTTTAGTGTGGCGCTAATGTTAACAGCGGCTGTCGTGGCTTTTGAGAGTCACAGTGGCTTAGAATGATGACGCAAAAAATGTATGCATTCAGTTGTACAATTGACTAGGTATCCCCCTGTCCCTGTCCTCTTACCCTGTCCTCTACCCTGTCCATGTCCCCTGTCCATGTCCCCTGTCCATGTCCCCCTACCCTGTCCCCTTACCCTGTCCCCTTACCCTGTCCCTGTCCTCTTACCCTGTCCACGTCCCCTGTCCACGTACCCTGTCCACGTACCCTGTCCCCTTACCCTGTCTCTGTCCATGTCCCCGTACCCTGTCACCTTACCCTGTCCATGTCCCCTGTCTCTGTCCATGTCCCCTTACCCTGTCCATGTCCCCTTACCCTGTCCATGTCCCCTTACCCTGTCCCCTTACCCTGTCCACGTCCCCTGTCCATGTCCCCTTACCCTGTCCCTTACCCTGTCCATGTCCCCTTACCCTGTCCCTGTCCCCTTACCCTGTCCTCTTACCCTGTCCCTGTCCTCTTACCCTGTCCCCTTACCCTGTCCATGTCCTCTTACCCTGTCCCCTTACCCTGTCCCCTTACCCTGTCCATGTCCTCTTACCCTGTCCCCTTACCATGTCCCTGTCCCTTGTTTTTAATCTACACTCTCGCTTTGTGTGCTGTACGTTACGTCATGACACGTCACAATTTAATGTACATCATCAGAGGGGTCCATTTAATGTACATCATCAGAGGGGTCCATTTAATGTACATCATCAGAGGGGTCCATTTAATGTACATCATCAGAGGGGTCCATTTAATGTACATTGTCAGAGGGGTCCATTTAATGTACATTGTCAGAGGGGTCCATTTAATGTTCATTGTCAGAGGGGTCCATTTAATGTACATTGTCAGAGGGGTCCATTTAATGTACATTGTCAGAGGGGTCCATTTAATGTACATTGTCAGAGGGGTCCATTTAATGTACATTGTCAGAGGGGTCCATTTAATGTACATTGTCAGAGGGGTCCATTTAATGTACATTGTCAGAGGGGTCCATTTAATGTACATTGTCAGAGGGGTCCATTTAATGTACATCATCAGAGGGGTCCATTTAATGTACATTGTCAGAGGGGTCCATTTAATGTACATTGTCAGAGGGGTCCGTTTTTAAAAAACTTTTCTCCAATACTATCGGGCCATCACCATGTCAATCAAAGCTTGACTAGAAACGTAGTTCACACCCCGGATGTTGATGCCAACACAGTCGCTACAGTCCCATTTAGTTTTCATTACAGTCTCGTTTGAATGCAACGGTTGTCCAAATTTGTACGGAATGGGGTTAGTCACCGTTACTAGTCCCAAATGGCACCATATTCCCTTCATAGTGCATTACTTTTGACCAGAGCAAAGTCGTGCACCATCAAGTGAATAGGGTTCCATTTGTGACGCGGACCTGACTGTTGTCTAATGAGAAGAAGCTGGGAAAGGGTTTGGGACCTGACCTCACTGTTGTCTAATGAGAAGAAGCTGGGAAAGGGTTTGGGACCTGACCTCACTGTTGTCTAATGAGAAGAAGCTGGGAAAGGGTTTGGGACCTGACCTCACTGTTGTCTAATGAGAAGAAGCTGGGAAAGGGTTTGGGACCTGACCTCACTGTTGTCTAATGAGAAGAAGCTGGGAAAGGGTTTGGGACCTGACCTGGGTGTTCCATTATTACAATCCCTACCATGGCTAGTATTGGGTGTTCCATTATTACAATCCCTACCAAATCAAATCAAATCAAATTTTATTTGTCACATACACATGGTTAGCAGATGTTAATGCGAGTGTAGCGAAATGCTTGTGCTTCTAGTTCCGACAATGCAGTAATAACGAGCAAGTAATCTAACTAACAATTCCAAAAAAAACTACTGTCATACACAGTGTAAGGGGATAAAGAATATGTACATAAGGATATATGAATGAGTGATGGTACAGAGCAGCATAGGCAAGATACAGTAGATGATATCGAGTACAGTATATACATATGAGATAAGTATGTAAACCAAGTGGCATAGTTAAAGTGGCTAGTGATACATGTATTACATAAAGATGCAGTAGATGATATAGAGTACAGTATATACATATACATATGAGATGAATGATGTAGGGTATGTAAACATTATATAAGGTAGCATTGTTTAAAGTGGCTAGTATTATATTTTACATCATTTCCCATCAATTCCAATTTTTAAAGTGGCTGGAGTTGAGTCAGTGTGTTGGCAGCAGCCACTCAATGTTAGTGGTGGCTGTTTAACAGTCTGATGGCCTTGAGATAGAAGCTGTTTTTCAGTCTCTCGGTCCCAGCTTTGATGCACCTGTACTGACCTCGCCTTCTGGATGATAGCGGGGTGAACAGGCAGTGGCTCGGGTCCTTGATGATCTTAATGGCCTTCCTGTGACATCGGGTGGTGTAGGTGTCCTGGAGGGCAGGTAGTTTGCCCCCGGTGATGCGTTGTGCCGACCTCACTACACTCTGGAGAGCCTTACAGTTGTGGGCGGAGCAGTTGCCGTACCAGGCGGTGATACAGCCCGACAGGATGCTCTCGATTGTGCATCTGTAGAAGTTTGTGAGTGCTTTTGGTGGCAAGCCAAATTTCTTCAGCCTCCTGAGGTTGAAGAGGCGCTGCTGCGCCTTCTTCACGATGCTGTCTGTGTGGGTGGACCAATTTAGTTTGTCTGTGATGTGTACGCCGAGGAACTTAAAACTTACTACCCTCTCCACTACTGTTCCATCGATGTGGATAGGGGGTGTTCCCTCTGCTGTTTCCTGAAGTCCACAATCATCTCCTTAGTTTTGTTGACGTTGAGTGTGAGGATATTTTCCTGACACCACACTCCGAGGGCCCTCACCTCCTCCCTGTAGGCCATCTCGTCATTGTTGGTAATCAAGCCTACCACTGTTGTGTCGTCCGCAAACTTGATGATTGAGTTGGAGGCGTGCGTTGCCACGCAGTCGTGGGTGAACAGGGAGTACAGGAGAGGGCTCAGAACGCACCCTTGTGGGGCCCCAGTGTTGAGGATCAGCGGGGTGGAGATGTTGTTGCCTACCCTCACCACCTGGGGGCGGCCCGTCAGGAAGTCCAGTACCCAGTTGCACAGGGCGGGGTCGAGACCCAGGGTCTCGAGCTTGATGACGAGCTTGGAGGGTACTACGGTGTTAAATGCCGAGCTGTAGTCGATGAACAGCATTCTCACATAGGTATTCCTCTTGTCCAGATGGGTTAGGGCAGTGTGGTTGAGATTGCATCGTCTGTGGACCTATTTGGGCGGTAAGCAAATTGGAGTGGGTCTAGGGTGTCAGGTAGGGTGGAGGTGATATGGTCCTTGACTAGTCTCTCAAAGCACTTCATGATGACGGAAGTGAGTGCTACGGGGCGGTAGTCATTTAGCTCAGTTACCTTAGCTTTCTTGGGAACAGGAACAATGGTGGCCCTCTTGAAGCATGTGGGAACAGCAGACTGGGATAGGGATTGATTGAATATGTCTGTAAACACACCAGCCAGCTGGTCTGCGCATGCTCTGAGGGCGCGGCTGGGGATGCCGTCTGGGCCTGCAGCCTTGCGAGGGTTAACACGTTTAAATGTTTTCCTCACGTCGGCTGCAGTGAAGGAGAGTCCGCATGTTTTGGTCATGTTTCCGGTCACCTTGCCCTGATTAAAAGCAGTGGTACGCGCTTTCAGTTTCACGCGAATGCTGCCATCAATCCACGGTTTCTGGTTTGGGAATGTTTTAATCGTTGCTATGGGAACGACATCTTCAACGCACGTTCTAATGAACGCGCACACCGAATCAGCGTATTCGTCAATGTTGTTATTTGACGCAATATGAAACATATCCCAGTCCACGTGATGGAAGCAGTCTTGGAGTGTGGAATCAGATTGGTCGGACCAGCGTTGAACAGACCTCAGCGCGGGAGCTTCTTGTTTTAGTTTCTGTCTGTACGCAGGGATATATATGGCTGTGATTATAATCGAAGAGAATTCCCTTGGTAGATAATGCGGTCGACATTTGATTGTGAGGAATTCTAAATCTGGTGAACAGAAGAACTTGAGTTCCTGTATGTTGTTGTGATCACACCACGTCTCGTTAACCATGAAGCATACGCCCCCGCCCCTCTTCTCACCAGAAAGATGTTTGTTTCTGTCGGCGCGATGCGTGGAGAAACCAGCTGGCTGCACCGACTCCGATAGCGTCTCTCCAGTGAGCCATGTTTCCGTGAAGCAAAGAACGTTACAGTCTCTGATGTCCCTCTGGAATGCTACCCTTGCTCGGATTTCATCAACCTTGTTGTCGAGAGACTGGACATTGGCGAGAAGTATGCTAGGGAGTGGTGCACGGTGTGCCCGTCTCCGGAGTCTGACCAGAAGACCGCTTCGTTTCCCTCTTTTACGAAGTCGTTTTTTTGGGTCGCCGGCTGGGATCCATTCCGTTGTCCTGGGTGAAAGGCAGAACACAGGATCCGCTTCCCGAAAGACATATTCTTGGTCGTACTGATGGTGAGTTGACGCTGCTCTTATATTCAGTAGTTCTTCTCGACTGTATGTAATGAAACCTAAGATGACCTGGGGTACCAATGTAAGAAATAACACGTAAAAAAACAAAAAACTGCATAGTTTCCTAGGAACGCGAAGCGAGGCGGCCATCTCTGTCGGCGCCGGAAGTGTACCAAGCAGCCTGGGTGAAGGAGACAGGGGGGTAGGGAGATGGTGCATAGAAAAGGGCTGGTGCAGAGGGAGGGGTGCTCACTGTACCCAAAGAGGGCAACGTCATGACAGAATGATGGCTGGCCCTACTGACTGAAAACACACAGTCCAGTTCAAAGTGAATGATGGCTGGCCCTACTGACTGAAAACACACAGTCCAGTTCAAAGTGAATGATGGCAGACCCTAGTGCCTGTAAACACACAGTCCAGTTCAAAGTGAATGTTGGCAGGCCCTACTGCCTGTAAACACACAGTCCAATTCAAAGTCAATGATGGCAGGCCTGTTTGGCAAATGGCTTGTTTGAATAAAGGCCTACTGTAGCTCTGATTGGCTATAGCGCCCCGGTCTGCATAGACTTTTTATTGGGTTTTATTTACTGCAGTGTCTATTAATTGTCCAAACGCACAGCCGCTTTCCCTCTATATTGCTATAGAATTTTCACAAATGCCTTAATTTCCCTCAGCCAATCATCGGTAATTTGTGTAAGTGTGATGCTTGTTGAATGTCCTTCCCTGAAAGTCTGTCAATTTGTTCACTATAAAATAGCATTGTATCTTGTCAAACACAATTTTTTCCAAAACTTTACTAAGGGTTGATAACAGGCTTATTTGAGCCAGTAAAGGGGGCTTTACTATTCTTGGGTAGCACAAAGACTTTTGCTTCCCTCCAGGCCTGAGGGCACACACTTTCTAGTAGGCTTAAATTGAAGATCTGGCAAATAGGAGTGGCAATATCTTATGCTATTATCCTCAGTAATTTTCCATCCATGTTGTCAGACCCTGGTGTTGATAGACAACAATAAAAAAAATCTAACTTTATGGAATTCAAAATTACAGTTCTTGTCTTTCATAATTTGGCCAGCGTTTGTTGCTGGCATGTCATGCCTAAATTTACCAATTTAAAAAATCATTAAAGTAGTTGGCAATATCAGTCTGTTTTGATGGAGCTGAGTTTGCTATCATTCTTTGTCATTTATCTTTGTTTCATAGTGTAGTTTCTTCTTTTTATTCATTATCGTCACATGATTTCTCAACTTGCAGTACGTTTGCCAATCGGTTGTGCAGCCAGACTTATTTTCCATTCCTTTTGCCTCATCCCTCTCAACCATACCATATTTCAATTCCACTGGGATTTAACAGTTTTTAGTCATTTTCGTAATGGGTGCGTGCTTATGTCAAGTGCAACGTCTATTTGCTCCTCATTACACACCACGGACCAACAAATATTCTATATATCAACAACATAGGAATCACTACAAACTTATTGTATGACCTCTTATACACTATATTAGGCCCAGCCTTTGGAACTTTGATTTTCCTAGATATGGCTACTATATTGTGATCACTACATCTGATGGATTTGGATACTGTTTTAAAGCACATTTCTGCAGCATCAGTAAAGATGTTATCAATACTTATTGATGATTTCATTCCTGTGCTGTTTGTATCTACCCTGGTAGGTTGACTGATATCCTGAACAAGGTTGCAGGCACTGGTGACAATTTGAAGCTTTTTCTTGAGTGGGCAGCTTGATGAAAGCCAGTCAATATTTAAATCACCCAGAAAATGTACCTCTGTTGATATCACATACATTATCAAGCATTTCACAATAAAAAAAAAAAACATTACACACATTTAACATCAGGCACTAAAATGATTCCAAGCTATTTAACATCAGGAGTCTGCTTGATTCACTCCTCTTTGATCATAATGTTGAGTGACTCTAACATTAGCAATTTTCTGGAGGAAAAACAAATCACAGAGGTCTTCTTGATATTCAATGTCAAGCATGAGTTATTAAGCTATTCTACAATTGAAACCATATGTTGTGTCAACACAGTAACGGCAAGACATGTTTTTCCTGCCACATAAACTACAGTGTGGTCATCATACAGCTGAAGACTAGCCCCTGCACTTACCTCAGGAAGATAATTTATGTATGAACTAAAAAGAAGTGGAACTCGAACCGATCCTTGTGGGACACCCATTCTGTTTTTCTGAGCTGTATACGTGTTATTGATCACTACACTTTGTTCCCTGTTCTTGAGATATGATTCAAACCATCTAAGTGCTTTTTTAGGAAATTTGAACCTGGAGTGTTGAGACCAGGATGCGGTGTCAAAAGCTTTGCTTAAATTGAGAAAAATAGCTCCAACCACATTGCCTTTGTCCAACGTTCAAAACCATCTATCAGAAAACTGTTTTCTTTGTCTGTTGAGTCTCCCGAGTGGCGCAGAGTCTGCATCTCAGTGCAGGAGGCGTCACTGCAGTCCCTGGTTTGAATCCAGGCTGCATAACATCTGGCTGTGATTGGGAGTCCCATAGGGCGGTGCACAATTGGCCCAGCATCGTCTGGGTTTGGTCGGTGTAGGCCGTCATTGTAAATAAGAATTGGTTCTTAACTGACTTGCCAGGTTAAATAAAAAATGTAGTGTTTACGTCTAAAGCCGAATTGCTGTGAATGCTGGAATTGATTCTACAAGTAGGCCATTAATTGCTCTGTTAAAGCTGTCTCCATTACTTTTGATAGAACTGGGAAAATGTTAATCGGCCTGTAGTTACATGCCTGGTCAACTTCACCCCATTTTAAAAATGGGTGTAACCAGTGCCTTTATCCACCCCTATGGAAACTGTGTAGTACTTATTGACAGATTTATCAGGTCTCTCTCTCTCTCTCTCTCTCTCTCAGATAACTACAGACTGCCAGGTGCAGGCGACGTGCAAAGGTAAGCTAGCGAGCATATGATCTGCATTACCAAGAGCAAAGGTCTCAGAAATCCCTTTTTGCAAAGAGATGAACTTTGTTTCTGAAATGGTAACTCATGTTGGATCTTCTTTCTAGTGGCCACATGAGTCCCCATCCTAACCCCTGCAGTGCCTCGCTCTCTGTGGAACAACCCTGCAGTGCCCCGCTCTCTGTGGAACAAAGTAAGTACATGAGTCCCCATCCTACACCCTGCAGTGCCCCCCTCTCTGTGGAACAACCCTGCAGTGCCCCCCTCTCTGTGGAACAAAGTGGAAGTGTTTTAGTGTGCTAGTGGTAGCGTGGTGGTGTAGTAGTGATAGTGGGGGGGTAGTAGTGATAGTAGTAGTGGTAGTGTGATGGTATAGTAGTGGTGGTGGTGTGGTAGAGGTATATTGATGTGTGTGTTTATATATTTATAGTGATGTGTATAGTGATGTGTGTGCTAAAATCTTTCCCTCCCTGTGACCTCTAACCTCTATTTAAATCCTTCATCACAGTAGAATTGTTTGTAACCTCTAACCTCTTTAATCCCTCATCACCGTAGGAGAAGTGTTTGTGACCTCTTGTCACGATCGTCGTTGTAATCATACTCAGACCAAAGTGCAGCATGGAATCGGTTCGACATCTTTTATTGATAGTCAAACGCACAAAAAACAAGGAAGAATAAACAATACGTGAAGCTCAAGCAGTGTTCACAGGCAACTACATAGAAACCAGATCCCACAAAATCCAGTGGGGAAATGGCTGCCTAAATATGATCCCCAATTAGAGACAACGATAAACAGCTGCCTCTGATTGGGAACCAAACATAGAAACAAAACACCTTGATCGGAACACCCTCCCTAGTCACACCCCGACCTAACCAAAATAGAGAATTACAAGGCTCTCTATGGTCGTGGGCGTGACACCTCTAACCTCTATTTAAACCCTTTATCACCATAGGAGAAGTGTTTGTGACCTCTAACCTCTAACCTCTATTTAAACCCTTCATCCCCGTAGGAGAAGTGTTTGTGACCTCTAACCTCTATTTAAACCCTTCATCCCCATAGGAGAAGTGTTTGTGACCTCTAACCTCTAACCTCTATTTAAACCCTTCATCCCTGTAGGAGAAGTGTTTGTGACCTCTAACCTCTATTTAAACCCTTCATTTGTTTGACCTCTAACCTCTATTTAAACCCTTCATCACCTGAACTCTAACCTCTATTTAAACCCTTCATCACCGTAGGAGAAGTGTTTGCGACCTCTAACCTCTATTTAAACCCTTCATCACCGTAGGAAGGGTGTTTGTGAACTCTAACCTCTATTTAAACCCTTCATCACCGTAGGAAGGGTGTTTGTGACCTCTAACCTCTATTTAAACCCTTCATCACCGTAGGAGAAGTGTTTGTGACCTCTAACCTCTATTTAAACCCTTCATCACCGTAGGAAGGGTGTTTGTGACCTCTAACCTCTATTTAAACCCTTCATTACCGTAGGAAGGGTGTTTATGACCTCTAACCTCTATTTAAACCCTTCATCACCGTAGGAAGGGTGTTTGTGACGTACGAAGCCGACAGCGATAAACACGTCAAACAGATCATCAACTTTGTGGCGTTGCTGAGACACAATGGCTTCGATACACACGTAAGCACACGCACACACACGCGCACACACACACACACACGCGTAAGCACACACACACACCCACGTAAGCACACACACACGTAAGCACACACACACACACGCAAACACGCGCACACACACACACACATACACACGTAAGCACACACACACGTAAGCACACACACACACACGTAAGCACACACACACACGCGTAAGCACACACACGTAAGCACACACACACACATACACACGTAAGCACACACACACGTAAGCACACACACACACGTAAGCACACACACACACGTAAGCACACACACACGTAAGCACACACACGCGTAAGCACACACACACGTAAGCACACACACACGTAAGCACACACACACGTAAGCACACACACACACGCACACACACACACGTACGCGCACACACACACACACACACACACACACACACACGTAAGCACACACACACACACACGTAAGCACACACACACACTTAAGCACACACACGTAAGCACACACACACACACGTAAGCACACACACACACGTAAGCACACACACACACACACACACACACACGTAAGCACACACACACACACACGTAAGCACACACACACACACACACAAGCACACACACACACATAAGCACACACACACACGTAAGCGCACACACACACACACACACACGTAAGCACACACACACACACACACGTAAGCACACACACACACATAAGCACACACACACACATAAGCACACACACAGACACACGTAAGGCTGGATTCTCCTAGTAGAGACAGTGGAAGACCAATGAAGAGCTTTTACTTTTAGGAATTATCAAATCAAATCAAATCAAATTTATTTATATAGCCCTTACACCAGCTGATATCTCAAAGTGCTGTACAGAAACCCAGCCTAAAACCCCAAACAGCAAGCAATGCAGGTGTAGAAGCACGGTGGCTAGGAAAAACTCCATAGAAAGGCCAAAACCTAGGAAGAAACCTAGAGAGGAACCAGGCTATGTGGGGTGGCCAGTCCCCTTCTGGCTGTGCCGGGTGGAGATTATAACAGAACATGGCCAAGATGTTCAAATGTTCATAAATGATCAGCATGTTCGAATAATAAGAAGGCAGAACAGTTGAAACTGGAGCAGCAGCACGGCCAGGTGGACTGGGGACAGCAAGGAGTCATCATGTCAGGTAATCCTGGGGCATGGTCCTAGGGCTCAGGTCCTCCGAGAGAGAGAAGGAGAGAATTAGAGAACGCACACTTAGATTCACACAGGACACCGAATAGGACAGGAGAAGTACTCCAGATATAACAAACTGACCCTAGCCCCCCGACACATAAACTACTGCAGCATAAATACTGGAGGCTGAGACAGGAGGGGTCAGGAGACACTGTGGACCCATCCGAGGACACCCCCGGACAGGGCCAAACAGGAAGGATATAACCCCACCCACTTTGCCAAAGCACAGCCCCCACACCACTAGAGGGATATCTTCAACCACCAACTTACCATCCTGAGACAGGGCCGAGTATAAAATCAAATCAAATCAAATGTTATTTGTCACATACACTTGGTTAGCAGATGTTAATGCGAGTGTAGCGAAATGCCAACAAGTAATCTAACTAACAATTCCAAAACTACTGTCTTATACACAGTGTAAGGGGATAAAGAATATGTACATAAGGATATATGAATGAGTGATGGTACAGAGCAGCATAGGCAAGATACAGTAGATGGTATCGAGTACAGTATATACATATGAGATGAGTATGTAAACAAAGTGGCACAGTTAAAGTGGCTAGTGATACATGTATTACATAAGGATACAGTCGATGATATAGAGTACAGTATATACGTATGCATATGAGATGAATAATGTAGGGTAAGTAACATTATATAAGGTAGCATTGTTTAAAGTGGCTAGTGATATATTTACATCATTTCCCATCAATTCCCATTATTAAAGTGGCTGGAGTTGAGTCAGTGTCAGTGTGTTGGCAGCAGCCACTCAATGTTAGTGGTGGCTGTTTAACAGTCTGATGGCCTTGAGATAGAAGCTGTTTTTCAGTCTCTCGGTCCCAGCTTTGATGCACCTGTACTGACCTCGCCTTCTGGATGATAGCGGGGTGAACAGGCAGTGGCTCGGGTGGTTGTTGTCCTTGATGATCTTAATGGCCTTCCTGTGACATCGGGTGGTGTAGGTGTCCTGGAGGGCAGGTAGTTTGCCCCCGGTGATGCGTTGTGCAGACCTCACTACCCTCTGGAGAGCCTTACGGTTGAGGGCGGAGCAGTTGCCGTACCAGGCGGTGATACAGCCCGCCAGGATGCTCTCGATTGTGCATCTGTAGAAGTTTGTGAGTGCTTTTGGTGACAAGCCGAATTTCTTCAGCCTCCTGAGGTTGAAGAGGCGCTGCTGCGCCTTCTTCACGATGCTGTCTGTGTGAGTGGACCAATTCAGTTTGTCTGTGATGTGTATGCCGAGGAACTTAAAACTTGCTACCCTCTCCACTACTGTTCCATCGATGTGGATAGGGGGTGTTCCCTCTGCTGTTTCCTGAAGTCCACAATCATCTCCTTAGTTTTGTTGACGTTGAGTGTGAGGTTATTTTCCTGACACCACACTCCGAGGGCCCTCACCTCCTCCCTGTAGGCCGTCTCGTCGTTGTTGGTAATCAAGCCTACCACTGTTGTGTCGTCCGCAAACTTGATGATTGAGTTGGAGGCGTGCGTGGCCACGCAGTCGTGGGTGAACAGGGAGTACAGGAGAGGGCTCAGAACGCACCCTTGTGGGGCCCCAGTGTTGAGGATCAGCGGGGAGGAGATGTTGTTGCCTACCCTCACCACCTGGGGGCGGCCCGTCAGGAAGTCCAGTACCCAGTTGCACAGGGGGGGGTCGAGACCCAGGGTCTCGAGCTTGATGACGAGCTTGGAGGGTACTATGGTGTTGAATGCCGAGCTGTAGTCAATGAACAGCATTCTCACATAGGTATTCCTCTTGTCCAGATGGGTTAGGGCAGTGTGCAGTGTGGTTGAGATTGCATCGTCTGTGGACCTATTTGGGCGGTAAGTAAATTGGAGTGGGTCTAGGGTGTCAGGTAGGGTGGAGGTGATATGGTCCTTGACTAGTCTCTCAAAGCACTTCATGATGACGGAAGTGAGTGCTACGGGGCGGTAGTCGTTTAGCTCAGTTACCTTAGCTTTCTTGGGAACAGGAACAATGGTGGATAGCCCACAAAGATCTCCGCCATGGCACAACCCAGGGGGGGGCGCCAACCCAGACAGGATGACCACATCAGTGAATCAACCCACTCAGGTGATGCACCCCTTCCAGGGACGGCATGAGAGAGCCCCAGTAAGCCAGTGACTCAGCCCCTGTAATAGGGTTAGAGGCAGAGAATCCCAGTGGAAAGAGGGGAACCGGCCAGGCAGAGACAGCAAGGGCGGTTCGTTGCTCCAGAGCCTTTCCGTTCACCTTCCCACTCCTGGGCCAGACTACACTCAATCATATGACCCACTGAAGAGATGAGTCTTCAGTAAAGACTTAAAGGTTGAGACCGAGTTTACGTCTCTGACATGGGTAGGCAGACCGTTCCATAAAAATGGAGCTCTATAGGAGAAAGCCCTGCCTCCAGCTGTTTGCTTAGAAATTCTAGGGACAATTAGGAGGCCTGCGTCTTGTGACCGTAGCGTATGTGTAGGTATGTACGGCAGGACCAAATCAGAGAGATAGGTAGGAGCAAGCCCATGTAATGCTTTGTAGGTTAGCAGTAAAACCTTGAAATCAGCCCTTGCTTTGACAGGAAGCCAGTGTAGAGAGGCTAGCACTGGAGTAATATGATCAAATTTTGGGGTTCTAGTCAGGATTCTAGCAGCCGTATTTAGCACTAACTGAAGTTTATTTAGCGCTTTATCCGGGTAGCCGGAAAGTAGAGCATTGCGGTAGTCTAACCTAGAAGTGACAAAAGCATGGATGAATTTTTCTGCATCATTTTTGGACAGAAAGTTTCTGAAAAAGTTTCAGTAACAGGGAAGTGTAGAATAACATCCCCCAAGAGGTAAAATATATAGTGAAAACAATAGTGGTCCTAAAACGGAACCTTGAGGAACACCGAAATTTACAGTTGATTTGTCAGAGGACAAACCATTCACAGAGAAAAACTGATATCTTTCCGACAGATAAGATCTAAACCAGGCCAGAACTTGTCCGTGTAGACCAATTTGGGTTTCCAATCTCTCCAAAATTATAACTGGCCGAACCCCTTTTATGGATACAGTACTAGTCAAAAGTTTGGACACACCTACTCATTCTAGGGTTTTTCTTTATTTTTACTATTTTCTACATAGTAGAATAATAGTGAAGACATCACAACTATGAAATAACAGCTATGGAATCATGTAGTAACCAAAAAAGTGTTAAACAAATCAAAATAGCCTCCAGACTTGCACAGTGGTCTAAGGCATGCAGTGCTAGCTGTGCCACTAGAGATCCTGGTTCGAATCCAGGCTCTGCCGCAGCCGGCCGTGTTTCCTCCGACACATTGGTGCGGCTGGCTTCCGGGTTAAGCGGGCGTTGTGTCAAGAAGCAGTGCCTTTTGGCTGGGTTGGGTTTCAGCTCTTGACCTTCGCCTCTCCTGAGTCTGTACAGGAGTTGCAGCGATGGGACAAGACTGTAACTACCAATTGGATACCACAAAATTGGGGATATTTTTTATATTTTTTTATAAATAAATGTAAAACTTATAGGAATATATTTGAGATTCTTCAAAGTAGCCTTTGCCTTGATGACATCTTTGCACAAGAAACACCTAAGATTTTCCTAAAATGAAGTCTGAAAAAAAAGTTACAAAAAATATAAATCATAAAATAATTTGACAACCCTGTTTGTAAACTTTTAAATTATATCAAACTCAACTGTATATTTCCGGTGATGAAGACATGGATGCCTCATGGTAGGGTGGGGTATGCAAAACGCCTGTTAATTTCTGACCACTTCTACCACAAAATGTTCATTTCTGACCACTTCTACCACAAAATGTTCATTTATGACCACTTCTACCACAAAATATTCATTTATGACCACTTCTACCACAAAATGTTCATGTATGACCACTTCTACCACAAAATGTTCATGTATGACCACTTCTACCACAAAATGTTCATTTATGACCACTTCTACCACAAAATGTTCATTTTGACCACTTCTACCACAAAATGTTCATGTATGACCACTTCTACCACAAAATGTTCATTTCTGACCACTTCTACCACAAAATGTTCATTTATGACCACTTCTACCATGGGCAAATATGTTTAGAAAGCTTCGTTCAAATCAAAAGGTGTGCGTTGAAAAAGTGATTGAAATCAAATGTAATGACCCAGTTGCACCTTCCTTGAGAGCTTTTGAATTCTTGAACACTGTATTTAGCATACAGTTCCCTTGGGGCTGTTCCAGAGAACTAGATCAATGAGAAACTTAATGACAGGGTACAATTTGTGTTTATTATGGATCTGCCTTGGCAGCAGCTACTCTTCCTGGGGTCCAGCAAAATTAAGGCGACAACAACATCCACATTTAGCTTCCTTAATAAACCTTAAAATCTAGTTATATGTGGCTGTATATGTGGCTGTTAATTTGGGTGTTTGTCAAAGTTAGCTGGCTAACGTAGTACATTTACATTTTAGTCATTCAGCAGACGCTCTTATCCAAAGCGACTTAAAGGAGCAATTAGGTTTGAGTGCCTTGCTCAAGGGTCCATGGACAGATTTAAAAAAAATCCTAGTTAGCTCTGTGATTCAAACCATTTCCTCTGAAGTACTGCACCCCACTAGTCTGCTCTACATCCTGGTGTTTCAGATCGATATGTTTGAGCAGCAGTTCCGGAGCATCAGTAAGATCGACTTCATGGAGCGGTACCTCAGCGAGGTAAAGGACGTCCCTCACCTGTCATTCCAGCTCACCAGCTTTTCTTGTTAACTTAATGATAGTTTGGCTCGACATTCCTGTTCAGGGTTAGGGAATAGGGTTAGGGAATAGGGTTAGGGAATAGGGTGCTCTATGTTGGGAATAGGGTGCCCTGGGCCCATACGGCTCCTGAGTGGCGCAGAGGTCTAAGGCACTGCATCTCAGTGCTAGAAGCGTCACTACAGACCCTGGTTTGATTCCAGGCTGTATCACAACCGGCCGTGATTGGGAGTCCCATAGGGCGGCGCCCAAATGGCCCAGCGTCGTCCGGGTTAGGGTTTGGCTGGGGTAGGCCTAGTTAAATAAAGGTTAATAAAGGTTACATAGCATTTAAAGATGTAAAATTAATGCACTATGTAGGGAATAGTGTGACATTTGGGATATGTTTATGCTATGATCAAAATCCATGAATGTCAATAGTGAAGTTAGTAACGGGGAAGTGTAAGAGACAGACCGACAGGTTAGTAACAGGGAAGTGTAAGAGACAGACAGACAGGTTAGTAACAGGGAAGTGTAAGAGAGACGGACAGGTTAGTAACAGGGAAGTATAAGAGACAGACAGACAGGTTAGTAACAGGGAAGTGTAAGAGAGACAGACAGGTTAGTAACAGGGAAGTGTAAGAGACAGACAGGTTAGTAACAGGGAAGTGTAAGCGACAGACAGGTTAGTAACAGGGAAGTGTAAGAGACAGGTTAGTAACAGAGAAGTGTAAGAGACAGACAGGTGAGTAACAGGGAAGTGTAAGAGACAGACAGGTTAGTAACAGGGAAGTGTAAGAGACAGACAGACAGGTTAGTAACAGGGAAGTGTAAGAGACAGACAGACAGGTTAGTAACAGGGAAGTGTAAGAGACAGACAGGTTAGTAACAGGGAAGTGTAAGAGAGACGGACAGGTTAGTAAAAGGGAAGTGTAAGAGAGACAGACAGGTTAGTAACAGGGAAGTGTAAGAGAGATGGACAGGTTAGTAACAGGGAAGTGTAAGAGACAGACAGGTTAGTAACAGGGAAGTGTAAGAGACAGACAGGTAGTAACAGGGAAGTGTAAGAGAGACGGACAGGTTAGTAACAGGGAAGTGTAAGAGACAGACAGGTTAGTTACAGGGAATTGTAAGAGACAGACAGGTTAGTAACAGGGAAGTGTAAGAGAGACAGACAGGTTAGTAACAGGGACGTGTAAGAGACAGACAGGTTAGTTACAGGGAATTGTAAGAGACAGACAAGTTAGTAACAGGGAAGTGTAAGAGAGACAGACTGGTTAGTAACAGGCCAGTGTAAGAGACAGACAGGTTAGTAACAGGGAAGTGTAAGAGACAGACAGGTTAGTAACAGGGAAGTGTAAGAGAGATGGATAGGTTAGTAACAGGGAAGTGTAAGAGACAGAGAGGTTAGTTACAGGGAATTGTAAGAGACAGACAAGTTAGTAACAGGGAAGTGTAAGAGAGACAGACTGGTTAGTAACAGGCCAGTGTAAGAGACAGACAGGTTAGTAACAGGGAAGTGTAAGAGACAGACAGGTTAGTAACAGGGAAGTGTAAGAGAGACGGACAGGTTAGTAACAGGGAAGTATAAGAGATGGACAGGTTAGTAACAGGGAAGTGTAAGAGAGACAGGCAGGTTAGTAACAGGGAAGTATAAGAGAGATGGACAGGTTAGTAACAGGGAAGTGTAAGAGACAGACAGGTTAGTTACAGGGAATTGTAAGAGACAGACAAGTTAGTAACAGGGAAGTGTAAGAGAGACAGACTGGTTAGTAACAGGCCAGTGTAAGAGAGACAGACAGGTTAGTAACAGGGAAGTGTAAGAGACAGACAGACAGGTTAGCAACAGGGAAGTGTAAGAGAGATGGACACGTTAGTAACAGGGAAGTGTGAGACGGACAGGTTAGTTACAGGGAATTGTAAGAGACAGACAGGTTAGTAACAGGGAAGTGTAAGAGAGACAGACAGGTTAGTAACAGGGACGTGTAAGAGACAGACAGGTTAGTTACAGGGAATTGTAAGAGACAGACAAGTTAGTAACAGGGAAGTGTAAGAGAGACAGACTGGTTAGTAACAGGCCAGTGTAAGAGACAGACAGGTTAGTAACAGGGAAGTGTAAGAGACAGACAGGTTAGTAACAGGGAAGTGTAAGAGAGATGGACAGGTTAGTAACAGGGAAGTGTAAGAGAGACGGACAGGTTAGTAACAGGGAAGTATAAGAGATGGACAGGTTAGTAACAGGGAAGTGTAAGAGAGACAGGCAGGTTAGTAACAGGGAAGTATAAGAGAGATGGACAGGTTAGTAACAGGGAAGTGTAAGTGAGATGGACAGGTTAGTAACAGGGAAGTGTAAGAGACAGACAGGTTAGTTACAGGGAATTGTAAGAGACAGACAAGTTAGTAACAGGGAAGTGTAAGAGAGACAGACTGGTTAGTAACAGGCCAGTGTAAGAGAGACAGACAGGTTAGTAACAGGGAAGTATAAGAGACAGACAGACAGGTTAGTAACAGGGAAGTGTAAGAGAGACAGACAGGTTAGTAACAGGGAAGTGTAAGAGACAGACAGGTTAGTAACAGGGAAGTGTAAGCGACAGACAGGTTAGTAACAGGGAAGTGTAAGAGACAGGTTAGTAACAGAGAAGTGTAAGAGACAGACAGGTGAGTAACAGGGAAGTGTAAGAGACAGACAGGTTAGTAACAGGGAAGTGTAAGAGACAGACAGACAGGTTAGTAACAGGGAAGTGTAAGAGAGACAGACAGGTTAGTAAAAGGGAAGTGTAAGAGACAGACAGGTTAGTAACAGGGAAGTGTAAGAGACAGACAGACAGGTTAGTAACAGGGAAGTGTAAGAGAGACGGACAGGTTAGTAACAGGGAAGTGTAAGAGACAGACAGACAGGTTAGTAACAGGGAAGTGTAAGAGAGACGGACAGGTTAGTAACAGGGAAGTGTAAGAGACAGACAGGTTAGTAACAGGGAAGTGTAAGAGACAGACAGACAGGTTAGTAACAGGGAAGTGTAAGAGACAGACAGACAGGTTAGTAACAGGGAAGTGTAAGAGACAGACAGGTTAGTAACAGGGAAGTGTAAGAGACAGACAGGTTAGTAACAGGGAAGTGTAAGAGACAGACAGACAGGTTAGTAACAGGGAAGTGTAAGAGACAGACAGACAGGTTAGTAACAGGGAAGTGTAAGAGACAGACAGGTTAGTAACAGGGAAGTGTAAGAGACAGACAGACAGGTTAGTAACAGGGAAGTGTAAGAGAGACGGACAGGTTAGTAAAAGGGAAGTGTAAGAGAGACAGACAGGTTAGTAACAGGGAAGTGTAAGAGAGATGGACAGGTTAGTAACAGGGAAGTGTAAGAGACAGACAGGTTAGTAACAGGGAAGTGTAAGAGACAGACAGGTTAGTAACAGGGAAGTGTAAGAGACAGACAGGTTAGTAACAGGGAAGTGTAAGAGACAGACAGGTTAGTAACAGGGAAGTGTAAGAGACAGACAGGTTAGTAACAGGGAAGTGTAAGAGACAGACAGGTTAGTAACAGGGAAGTGTAAGAGACAGACAGACAGGTTAGTAACAGGGAAGTGTAAGAGACAGACAGACAGGTTAGTAACAGGGAAGTGTAAGAGACAGACAGGTTAGTAACAGGGAAGTGTAAGAGACAGACAGACAGGTTAGTAACAGGGAAGTGTAAGAGAGACGGACAGGTTAGTAACAGGGAAGTGTAAGAGACAGACAGGTTAGTAACAGGGAAGTGTAAGAGACAGACAGACAGGTTAGTAACAGGGAAGTGTAAGAGACAGACAGACAGGTTAGTAACAGGGAAGTGTAAGAGACAGACAGGTTAGTAACAGGGAAGTGTAAGAGACAGACAGACAGGTTAGTAACAGGGAAGTGTAAGAGAGACGGACAGGTTAGTAAAAGGGAAGTGTAAGAGAGACAGACAGGTTAGTAACAGGGAAGTGTAAGAGAGATGGACAGGTTAGTAACAGGGAAGTGTAAGAGAGACAGACAGGTTAGTAACAGGGAAGTGTAAGAGACAGACAGGTTAGTAACAGGGAAGTGTAAGAGACAGACAGACAGGTTAGTAACAGGGAAGTGTAAAGAGACAGACAGGTTAGTAACAGGGAAGTGTAAGAGACAGACAGGTTAGTAACAGGAAGTGTAAGAGAGACAGACAGGTTAGTAACAGGGAAGTGTAAGAGACAGACAGACAGGTTAGTAACAGGGAAGTGTAAGAGACAGACAGACAGGTTAGTAACAGGGAAGTGTAAAGAGAGAGACAGGTTAGTAACAGGGAAGTGTAAGAGACAGACAGACAGGTTAGTAACAGGGAAGTGTAAGAGAGACGGACAGGTTAGTAACAGGGAAGTGTAAGAGACAGACAGGTTAGTAACAGGGAAGTGTAAGAGACAGACAGACAGGTTAGTAACAGGGAAGTGTAAGAGAGACGGACAGGTTAGTAAAAGGGAAGTGTAAGAGAGACAGACAGGTTAGTAACAGGGAAGTGTAAGAGAGATGGACAGGTTAGTAACAGGGAAGTGTAAGAGACAGACAGGTTAGTAACAGGGAAGTGTAAGAGACAGACAGGTTAGTAACAGGGAAGTGTAAGAGAGACGGACAGGTTAGTAACAGGGAAGTGTAAAGAGACAGACAGGTTAGTAACAGGGAAGTGTAAGAGACAGACAGGTTAGTAACAGGGAAGTGTAAGAGAGATGGACAGGTTAGTAACAGGGAAGTATAAGAGACAGAGAGGTTAGTTACAGGGAATTGTAAGAGACAGACAAGTTAGTAACAGGGAAGTGTAAGAGAGACAGATTGGTTAGTGACAGGCCAGTGTAAGAGACAGACAGGTTAGTAACAGGGAAGTGTAAGAGACAGACAGGTTAGTAACAGGGAAGTGTAAGAGAGACAGACAGGTTAGTATCAGGGAAGTGTAAGAGACAGACAGGCAGGTTAGTAACAGGGAAGTGTAAGAGCGACAGAGAGGTTAGTAGCAGGGAAGTGTAAGAGACAGACAGGCAGGTTAGTAACAGGGAAGTGTAAGAGAGACGGACAGGTTAGTAACAGGGAAGTGTAAGAGAGACAGACAGGTTAGTAACAGGGAAGTGTAAGAGAGACGGACAGGTTAGTAACAGGGAAGTGTAATTGACAGAACGACGGGTTAGTAACAGGGAAGTGTAAGAGACAGACAGACAGGTTAGTAACACGGAAGTGTAAGAGAGACGGACAGGTTAGTAACAGGGAAGTGTAAGAGAGACAGACAGGTTAGTAACAGGGAAGTGTAAGAGACAGAACGACAGGTTAGTAACAGGGAAGTGTAAGAGACAGACAGACAGGTTAGTAACAGAGAAGTGTAAGAGAGACAGACAGGTTAGTAACAGGGAAGTGTAAGAGAGACGGACAGGTTAGTAACAGGGAAGTGTAAGTGTCGGACATGTTAGTAACAGGGAAGTGTAAGAGACAGGTTAGTAACAGGGAAGTGTAAGAGACAGGTTAGAAACAGGGAAGTGTAAGAGAGATGGACAAGTTAGTAACAGGGAAGTGTAAGAGAGACAGACAGGTTAGTAACAGGGAAGTGTAAGAGAGATGGACATGTTAGTAACAGGGAAGTGTAAGAGAGACGGACACGTTAGTAACAGGGAAGTGTAAGAGACAGACAGGTTAGTAACAGGGAAGTGTAAGAGAGACATACAGGTTAGTAACAGGGAAGTGTAAGAGACAGACAGGCAGGTTTGTAACAGGGAAGTGTAAGAGACAGACTGGTTAGTAACAGGGAAGTGTAAGAGACAACGACAGGTTAGTAACAGGGAAGTGTAAGAGAGATGGACAAGTTAGTATCAGGGAAGTGTAAGAGAGACGGACAGGTTAGTAACAGGGAAGTGTAAGAGACAGACAGACAGGTTAGTAACAGGGAAGTGTTAGAGAGACAGACAGGTTAGTAACAGGGAAGTGGCAGAGAGACAGCCAGGTTAGTAACAGGGAAGTGTAAGAGAGATGGACAGGTTAGTAACAGGGAAGTGTAAGAGACAGACAGGTTAGTAACAGGGAAGTGTAAGAGAGACAGACTGGTTAGTAACAGGGAAGTGTAAGAGACAGAACGACAGGTTAGTAACAGGGAAGTGTAAGAGACAGACAGACAGGTTAGTAAACAGGAAGTGTAAGAGAGACGGACAGGTTAGTAACAGGGAAGTGTAATTGACAGAGACAGACAGGGTTAGTAACAGGGAAGTGTAAGAGACAGACAGACAGGTTAGTAACAGGGAAGTGTAAGAGAGACGGACAGGTTAGTAACAGGGAAGTGTAAGAGAGACAGACAGGTTAGTAACAGGGAAGTGTAAGAGAGACAGACAGGTTAGTAACAGGGAAGTGTAAGAGAGACGGACACGTTAGTAACAGGGAAGTGTAAGAGACAGACAGGTTAGTAACAGGGAAGTGTAAGAGACAGAACGACAGGTTAGTAACAGGGAAGTGTAAGAGACAGACAGACAGGTTAGTAACAGGGAAGTGTAAGAGAGACAGACAGGTTAGTAACAGGGAAGTGTAAGAGAGACGGACACGTTAGTAACAGGGAAGTGTAAGAGACAGACAGGTTAGTAACAGGGAAGTGTAAGAGATAGACAGGTTAGTAACAGGGAAGTGTTAGAGAGACAGACAGGTTAGTAACAGGGAAGTGTAAGAGACAGAACGACAGGTTAGTAACAGGGAAGTGTAAGAGACAGGCAGACAGGTTAGTAACAGGGAAGTGTAAGCGAGACGGACAGGTTAGTAACAGGGAAGTGTAAGAGAGACAGACAGGTTAGTAACAGGGAAGTGTAAGAGAGACGGACAGGTTAGTAACAGGGAAGTGTAAGAGACAGACAGGTTAGTAACAGGGAAGTGTAAGAGAGATGGACAAGTTAGTATCAGGGAAGTGTAAGAGAGACGGACAGGTTAGTAACAGGGAAGTGTAAGAGACAGACAGACAGGTTAGTAACAGGGAAGTGTAAGAGAGATGGACACGTTAGTAACAGGGAAGTGTAAGAGACAGAACGACAGGTTAGTAACAGGGAAGTGTAAGAGACAGACAGACAGGTTAGTAACAGGGAAGTGTAAGAGAGACAGACAGGTTAGTAACAGGGAAGTGTAAGTGTCGGACATGTTAGTAACAGGGAAGTGTAAGAGACAGGTTAGTAACAGGGAAGTGTAAGAGAGATGGACAAGTTAGTAACAGGGAAGTGTAAGAGAGACAGACAGGTTAGTAACAGGGAAGTGTAAGAGAGACGGACACGTTAGTAACAGGGAAGTGTAAGAGAGACGGACACGTTAGTAACAGGGAAGTGTAAGAGACAGACAGGTTAGTAACAGGGAAGTGTAAGAGAGACATACAGGTTAGTAACAGGGAAGTGTAAGAGACAGACAGGCAGGTTAGTAACAGGGAAGTGTAAGAGACAGACTGGTTAGTAACAGGGAAGTGTAAGAGACAACGACAGGTTAGTAACAGGGAAGTGTACGAGGATGACAGACAGGTTAATAACAGGGAAGTGAAAGAGACAGACAGACAGGTTAGTAACAGGGAAGTGTAAGAGAGACAGACAGGTTAGTAACAGGGAAGTGTAAGAGGGATGGACAGGTTAGTAACAGGGAAGTGTAAGAGACAGACAGGTTAGTAACAGGGAAGTGTAAGAGAGACAGACAGGTTAGTAACAGGGAAGTGTAAGAGACAGAACGACAGGTTAGTAACAGGGAAGTGTAAGAGACAGACAGACAGGTTAGTAACAGGGAAGTGTAAGAGAGACGGACAGGTTAGTAACAGGGAAGTGTAATTGACAGAACGACGGGTTAGTAACAGGGAAGTGTAAGAGAGACGGACAGGTTAGTAACAGGGAAGTGTAAGAGAGACAGACAGGTTAGTAACAGGGAAGTGTAAGAGAGACGGACAGGTTAGTAACAGGGAAGTGTAAGAGACAGACAGACAGGTTAGTAACAGAGAAGTGTAAGAGAGACGGACAGGTTAGTAACAGGGAAGTGTAAGAGAGACGGACAGGTTAGTAACAGGGAAGTGTAAGTGTCGGACATGTTAGTAACAGGGAAGTGTAAGAGACAGGTTAGTAACAGGGAAGTGTAAGAGACAGGTTAGAAACAGGGAAGTGTAAGAGAGATGGACAAGTTAGTAACAGGGAAGTGTAAGAGAGTCAGACAGGTTAGTAACAGGGAAGTGTAAGAGAGATGGACACGTTAGTAACAGGGAAGTGTAAGAGAGACGGACACGTTAGTAACAGGGAAGTGTAAGAGACAGACAGGTTAGTAACAGGGAAGTGTAAGAGAGACATACAGGTTAGTAACAGGGAAGTGTAAGAGACAGACAGGCAGGTTTGTAACAGGGAAGTGTAAGAGACAGACTGGTTAGTAACAGGGAAGTGTAAGAGAGACGGACAGGTTAGTAACAGGGAAGTGTAAGAGAGACAGACAGGTTAGTAACAGGGAAGTGTAAGAGACTGAACGACAGGTTAGTAACAGGGAAGTGTAAGAGACAGACAGACAGGTTAATAACAGGGAAGTGTAAGAGACAGACAGACAGGTTAGTAACAGGGAAGTGGCAGAGAGACAGACAGGTTAGTAACAGGGAAGTGTAAGAGAGATGGACAGGTTAGTAACAGGGAAGTGTAAGAGACAGACAGGTTAGTAACAGGGAAGTGTAAGAGAGACAGACTGGTTAGTAACAGGGAAGTGTAAGAGACAGAACGACAGGTTAGTAACAGGGAAGTGTAAGAGACAGACAGACAGGTTAGTAACAGGGAAGTGTAAGAGAGACGGACAGGTTAGTAACAGGGAAGTGTAATTGACAGAACGACGGGTTAGTAACAGGGAAGTGTAAGAGACAGACAGACAGGTTAGTAACAGGGAAGTGTAAGAGAGACGGACAGGTTAGTAACAGGGAAGTGTAAGAGAGACAGACAGGTTAGTAACAGGGAAGTGTAAGAGAGACAGACGTTAGTAACAGGGAAGTGTAAGAGAGACGGACACGTTAGTAACAGGGAAGTGTAAGAGAGACAGACAGGTTAGTAACAGGGAAGTGTAAGAGACAGAACGACAGGTTAGTAACAGGGAAGTGTAAGAGACAGACAGACAGGTTAGTAACAGGGAAGTGTAAGAGACAGACAGGTTAGTAACAGGGAAGTGTAAGAGACAGACAGGTTAGTAACAGGGAAGTGTAAGAGACAGACAGGTTAGTAACAGGGAAGTGTAAGAGAGATGGACAAGTTAGTATCAGGGAAGTGTAAGAGAGACGGACAGGTTAGTAACAGGGAAGTGTAAGAGACAGACAGGTTAGTAACAGGGAAGTGTAAGAGAGATGGACAAGTTAGGAACAGGGAAGTGTAAGAGATACGGACAGGTTAGTAACAGGGAAGTGTAAGTGTCGGACATGTTAGTAACAGGGTGCAAGTGTAAGAGAGACAGACAGGTTAGTAACAGGGAAGTGTAAGAGATATGGACACGTTAGTAACAGGGAAGTGTAAGAGACAGAACGACAGGTTAGTAACAGGGAAGTGTAAGAGACAGACAGACAGGTTAGTAACAGGGAAGTGTAAGAGAGACGGACAGGTTAGTAACAGGGAAGTGTAAGTGTCGGACATGTTAGTAACAGGGAAGTGTAAGAGAGATGGACAAGTTAGGAACAGGGAAGTGTAAGAGAGACGGACAGGTTAGTAACAGGGAAGTGTAAGAGAGACAGACAGGTTACTAACAGGGAAGTGTAAGAGAGATGGACAAGTTAGTAACAGGGAAGTGTAAGAGAGACAGACTGGTTAGTAACAGGCCAGTGTAAGAGACAGAAAGGTTAGTAACAGGGAAGTGTAAGAGACAGACAGGTTAGTAACAGGGAAGTGTAAGAGAGATGGACAGGTGAGTAACAGGGAAGTGTAAGAGTGACAGACAGGTTAGTAACAGGGAAGTGTAAGAGACAGAACGACAGGTTAGTAACAGGGAAGTGTAAGAGAGATGGACAAGTTAGGAACAGGGAAGTGTAAGAGAGACGGACAGGTTAGTAACAGGGAAGTGTAAGAGAGACAGACAGGTTACTAACAGGGAAGTGTAAGTGTCGGACATGTTAGTAACAGGGAAGTGTAAGAGACAGGTTAGAAACAGGGAAGTGTAAGAGACAGGTTAGTAACAGGGAAGTGTAAGAGAGATGGACAAGTTAGTAACAGGGAAGTGTAAGAGAGACAGACAGGTTAGTAACAGGGAAGTGTAAGAGAGACGGACACGTTAGTAACAGGGAAGTGTAAGAGACAGACAGGTTAGTAACAGGGAAGTGTAAGAGAGACATACAGGTTAGTAACAGGGAAGTGTAAGAGAGACAGACAGGTTACTAACAGGGAAGTGTAAGAGAGATGGACAAGTTAGTAACAGGGAAGTGTAAGAGAGACAGACTGGTTAGTAACAGGCCAGTGTAAGAGACAGACAGGTTAGTAACAGGGAAGTGTAAGAGACAGACAGGTTAGTAACAGGGAAGTGTAAGAGAGATGGACAGGTGAGTAACAGGGAAGTGTAAGAGACAGGCAGACAGGTTAGTAACAGGGAAGTGTAAGAGAGACGAACAGGTTAGTAACAGGGAAGTGTAAGTGTCGGACATGTTAGTAACAGGGAAGTGTAAGAGACAGGTTAGAAACAGGGAAGTGTAAGAGACAGGTTAGTAACAGGGAAGTGTAAGAGAGATGGACAAGTTAGTAACAGGGAAGTGTAATAGAGACGGACACGTTAGTAACAGGGAGGTGTAAGAGACAGACAGGTTAGTAACAGGGAAGTGTAAGAGAGACATACAGGTTAGTAACAGGGAAGTGTAAGAGACAGACAGACAGGTTAGTAACAGGCCAGTGTAAGAGACAGACAGGTTAGTAAGAGGCCAGTGTAAGGCACAGACAGACAGGTTAGTAACAGGCCAGTGTAAGGGACAGTCAGACAGACAGGTTAGTAACAGGCCAGTGTTGGGGACACACAGACAGGTTAGTAACAGGCCAGTGTAAGGGACAGACAGGTTAGTAACAGGCCAGTGTAAGGGACAGACAGACAGGTTAGTAACAGGCCAGTGTAAGTGACAGTCAGACAGGTTAGTAACAGGCCAGTGTAAGGGACAGACAGACAGACAGGTTAGTAACAGGCCAGTGTAAGGGACAGACAGACAGGTCAGCAACAGGCCAGTGTAAGAGACAGTCAGACAGACAGGTTAGTAACAGGGAAGTGTAAGAGAGACAGACAGGTTAGTAACAGGCCTGTGTAAGGGACAGTCAGACAGGTTAGTAACAGGCCAGTGTAAGGGACAGTGAGACAGGTTAGTAACAGGTCAGTGTAAGGGACAGACATACAGGTTAGTAACAGGCCAGTGTAAGGGACACACAGAAAGGTTAGTAACGCCAGTGTAAGGGACAGACAGACAGACAGACAGACAGACAGACAGACAGACAGACAGACAGACAGACAGACAGACAGGTTAGTAACAGGCCAGTGTAAGGGACAGACAGACAGGTTAGTAACAGGCCAGTGTAAGGGACAGACAGGTTAGTAACAGGCCTGTGTAAGGGACAGTCAGACAGGTTAGTAACAGGCCAGTGTAAGGGACAGTCAGACAGGTTAGTAACAGGCCAGTGTAAGGGACAGACAGTCAGACAGGTTAGTAACAGGCCAGTGTAAGGGACAGACAGGTTAGTAACAGGCCAGTGTAAGGGACAGTCAGACAGGTTAGTAACAGGCCAGTGTAAGGGACAGACATACAGACAGGTTAGTAACAGGCCAGTGTAAGGGACAGACAGGTTAGTAACAGGCCAGTGTAAGAGACAGTCAGACAGGTTAGTAACAGGCCAGTCAGGGACAGTCAGACAGGTTAGTAATAGGCCAGTGTAAGTGACAGACAGGTTAGTAACAGGCCAGTGTAAGGGACAGGCAGACAGACAGGTTAGTAACAGGCCAGTGTAAGGGACAGACAGGTTAGTAACAGGCCAGTGTAAGGGACAGTCAGACAGGTTAGTAACAGGCCCGTGTAAGGGACAGTCAGACAGGTTAGTAACAGGCCAGTGTAAGGGACAGACAGTCAGACAGGTTAGTAACAGGCCAGTGTAAGGGACAGACAGACAGACAGACAGGTTAGTAACAGGCCAGTGTAAGGGACAGACAGGTTAGTAACAGGCCAGTGTAAGGGACAGACAGACAGACAGGTTAGTAACAGGCCAGTGTAAGGGACAGACAGACAGGTTAGTAACAGGCCAGTGTAAGAGACAGTCAGACAGGTTAGTAACAGGCCAGTAAGGGACAGTCAGACAGGTTAGTAAAAGGCCAGTGTAAGGGACAGTCGGGTTAGTAACAGGCCAGTGTAAGGGACAGTCAGACAGGTTAGTAACAGGACAGTGTAAGGGACAGTCAGACAGGTTAGTAACAGGCCAGTAAGGGACAGTCAGACAGGTTAGTAACAGGCCAGTGTAAGGGACAGACAGGTTAGTAACAGGCCAGTGTAAGGGACAGACAGACAGGTTAGTAACAGGCCAGTGTAAGGGACAGACAGTCAGACAGGTTAGTAACATGCCAGTGTAAGGGACAGACAGTCAGACAGGTTAGTAACAGGCCAGTGTAAGGGACAGACATACAGACAGGTTAGTAACAGGCCAGTGTAAGGGACAGACAAGTTAGTAACAGGCCAGTGTAAGGGACAGTCAGACAGGTTAGTAACAGGCCAGTGTAAGGGACAGACATACAGACAGGTTAGTAACAGGCCAGTGTAAGGGACAGACAGGTTAGTAACAGGCCAGTGTAAGGGACAGGCAGACAGACAGGTTAGTAACAGGCCAGTGTAAGGGACAGACAGACAGACAGACAGACAGACAGACAGACAGACAGACAGACAGACAGAGACAGAGACAGACAGGTTAGTAACAGGCCAGTGTAATGGACAGACAGGTTAGTAACATTCCAGTGTAAGGGACAGACAGACAGACAGGTTAGTAACAGGCCAGTGTAAGGGACAGACAGACAGGTTAGTAACAGGCCAGTGTAAGAGACAGTCAGACAGGTTAGTAACAGGCCAGTAAGGGACAGTCAGACAGGTTAGTAACAGGCCAGTGTAAGGGACAGACAGGTTTGTAACAGGCCAGTGTAAGGGACAGACAGACAGACATACATACCGGTTAGTAAAAGGCCAGTGTAAGGGACAGTCGGGTTAGTAACAGGCCAGTGTAAGGGACAGTCAGACAGGTTAGTAACAGGACAGTGTAAGGGACAGTCAGACAGGTTAGTAACAGGCCAGTAAGGGACAGTCAGACAGGTTAGTAACAGGCCAGTGTAAGGGACAGACAGGTTAGTAACAGGCCAGTGTAAGGGACAGACAGACAGGTTAGTAACAGGCCAGTGTAAGGGACAGACAGTCAGACAGGTTAGTAACATGCCAGTGTATGGGACAGACAGACAGGTTAGTAACAGGCCAGTGTAAGGGACAGACAGGTTAGTAACAGGCCAGTGTAAGGGACAGACAGACAGACAGGTTAGTAACAGGCCAGTGTAAGGGACAGACAGGTTAGTAACAGGCCAGTGTAAGGGACAGACAGACAGACAGGTTAGTAACAGGCCAGTGTAAGGGACAGACAGACAGGTTAGTAACAGGCCAGTGTAAGGGACAGACAGGTTAGTAACAGGCCAGTGTAAGGGACAGACAGACAGACAGGTTAGTAACAGGCCAGTGTAAGGGACAGACAGACAGGTTAGTAACAGGCCAGTGTAAGAGACAGTCAGACAGGTTAGTAACAGGCCAGTGTAAGGGACAGACAGGTTTGTAACAGGCCAGTGTAAGGGACAGACAGACAGACAGACAGGTTAGTAAAAGGCCAGTGTAAGGGACAGTCGGGTTAGTAACAGGCCAGTGTAAGGGACAGACAGGTTAGTAACAGGCCAGTGTAAGGGGAAAACAGACAGACAGACAGGTTAGTAACAGGCCAGTGTAAGGGACAGACAGACAGGTTAGTAACAGGCCAGTGTAAGAGACAGACAGACAGGTTAGTAACAGGCCAGTGTAAGAGACAGTCAGACAGGTTAGTAACAGGCCAGTAAGGGACAGTCAGACAGGTTAGTAACAGGCCAGTAAGGGACAGTCAGACAGACAGGTTAGTAACAGGCCAGTGTAAGGGACAGACAGACAGGTGTCTAACTCCTCCGTGCCTCACCCTTACAGAAGGAATACCTCATTATCATCATCATCAGTCCAAAGTACCATGAGACTGTGACCTCATCACCGGTCAGCTTAGAGAACGACGAGAGGATCCTCAACACAGTCTACATACACAAACAGGTACCTCAACACTGTCAGACCTCAACACTGTCAGACCTCAACACTGTCAGACCTCAACACTGTCAGACCTCAACACGGTCAGACCTCAACACAGCCTACATACACAAACAGGTACCTCAACACTGTCAGACCTCAACACTGTCAGACCTCAACACTGTCAGACCTCAACACTGTCTACATACACAAACAGGTCAGAGGTATATTCTTTAGTCGGTCACTGTTGCAAAATATTGCAGCAAAAACAGTTTACTCCAAACAGAAAAAGCTTTGCAACGAAAACAAGTTTTTATTGGACAAATTCAGACAAATTCAGTTCTGTTTGGTTCTGTTTGGTCCTTGGTGAAAACACCCCAGGCCTTCATGCAACCTTTAAACTGAGTCTGTTGCATTTTGGCTACAATGTCTCTGTCCCCTGTCACAAGGGGATTTATGGGTGATTTAAGATGAAATCGTCAACCCTGTTACAGTCAACCCTGTTACGGTCAACCCTGTTACAGTCAACCCTGTTACGGTCAACGCTGTTACAGTCAACCGTGTTACTTTATTTGGCACTTAATTGACACTTACTGTAGTCATTTTTATTTTTTTACCTTGAGATGGGAAAACTAGTTTTTTTATGACCGATGTTAAAATGAGGTGAAATCAAACATTTTGGTAACACTTGACACCAGGTGTCATAACACATTATGACACGGTTATAACCATGTCATAACAGCTGTCTGGCATCAATGTGTGCACAATTACAATGATCATTTAATTGACCATATCAATTTTCTTTTTTCTATAACAAACACACTGTTGACATGTAGATTATGGTGTAATTAAATGTTTTGCCTTGTGTGGTAGGTTTGGTGGCTTTTGACATTCTCATGTAGGTGTCATAACCAGCCATAGAATAACGGTCACAACAGGTGTCACAACACGTATGAATATGCCATGACAGTGTCATTAAAACAGCTTATGACATGTTATGTCATCATGATGTGGCTCTGACCGTGTCATAACGCTGGGTCACATGTTCTGTGTGTTTGTGCTGCAGCTGCAGAATGAGTTCATTCAGAACGGCAGTAAGAACTTCCGGTTCATCCCTATCCTGTTCCCTGGGGCTAGAAAGGTAAAATATATACATCTGTCTCTCTACTGCTGTAGCTGCTTTATCGTCAACACAACATTACACTGCTGTCAATTTTTAAAATCATGACAAGTTAGCTAGCGCCGGTGACATGCCCGTAATACAGGTGCCCAGTAGGGAGCATGTTGATGGTGCACTGGTCACCAGCTTATCGACTCATTGTGAATCCCAAACAGCCATGTAAAACGGTCTTGAGTGACAGCAAATTAGCTGATTCGCTTTCCATGCACCCATTCCTTTCAACACACTACCCACTACCCACTACCCACTACCCACACTACTACTACTTTCGACAGCTACCCATACTCCAGTCATCATATTGTCCTGCAGCTACCCATACTCAAGTCACCATATTGTCCTGCAGCTACCCATACTCCAGTCACCATATTGTCCTGCAGCTTCCCATACTCCAGTCACCATACTGGGGGACAGCTACCCATACTCAAGTCACCATATTGTCCTGCAGCTACCCATACTCAAGTCATCATATTGTCCTGCAGCTACCCATACACAAGTCACCGTATTGTCCTGCAGCTACCCATACTCAAGTCACCATATTGTCCTTCAGCTACCCATAATCAAGTCAGCATATTGTCCTTCAGCTACCCATACTCAAGTCAGCATCTTGTCCTGCAGTTACCCATACTCCAGTCAGCACATTGTCCTGCAGCTACCCATACTCAAGTCACCATACTGGGCTGCAGCTACCCATACTCCAGTCACCATATTGGTCTGCAGCTACCCATACTCCAGTCACCATATTGTCCTGCAGCTACCCATACTCCAGTCACCATATTGTCCTGCAGCTACCCATACTCCAGTCACCATACTGGGGGACAGCTACCCATACTCAAGTCACCATATTGTCCTGCAACTACCCATACTCAAGTCACCATATTGTCCTTCAGCTACCCATACTCAAGTCACCATATTGTCCTTCAGCTACCCATACTCAAGTCACCATATTGTCCTGCAGCTACCCATACTCAAGTCACCATATTGTCCTGCAGCTACTCATGCTCAAGTCACCATATTGTCCTGCAGCTACCCATACTCCAGTCACCATACTGGGGGACAGCTACCCATACTCCAGTCACCATACTGGGGGACAGCTACCCATACTCCAGTCACCATACTGGGGGACAGCTACCCATACTCCAGTCACCATACTGGGGGACAGCTACCCATACTCCAGTCACCATATTGTCCTGCAGCTACCCATACTCCCGTCACCATACTGGGGGACAGCTACCCATACTCAAGTCACCATATTGTCCTTCAGCTACCCATAATCAAGTCAGCATATTGTCCTGCAGTTACCCATACTCCAGTCACCATATTGTCCTGCAGCTACCCATACTCAAGTCACCATACTGGGCTGCAGCTACCCATACTCCAGTCACCATATTGGGCTGCAGCTACCCATACTCCAGTCACCATATTGCCCTGCAGCTACCCATACTCCAGTCACCATATTGTCCTGCAGCTACCCATACTCCAGTCACCATACTGGGGGACAGCTACCCATACTCAAGTCACCATATTGTCCTGCAACTATCCATACTCAAGTCACCATATTGTCCTTCAGCTACCCATACTCAAGTCACCATATTGTCCTTCAGCTACCCATACTCAAGTCACCATATTGTCCTGCAGCTACCCATACTCAAGTCACCATATTGTCCTGCAGCTACTCATACTCAAGTCACCATATTGTCCTTCAGCTACCCATACTCAAGTCACCATATTGTCCTGCAGCTACCCATACTCCAGTCACCATATTGCCCTGCAGCTACCCATACTCCAGTCACCATATTGTCCTGCAGCTACCCATACTCCAGTCACCATATGGTCCTGCAGGTACCCATACTCCAGTCACCATATTGTCCTGCAGCTACCCATTCTCCAGTCACCATACTGGGGGACAGCTACCCATACTCAAGTCACCATATTGTCCTTCAGCTACCCATACTCAAGTCACCATATTGTCCTGCAGCTACCCATACTCAAGTCACCATATTGTCCTGCAGCTACCCATACTCAAGTCACCATATTGTCCTTCAGCTACCCATACTCAAGTCAGCATATTGTCCTTCAGCTACCCATTCTCAAGTCAGCATATTGTCCTGCAGCTACCCATACTCCAGTCACCATATTGTCCTGCAGCTACCCATACTCCAGTCACCATATTGTCCTACAGCTACCCATACTCCAGTCACCATATTGTCCTGCAGCTACCCATACTCCAGTCACCATATCGTCCTGCAGCTACCCATACTCAAGTCACCATATTGTCCTGCAGCTACCCATACACAAGTCACCATATTATCCTGCAGCTACCCATACTCAAGTCACCATATTGTCCTGCAGCTACCCATACTCCAGTCACCATACTGGGGGACAGCTACCCATTCTCCAGTTACCATACTGGGGGACAGCTACCCATACTCCAGTCACCATACTGGGGGACAGCTACCCATACTCCAGTCACCATACTGGGGGACAGCTACCCATACTCCAGTCACCATACTGGGGGACAGCTACCCATACTCCAGTCACCATACTGGGGGACAGCTACCCATACTCCAGTCACCATACTGGGCTGCAGCTACCCATACTCCAGTCACCATACTGGGGGACAGCTACCCATACTCCAGTCGCCATAATTGGGGACAGCTACCCATACTTCAGTCACCATACTGGGCTGCAGCTACCCATACTCCAGTCACAATATTGGGCTGAAGCTACCCATACTCAAGTCGGCATACTGTCCTGCAGCTACCCATACTCCAGTCACCATACTGGGGGACAGCTACCCATACTCCAGTCACCATACTGGGAGACAGCTACCCATACTCCAGTCACCGTACTGGGGGACAGCTACACATACTCCAGTCATCATACTGGGGGACAGCTACCCATACTCCAGTCACCATACTGGGGGACAGCTACCCATACTTTACTCACCATACTGGGGGACAGCTACCCATACTCCAGTCACCATACTGGGGGACAGCTACCCATACTCCAGTCACCATACTGGGGGACAGCTACCCATACTCCAGTCACCATATTGTCCTACAGCTACCCATACTCCAGTCACCATATTGTCCTGCAGCTACCCATACTCCAGTCACCATATTGTCCTGCAGCTACCCATACTCAAGTCACCATATTGTCCTGCAGCTACCCATACACAAGTCACCATATTGTCCTGCAGCTACCCATACTCAAGTCACCATATTGTCCTGCAGCTACCCATTCTCAAGTCACCATACTGGGCCACAGCTACCCATACTCCAGTCACCATATTGGCCTGCAGCTACCCATACTTGGACTACAGTTGTGTCAAAGATGTTCTACTAAGACAGACCACATCTTGTCGTTTCCAATGGGAGTGTGCCGAGTAGATTGGATCAAGTGTTGAGATGGGTTTTTCAAAGCCGCGTTTATTGGTCTATCAGATGTCAATCAGATTACTTAGTGACGTCAATAAAATACATGTCCATCATATTCAAATTTAGTTCAAAATGAGATGCAGACGTTGGACTGGAGTGTTGGAGAAGAGGGACTTCAACAATTGAGTTTGATGTAGCTAACTTTAAGTAACTATTGGTAACTATCTACTTGGGACAAACTAGCTAGCTACCACCTGTAAGATGAAGACCATTTGTGCCTTATAAATATGCATGACGTTCATTAGGAAAACGGCCACTATCTAGTGCACTCATCCTAAACAATGTCATCTCTATAAACACTTAGGTAAGTCAAGTCTACCAAACGTAGTGCACTCTGTTTCTTATAGATTCTAGTTTTGGAAACAGAAAACTGTATGGAGATCAAATGTTTCATTGATGAGGAAATTAGCAGAATTTCGGCCAAAACCCATCTCAACCTTCTCCCACTGCCGGCAAAAGGACTTCCGCTCATCACCATATTTGGTAGTGAGAGGAAACGCCAACCGGATGTCTCACATTTACACATCCGGTGAAATATCTGTCTCATCCATCTGTAGTAGTGTTTCTTGTGAAGCTCACTCTTCTCTCTCTCCCTCAGTGTCACGTCCCTACGTGGCTCCAGAACACTCATGTCTACAGCTGGCCTAGGGACAGAGATGACGTCCTACGTCGCCTGATGAGAATAGAGAAATACAACCCTCCTCCTATTGGGAAGCTACCGACCATCGTCTCTATCCCCATCTAACAGCACAGCTCCCCCGCTGGACTGGAGGACCGACAGACGATTTAAACCATAAGGCTTCAGCCACACAAAGACCCATAAATATGGATTAAATCATAGTAACTGTTTTTGTTTGTCGTAAATTAAACTCAAGTCAACTATTTTCGGACAAGTTGCATCCATAAAAAGACAGACAAGTTGTGGATGTTCTTTGAGACTATCTCTGTGGTCCTTCAGTCAATCTGTAATTTTCAGACACAAAATCTCTGTTTGGCAGTGACCTAACAGTCAGAATGGACCTCTGCTCTGAAGACATCCTCACCCTCCAGATTAGAACCTGTTGCTGATCTGGGACCAGTGAAATACTTTACCTGGATCTTTATAGGATTCAACCGGAGACATATCTTCTATGATTTGTTGTAAACAACTGTTTTATCTGCTATGATCTGTTAACAACTGTTTTATCTGCTGTTTTAACTGCTGTACACAGAAGGACTGAACATATGAGGCACAGACCTCAATCGTCTCTGCTTCAGTCACGGCAGCTTGTGACTGTCTCTGCCTTTTCAGCTGGATGTGTTTTAACTGTTCTGTGAACTGACTGTTGTCCTGGAACACTGTGTGATAACTTACAGTTGAAGTCGGAAGTTTCCATACACCTTAGCCAAATACATTTATACTCATTTACTACATTTATACAGCCCAATATGGTGGTTTTTCACAATTCCTGACATTAAATCCTCATAAATATTCCCTGTCTTAGGTCAGTTAGGATCACCACTTTATTTTAAGAATGTGAAATGTCAGAATAATAGTAGAGAGAATTATTGATTTCAGCTTTAATTTATTTGATCACTTTCCCAGTGGGTCAGAAGATTACATACACTCAATTAGTATCTGGTAGCTATGCCTTTAAATTGTTTAACTTGGGTCAAATGTTTTGGGTAGCCTTCCACAAGCGTCCAACAATAAGTTGGGTGAATTTTGGCCCATTCCTCCTGACAGAGCTGGTGTAGCTGAATCAGGTTTGTAGGCCTCCTTACTCGCACATGCTTTTTCAGTTCTGCCCACAGATTTTCTATAGGATTGAGGTCAGGGCTTTGTGAAGGCCACTCCAAAACCTTGACTCTGTTGTCCTTAAGCCATTTTGCCACAGCTTTGGATGTATGCTTGGGGTCATTGTCCATTTGGAAGACCCATTTGCGACCAAGCTTTAATTGATGTCTTGAGATGTTGCTTCAATATATCCACATAATTTTCCATCCTCATGAAGCCATCTATTTTGTGAAGTGCACCAGTCCCTCCTGCAGCAAAGCACCCCCGCAACATAATGCTGCCGCCCCTGTGCTTCACAGATGGGATGGTGTTCTTCGGCTTGCAAGCCTCCCCCTTTTTCCTCCAAACATAACAATGGTCATTATGGCCTAACAGTTCTATTTTTGTTTCATCAGACCAGAGGACATTTCTCCAAAAAGTATGATCTTTGTTCCTATGTGCAGTTGCAAACCGTAGTCTGGCTTTTTTATGGCGGTTTTGGAGCAGTGGCTTCTTCCTTGCTGAGCGGCCTTTCAGGTTATGTCGATATAGAACTTGTTTTACTGTGGATATAGATACTTTTGTACCTGTTTCCTCCAGCATCTTCACAAGGTCCTTTGCTGTTGTTCTGGGATTGATTTGCACTTTTTGCACCAAAGTACGTTCATCTCTAGGAGACAGAACGATGATGGCTGCGTGGTCCCATGGTGTTTATACTTGCGTACTATTGCTTGTACAGATGAATGTGATACCTTCAGGCGTTTGGAAATTGCTCCCAAGGATGAACCAGACTTGTGGAGGTCTACCATTTTTTTTTCTGACATCTTTTGATTTTCACATGATGTCAAGCATAGAGTCACTGAGTTTGAAGGTATGCCTTGAAATACATCCACAGGTACACCTCCAATTGACTCAAATGATGTCAATTAGCCTATCAGAAGCTTCTAAAGCCATTAAATCATTTTCTTGAATTTTCCAAGATGTTTAAAGGCACAGTCAACCTAAGTGTATGTTAACTTCCGACTTCAACTGTATGTCTGTCCCTAGCAGCACTGAACACAAACAAAGAGCCTTGTGACATGTTTATACCTCTGTATAAGTATTGCCCGAGGAGGACAGACAAGCTAATTAGTCCCAAATGGCACCCTATTCCCTATATAGTGGGGCCCTGATCCCTACATTCCCTATGGGCCCTGATCCCTACGTCCCCTATGGGCCCTGTTCCCTATGGGCCCCGATCCCTATGTTCCCTATGGGCCCTGATCCCTATGTTCCCTATGGGCTCTGATCCCTATATTCCCTATGGGCCCTGGTCCCTATGTTCCCTATGGGCCCTGATCCCTATGTTTCCTATGGGCTCTGATTCCTTTGTTCCCTATGGGCCCTGATCCCTATATTCTCTATGGGCCCTGATCCCTGTATTCCCTATGGGCCCTGTTCCCTATGTGTCCTGATCCCTATTTTCCCTATGGGCCCTGTTCCCTATGGGCCCTGATCCCTATATTCCCTATGGGCCCTGATCCCTATGTTCCCTATGGGCCCTGATCCCTATGTTCCCTATGGGCCCTGATCCCTATGTTCCCTATGGGCCCTATGTTCACTATGGGCCCTGATCCCTATGGGCCCTGATCCCTATATTCCCTATGGGCCATGATCCCTATATTCCCTATGGGCCATGATCCCTATATTCCCTATGGGCCCTGTTCCCTACGGGCCCTGATCCCTATATTCCCTATGGGCCCTGTTCCCTACGGGCCCTGATCCCTATGGTCTTTGATCCCTATATTCCCTACGGGCCCTGATCCCTATATTCCCTATGGGCCCTGTTCCCTACGGGCCCTGATCCCTATGGTCTTTGATCCCTATATTCCCTATGGGCCCTGTTCCCTATGGGCCCGGATACCTATATTACATATGGGCCCTGATCCCTATTTTCCCTATGGGCCCTGATCCCTATTTTCCCTATGGGTCCTGTTCCCTATCGGCGCTGATCCCTATATTCCCTATGGGCTTTGATCCCTATATTCCCTATGGGCTTTGATCCCTATATTCCCTATGGGCCGTGTTCCCTATATTCCCTATGGGCCCTGATCCCTATATTCCATATGGGCCCTGATCCCTATTTTCCCTATGGGCCCTGATCCCTATTTTCTCTATGGGTCCTGTTCCCTATATTCCCTATGGGCCCTGTTCCCTATGGGCCCTGATCCCTATATTCCCTATGGGCCCTGATCCCTATGTTCCCAATGGGCCCTGATCCCTATGTTCACTATGGGCCCTGTTCCCTATGGGCCCTGATCCCTATATTCCCTATGGGCCCTGATCCCTATATTCCATATGGGCTCTGATCCCTATTTTCCCTATGGGCCCTGATCCCTATTTTCCCTATGGGTCCTGTTCCCTATATTCCCTATGGGCCCTGTTCCCTATGGGCCCTGATCCCTATGTGTCCTGATCCCTATTTTCCCTATGGGCCCTGTTCCCTATGGGCCCTGATCCCTATATTCCCTATGGGCCCTGATCCCTATGTTCCCTATGGGCCCTGATCCCTATGTTCCCTATGGGCCCTGATCCCTATGTTCACTATGGGCCCTGTTCCCTATGGGCCCTGATCCCTATATTCCCTATGGGCCCTGATCCCTATATTCCCTATGGGCCCTGATCCCTATATTCTCTATGGGCCCTGATCCCTATATTCCCTATGGGCCCTGTTCCCTATGTGTCCTGATCCCTATTTTCCCTATGGGCCCTGTTCCCTATGGGCCCTGATCCCTATATTCCCTATGGGCCCTGATCCCTATGTTCCCTATGGTCTTTGATCCCTATGTTCCCTATGGGCCCTGATCCCTATGGGCCCTGATCCCTATGTTCACTATGGGCCCTGTTCCCTATGGGCCCTGATCCCTATATTCCCTATGGGCCATGATCCCTATATTCTCTATGGGCCCTCTTCCCTACGGGCCCTGATCCCTATATTCCCTATGGGCCTTGTTCCCTACGGGCCCTGATCCCTATGGTCTTTGATCCCTATATTCCCTATGGGCCCTGATCCTTATGTTCCCTATGGGCGCTGATCCCTATATTCCCTATGGTCCCTGTTCCCTATGGGCCCTGATACCTATATTACATATGTGCCCTGATCCCTATTTTCCCTATGGGCCCTGATCCCTATTTTCCCTATGGGTCCTGTTCCCTATCGGTGCTGATCCCTATATTCCATATGGGCCCTGATCCCTATATTCCATATGGGCCCTGATCCCTATATTCCATATGGGCCCTGATCCCTATGTTCCCTATGGGCCCTGGTCAACAATAGTGCACTATATGGTGAATAGGGTGCCATTTGGGATGCATATTGTTATTGTTTATCATGATGAGAGGACATATGCCAGAGGCTTCTTCCCTCCATGATTCTAAAGCAGGGTTCCCCAACTGGCGCCCCGCGGGTCATTTTATTTGGGTCCTACTGTAGTGCTCTATAAACAGATTAGGGTGCCATTTGGGACGTAGCCCGCGTTATACTGTACTCACCTGTACTGTGTGTTAAACAAGTTCAGGTGTATATTGAACTGTGTGATGACAGACTGAACCAGAACATCCAACCTCACATGACTGACACTCCAAAGTTACCTTCCCTTCAATGAAGTGTTCCAGTTTCAAAAGAAGCGCCTCTTAACTGTACTGTAGGTACAAATTGTAGCAACCTTAATGCCTTTCCCCATGTTGTCTTTCAGGACTGCGCTGCACGTGTGTGATCCAACCATAGAAATAAAAACAAAACAAACACACATTTTAATTGTGTTAATGTTACATTTACATGTTATGTTTGCCCACTCTCTTTCCTTGTAATTAATAATTGTGAATATGTCAACGATGCAGTCGCATTGGGGAGTTTGGAAAATGTTTATGATGTGTCATCACTGACATATAATTATTCATTCATGTGACTGTCATCAAAATAAAATACAATAACATACGATGATGACCGACAGTAAACAGAATGTTTGTAATATCAGCTCCTTAGTGGTCAGAACTGTCAGCATAAGCTTTAATAAAATCATACTTCCTACAATGTTATTACTTCAATCATTTCCATGTAGATTACATTGCTTATTGTCAAGACAAACACTTTTGCATGACAATGAGTTGGCAAGATTGAACAAACAGACTGGCCCTGTTTCAATAGACTCAACTAGTCTATTGTTCTATAGCATTGAGTTCAGTCAGAGAGACAGTATTGATCTGTAGTATTGAGTTCAGTCAGACGGACAGTCTATAGTCTGTGTAGCAGTAAGTTAACTCAGTCTATTGATCTATCGTAGTGAGTTCAGACAGTCTATTGATCTGTAGCAGTGAGTTCAGTCAGACGGACAGTCTATAGTCTGTGTAGCAGTAAGTTAACTCAGTCTATTGATCTATCGTAGTGAGTTCAGACAGTCTATTGAACAGTAGCAGTGAGTTCAGACAGTCTATTGATCTGTAGTAGTGAGTTCAGACAGTCTATTGATCTGTAGTTGTCACGCCCTGGTCTTAGTATTTTGTGTTTTCTTTATTATTTTGGTCAGGCCAACCATATTTAGGCAGCCATATTCTTTGAGTGTTTCGTGGGTGATTGTTCCTGTTTCCTGTGTTAGTGCCACACTGCACTGTTTTCGGGCTTTCACTTTGTTGTTTTGGTTATGTGTTCATGTTCAGTTTTCTAATTTAAAAAACCATGGACAAGTACCGCGCTGCATTTTGGTCCTCCTCTCCTTCCCAGGAAGAAAACCGTGACAGAATCACCCACCACAACAGGACCAATGGGGTGACAGGCAGCGGCAGCAGGAGCAGCGCAAGGAGGAATGGACATGGGAAGACGTTTTGGACGGCAAGGGTTGTTACACTTGGGAGGAAATACTGGCTGGAAGAGATCGCCTCCCATGGGAACAGGTGGAGGCACTTAGGAGAGTAGAGGCAGCCGGAGAGAGGAGCCGGCGATACGAGGGAACACGGTTGGCAAGGAAGCCCGAGAGTCAGCCCCAAAAATTTATTGGGGGGGGGCACACAGGGAGTATGGCGAAGCCAGGTAGGAGACCTGCGCCAACTTCCTGTGCTTACCGGGGGACTAGAGAGACCAGGCAGGCACCGTGTTATGCTGTGGAGCGCACGGTGTCTCCAGTGCGGGTGCATAGCCCGGTGCGGTACATACCAGCTCCTCGTATCGGCCGGGCTAGAGTAAGGGGGGCGGCCCGTCAGAAGTCCATGATCCAGTTTCAGAGGGAGGTAATTAGTCCCAGGGTCCTTAGCTTATTGATGAGCTTTGAGGGCACTATGGTGTTGAACGCTGAGCTGTAGTCAATGAATAGCATTCTCACATAGGTGTTTCTTTTGTCCAGGTGGGAACAGGCAGTGTGGAGTACAATAGATTTAGCATCTGTGCATCTGTTGGGGCGGTATGCAAATTTGAGTGTGTCTAGGGTTTCTGGGATGATGGTGTTGATGTGAGCCATGACCAGCCTTTCAAAGAACGTCATGGCTACAGACGTGAGTGCTATGGGTCAGGAGTCATTTAGGCAGGTTACCTTAGTGTTCTTGGGCACAGGCACTATGGTGGTCTGCTTAAAACATGTTGGTATTACAGACTCAGAAATAAAAAATTACAGAAATGTTCCATATGCACAAAAAGCGTATTTCTTTGTAAAATTTGTTTTTTAGCCCTGTTAGTGAACATTTCTCCTTTGCCAAGATAATCCATCCACCTGACAGGTGTGGCATATCAATAAGATGATTTAACAGCATGATCATTACACAGGTGCACCTTGTGCTGGGGACAATAAACAGCCACTCTAAAATGTGCAGTTTTGTCTCACAACACAATGCCACAGATGTTTCAAGTTGAGGGAGTGTACAATTGGCATGCTGACTGCAGAAATGTCCCCCAGAGCTGTTGCCAAAGAATGTATGTGGACACCTGCTCATCAAAATCTCATTCCAAAATAATGGGCATTAATATGGAGTTGGTCCCCACTTTTGCTGCTATAACAGCCTCCATTCTTCTGGGGAAGGCTTTCCACTAGATGTTGGAACATTGCTGTGGGGACTTGCTTCCATTCAGCCACAAGAGCATTAGTGAGGTCGGGCATTGATGCTGGGTGATTAGGGCTGGCTCGCAGTTGGTGATCCAATTCATCCCAAAGTTTTTTGATTGGGTTGAGGTATTTGTATTTATTATGTGTTATGTATTATTATGTATTTATTGGTTCCTGTCAAGGCAGCAGCTACTCTTCCTGGGGTTTATTATGGATCCCCATTAGTTCCTGTCAAGGCAGCAGCTATTCTTCCTGGGGTTTATTATGGATCCCCATTAGTTCCTGTCAAGGCAGCAGCTATTCTTCCTGGGGTTTATTATGGATCCCCATTAGTTCCTGTCAAGGCAGCAGCTACTCTTCCTGGGGTTTATTATGGATCCCCATTAGTTCCTGTCAAGGCAGCAGCTACTCTTCCTGGGGTTTATTATGGATCCCCATTAGTTCCTGTCAAGGCAGCAGCTACTCTTCCTGGGGTTTATTATGGATCCCCATTAGTTCCTGTCAAGGCAGCAGCTACTCTTCCTGGGGTTTATTATGGATCCCCATTAGTTCCTGTCAAGGCAGCAGCAGCTACTGTTCTTGGGGTCCAACATAATTAAGTCATTTTATACCATTTTAAAAACATTACAATTCACAGAATTCACAACACACTGTGTGCCCTCAGGCCCCTACTCCACCACTACCACATATCTGCAGTACTAAATCTATATGTGTGTATAGTGCGAATGATATCATGTGTATGCATGTCTGTGCCTATGTTTGTCTCTCTTCACAGTCCCCGCTGTTCCATAAGGTGTATTTTTATGTTTTTTTAAATCTAATTTTACTGTTTGCATCAGTTACTTGATGTGGAATAGATTTCCATGTAGTCATGGCTCTATGTAGTACTGTGTGCCTCCCATAGTCTGTTTTGGACTTGGGGACTGTGAAGAGACCTCATGTGGTATGTCTTGTGGGGTATGCATGGGCTGTGCGCCAGTAGTTCAAACAGACAGCTTGGTGCGTTCAACATGTCCATACCTCTCATAAATAAAAGTAGTGATGAAGTAAATCTCTCCTCCACTTTGAGCCAGGCGAGATGTACATATTATTAATGTTAGCTCTCTGTGTACATCCAAGGCCAGCCGTGCTGCCCTGTTCTGAGCCCTTTTTTGTCCCTTTTTGTGGCACCTGACCACACGACTGGTCAGGTGCCACGACAGCAGTCCAGTTGTGACCAAACTAGAGGCTGTAGGACCTGCCTTGTTGATAGAGTTAAGGCAGAGCAGTGCTTTATTATGGACAGACTTCTCCCCATCTTAGCTACTGTTGTATCAATATGTTTTGACCATGACAGTTTACAATCCAGGGTTACACCACGCAGGTTAGTCACATCAACTTGCTCAATTTCCACGTTATTTATTACAATATTTAGTTGAGGTTTAGGGTTTAGTGAATGACTAACTTCTTCCTTGTGTAAGAATATTTTAAGATAATACACAACACAGAGTACTAACGGTCAATAGGGAATTAACGATCAATGGAAATAGTTGGTTTTCAGTTCAACATCTGTTTAGAATCTGTGTAGGAATGTCAGTCCTGGACTCATGGCTACGTGTGCCACATTGTCATTGGTCTGAATCATCTGTACATTGAGCCTGAAATAGGATACTTGTTATTTGGCCATTGGCCCAATTTAACTGCAAGGACTTCTAATTGGTCAACCACAGGCTAGTGTGGGGGTTATAAATTACCCCCGGTTACTTTGTTCTGTGGAGAAAGTCACTGAGGACAGAGGAGAATGAACCATCTACTTCCCAGCATAACATCCATGATTTGTCCTCTTTGAATAAACCTATTTTTCTCCCCATGATTTCCTTTGGGGTCTGTGTTGTTGAATAATAACATCAATCAATCAAATGTATTATAAAGCCCTTCTTACATCAGCAGATGTTACAGAGCTATACAGAAACCCAGCCTAAAACCCCAAACAGCAAGCAATGCAGATGTAGAAGCACGGTGGCTAGGAAAAACTCCCTAGAAATGCAGGAACCCAGGAAGAAACCTAGAGAGGAACCACACTCTGAGGGGTGGCCAGTCCTCTTCTGGCTGTGCCGGGTGGAGATTATAACAGAACATGGCCAAGATGTTCATAGATGACCAGCAGGGTCAAATAACAACAATTGCAGTGGTTGAAGAGGGTGCAACAAGTCAGCACCTCAGGAGTAAATGTCAGTTAGCTTTTCATAGCTGATCATTGAGAGTATCTCTACCACTCCTTCTGTCTTTAGAGAGTTGAAAACAGCAGGTTTGGGACAGGTAGCACGTCCGGTGAACAGGTCAGGGTTCCATAGCCGTAGGCAGAACGGTTGAAACTGGAGCAGCAGCACAACCAGGTGGACTGGGGACAGCAAGGAGTCATCATGCCAGGTAATCCTGAGGCATGGTCCTAGGGCTCAGGTCCTCCGAGAGAGAAAGAGAGAGAGAATTAGAAAGAGCATACTCAAATTCACACAGGACACCGGATAAGACAGGAGAAGTACTCCAGATATAACAAGCTGACCCTGGCCCCGGGACACATAAACTACTGTAGCATAAATACTGGAGACTGAGACCGGAGCGGTCAGGAGACACTGTGGCCCTATCCTATGATACCCCCAGACAGGGCCAACCAGGCAGGATATAACCCCACCCACTTTGCCAAAGCACAGCCCCCACACCACTAGGGGGATATCTTCAACCACCAACTTACCATCCTGAGACAAGGCCGAGTATAGCCCACAAAGATCTACCCCACTGCACGAACCCGAGGGGGGCGTCAACCCGGACAGGAAGATCACGTCAGTGACTCAACCCACTCAGTGACGCACCCCTCCTAGGGACAGCATGGAAGAGCACCAATAAGCCAGTGACTCAGCCCCCGTAATAGGGTTAGAGGCATAAAGCTGTCCCAACAGCAGAACTTTCTTTTCAGCACCATGGAGTGAATCCTTACCACTGCTACACCTGGCTATCAGCGGAGCCTTGTCTGGCTGCAAAACAGCTAATTCAGTCTCATTTACTGCCTCTTTAAAAAAAACATAGCTGATATGGTTGACTTGCTTAAACTAATGTGGTTTCTACTGACAAGTGAGATGTACAAACTATGGCATAAGGGAACGACGAGCTTATAAGAGGCAATCTGTGGCCTCCGAAGTGGTGCAGTGGTTTAAGGCACAGCATCTATAGCCTGGGCTTTCGATCCCAGGCTGTGTCATTACCGGCCATGACCGGGAGTCCCATAGGGCAGCGCACAATTGGCCAAGCGTTGTCCGGGTTATGGGAGGGTTTGGCCGGAGGGCCTTAACTTGACTCATCGCGCTCTAGCGACTCCTTGTGGCGGTCCTGGCGCCTGCAGGGTGACTTCGGTCGTCAGTTGAATAGTGTTTCCTCTGACACATTGGTGCATCTGGCTTCCGGGTTAAGCGAGTGGGTGTTAAGAAGCGCGGTTTGGCAGGTCATGTTTCGGAGGACGCATGACTCAACCTTTGCCTCTCCCGAGCCCGTTGCAGTGATGAAACAAGATCGTAATCACGAAATTGGGGAGAAAAAGGGGGTAAAAATAAAAAAATCTGTAATTTCGATTAAGACATTAATAAGCAAGCTAGGATGGACGTAGTCAATATGATTATTTGTTCAGCACTTTTGAAATGTACAGTGACAGAATTCAGAACATGGGCCTTTCTTAAGGTATTCTGCCTGTACACCAAGTCAGAACCGTAGGATAAATAAAGGGGGCATATAAGCAGACAATGAAAGCTCTTACAATATTCAATGATTACATTTCTCTAAAACAGGCTATAGGCTATATGTGCACCACCAAGTCAGAACAGTAGGCTAAGTTATGAGGGGGATAGCGAGCAAATGATTACTGTGAGGCACAAGGGCTACTAACAGCTTACTACACAACATACACTTAGAGTTACTTTCTTAGCTACAGTATACATATCTCCCTGGCATATTACGTAATTTATGTAGCAGCGTACAAGACATTTTTGGACTCACCTTGTTGTGCTGTGCTCACTTGAACAGGAAGGTGGCGCGGTGATCCTTCTTGTGGGCAAATTTTGTCATAAAACTTTGTCATCAAAGTCTGGCATTCTCTGGATTTATGGTGCTTTCAAGACAACTGGGAACTTTGAAAAAAAAAACAAGGTTGAATAATGGCGTCAGTGATCTTCAGGTCGGAGCTCTAGAAAGAGGCCTGTGTTCCCGACTTGGAATGCCGAGTTGGATGGCTTTTCAAAACGTATTTTCCCAGTCTGAGCTAGTTATTTTCAGAGTTCCCAGTTGTCTTGAACTCACTGAAGTCTGGGATTGTCCAGTTGTTTTGAACGCGGCAGAAGTCATGCTGGATTGACAGCATGGCCAATGTATTCAACCTTTTCTGGCCCATGGTGTTGCATGTGAATATTCATCCTTTTAAGCTTGGAAAGGAGACCCTTAAACCCAGACTTCGACAACACACCCACTCCACCGAATAGTGGTAGGCCTGATCACCGACAATGATGAGACAGCCTATAGGGAGGAGGTCAGAGACCTGGCCGTGGGGTGCCAGGACAATAACCTCTCCCTCAGTGTGAGCAAGACAAAGGAGCTGATCGTGGACTACAGGAAAAGGCGGGCCGAACAGGCCCCCATTAACTTCGACGGGGCTGTAGTGGACCGGGTCGAGAGTTTCAAGTTCCTTGGTGTCCACATCACCAGCAAACTATCATGGTCCAAACACAACAAGACAGTTGTGAAGAGGGCACCACAACACCTTTTCCCCTCAGAAGACTGAAAAGATTTGGCATGGGTCCCCAGATCCTCAAAAATTCTACAGCTGCACCATTGAGAGGATCCTGACCGGTTGCATCATCGCTTGATATGGCAGCTGCTCGGCATCTGACCGTGAGGTGCTACAGAGGGTAGTGCTTCTACCCCCAAGCCATAAGACTGCTAAACAATTAATCAAATGGCCTCCAGACTATTTACACAGACCCCCCCCCTACATTTGTTTTGTATACTGCTGCTACTCACTGTTTATTATCTATGTATAGTCACTTCACCCCTACCTACATGCACAAATTACCTCGACTAACCTGTACCCCCCACTCGGTACCGGTACACCCTGTATATAGCCTCATTATTGTTATGTTATTGTGTTACTTTTAATTATTTTATACTTAAGTTTATTTGGTAAATATTTTCTTAACTCTTCTTGAACTGCACTGTCGGTTAAGGGCTTGTAAGTAAGCATTTCACTGTAAAGGCGAACACTTGTCGTATTCGGCACATGTGACAAATAAAGTTGGATTTGATAGCAGGCTAGTGATTGCTTTCCAACGCTTGCAGTTAGCCACTGAGTCCTTCCAAACCACAGATTGTTGAATTTGCGATTTCCAACTTGTTGTGTAATATTTATATCCAATGGCCGATGAGCACCGATACGTTTTATCTGTAATTTCTCTTCATATGACAAGGATTGAAAAGGATTTGCCAGTAGATTGTAGATGTGATTCATGATGATGACTGATTGTCTAGCTTGCTAACTAAGATTTTGAATGTATGATGTTGACATGATCAGTCCAATCAAAGCTACAGTAGATATAACGTGATAACATTTTATATGTGGCCAATAACCTTGGGCCTTCTTGGATGGGCAGTTCTAAATCTCATGAGTGGCAGAACACTCATGTGTCCTCATGAGTGGCAGAACACTGAGCCAATCACGGCGCAACTAGGGAACATTACCAACCCCTACGCTCTGTATTTTCCTCTGGCTGCCCCACCACCAGAGAAAGCACTGAGCTAGGCTGAAACACCTGCATTTTGGAGCTACCTTACTCAAGAAAGCAGAGACCATGTTTGTATATATATTGTTTTACATTGTTTGAAAACTGATATGTGACACAAATGAAATCACAAATGAAATTTTATTTGTCACACACACATGGTTAGCAGATGTTAATGCGAGTGTAGCGAAATGCTTGTGCTTCTAGTTCCGACCATGCAGTAATAACCAACAGGTAATCTAACCCAACAATTTCACAACAACTACCTTATACACACAAGTGTAAAGGAATGAATAAGAATATGTACATAAAGATATATGAATGAGTGATGGTACAGAACGGCATAGGCAAGATACAGTAGATGGTATAGAGTACAGTATATACATATGAGATGAGAAATGTAGGGTATGTAAACATTATATAAAGTGGCATTGTTTAAAGTGGCTAGTGATACATTCGTTTATTTTTCATTATTAAAGTGGCTAGAGATGAGTCAGTATGTTGGCAGCAGCCACTCAATATTAGTGATGGCTGTTTAACAGTCTGATGGCCTTAAGATAGAAGCTGTTTTTCAGTCTCTCGGTCCTTGCTTTGATGCACATATTAATGCCAAAATAACATGCTAAACAGGTGGGGCTCAAATGACGCCCTGAATGATGGGTCACCACTGGTCTATCCACACTCACTAGACTCTACCTACACACTCACATATGCTTACACTGACACTCCAACACACACACACACACGCTGCTGCTACTACTATGTTGATTATCTGTCCTGATAGCCTTGAGACTATTACCCCTACCTACACGTACATATTACGACGTGGTACCCCAGCACATTGACTCGGTACCGCTACTCCTTGATTATACCCTCATTATCTATTGTGTTTCTATTTCCTTACTTTTTAAGTCTCCAATGTTGGGAAAGGGCTAGTAGCATTTCACTGTAAAGTCTAAATGAGTCCAAAAACGTGATGTGATTGATTTTGATGATATACCAGAAATCACCAAAACGGGTTTGCCCTGCCCACTACTTCAAGCTGGCGAGCTCTATAGACTAAAGTCTATAGTATCTACTCGATAGCACGTAAACTCTATGTGCATAAACTACTGTCATCCTTTTCGAGGTAAAGTTACATGTCTACAACACCAGGTGGTGCTGTTGTAGTATATGTCAGAGGCTCGTTGGCAATTTGGAAGATCAACCTAGAGTCACCGGTAGACGTAACTTAGTAAAAGTACATTTTACGAAATTATTTACTTTGTTACGTTTCGCATTGTATATATTAATTTGTGGTTGTCCATCAGACATTTCGTATGATATGTTGCGAATTACAATTGATGTTATATGTGCAAGCATGCTAGCAGATATCCATAGACTTCCAGCTATTGCGCTGATGCTAGTTAGTTTTGCGAGCCAATACTATCTCTAACTTCCTCAATACTGGACAGAGACTTAAAATGGTATCCATAAATTCATATTTCTCTGGGGACGTTGATAAAGGCCTCATTGCCAAAATCCTGAAGTATACCTTCAACATATCATACTCATTGAAGTGCCTTGGATTTGCGTTTACGATGTTATGTCTAGTCTATGACAGCAGGCTGCAGCTGTCCAAATCCCAGGTTGCTGTGTAAATCCATTGCATCCACAGGTTAATAAACTAGCATGCTAGCTAGTCTCTTGGAAAAGGTGGGTCGCTTGAAAACGATTTGTTAACTAGATAATTACACGTATGTCCATTAATTGGCAGAAGACAAGTGACGAATATTATGAAGAATGCATAACTTTGAAAGCTGTGCTCGTCGACAAAAGCAAACCAGGCAAGATCGGGTCATTTTCAACACATTGAATTCCCAGGTAGCTAACGTTGGAAACTAAATTTAACACTATCGAGTTTAAACCTCTGCGATGAATTACTCTAGCAAACAGTTCATGCCTGAATGTTTAATTTATTAAAGTCAAGTGTAATGCTTTATTGAATTTATATACCGGTTTCCAGAAAGTCCCAGGTATTTCCATGTGTTTGGAAAAATATCTAATCGACTGCTAGTTTGGAGCTAGCCTAGCAATCATTAACTAGCTTGACGTGCGTGAGACTTCGCGAGTTTGTTGTTTGTGAACAATATGATCTTAGCTGACTAGTTAAATATTACATTAACGTATTTTAGATAACTAACTAGATACAACTTTGCCTGTTCATGTGATAACTTATTAGAGTGACTCACAAAGCAGGGGTCCTACTCTATTTGGATGAGTTATTTAGCTAACGTTAGTTCAACCCTGTATGCTGACAACATGTTTTAAGTCTCAACTAAGAGCATTACGCCTCATGTCCACCAGATTCATCAAACTGTTTGCGTTCCGGCGGAAGTCCTCCTTTTATCAGTTCGAAACGCTACGCTGGGGATGCCGCACTAGGTTTCGGTGCATTCTGCGTGCCGCATGAGTCAAATATTTTCCACTCCTGCTTTGCTGTACAGAACGGTGGTACAAAGGGAAGTACACACACATACTCCAACAAGTTGAAAAGCGACGAAGGTGCATCAACTACAAAAATGTGAGCTAGACATATGGCCAAATAAAACGCAGATGTATCTGGTGGACATCGGGCGTTACAGTCTGGCGTGTGATCAGGAGAAGGCATAGTGATGTAGTAAAAATGTTTGTTTTTTTCAGTTATCAAGAAAAAGCTTTATTTGTTTCTGTTATTGAAAACTGACCTCTGTCTTTTATCAAGTGAGGTGTTTTTCTAAGCTCCATGGACACCTTGGATAGTAGGAGTGAGCCCCGGTATTCTGATGGCGATCACAACCATTGGCTGATGGAGAGACCGGAAGACATGGATCAGAGGAGCCGGGAGGGGTGGCGGCTGGTAGATGTCCTGCTCTCCGGGGGTGCTCCATGGGGATTCACACTCAAAGGAGGCAGAGAGCACCGAGAACCACTGCTCATCACAAAGGTAATTCAGGAGACAGTCTGCTCTAATAAAAATACATATTTAATACCATGCAAGAAAGGCCCTCTTCCAAGTCTGAGTTGTGAAATATCAGAGGACATTAATATGGTACACTCTTTACTGTTTTATGTTCCTGATAACTTTGACAAATGTTTCCTGTTGTAGAAGGAAGTGTGCTTGTCTTAACAGGGTTGAGGGATTTGCCTGTCAGTCAGAAGGAGTATATTCAGTAGGTCATGTGTAGACGAGCCTCTTTGCCCCAGGAGACCTGTACTTGGTCTGTCGCTGCTGAAGGTGACATCCCGTACTCCAAAAACATATTTAACAGCCCCCTGTTTGACCCATTTCTGAGAAACTTCCTGTCACCAAAGCCAAATCTATAAACTGGAATGTCTCCTGGAGCAAAGATACTAGTGGAGGTTTGACCTCTCACAGCAGAAAGACTAGTGGAGGTTTGACCTCTCACACAGCAGAAAGACTAGTGGTGGTTTGACCTCTCACACAGCAGAAAGACTAGTGGAGGCTTGACCTCTCACACAGCAGAAAGACTAGTGGAGGCTTGACCGCTCTCAGCAGAAAGACTAGTGGAGGCTTGACCTCTCTCAGCAGAAAGACTAGTGGAGGTTTGACCTCTCTCTCAGCAGAAAGACTAGTGGAGGTTTGACCTCTCTCTCAGCAGAAAGACTAGTGGAGGCTTGACCTCTCTCTCAGCAGAAAGACTAGTGGAGGCTTGACCTCTCTCTCAGCAGAAAGACTAGTGGAGGTTTGACCTCTCTCTCAGCAGAAAGACTAGTGGAGGCTTGACCTCTCTCTCAGCAGAAAGACTAGTGGAGGTTTGACCTCTCTCTCAGCAGAAAGACTAGTGGAGGTTTGACCTCTCTCAGCAGAAAGACTACTGTAACTCAGGGATGTTTTACTGTAAAGGGTACTGTAACTCAGGGCTGTTTTACTGTAACGGGTACTGTAACTCAGGGCTGTTTTACTGTAACGGGTACTGTAACTCGGGGCTGTTTTACTGTAACGGGTACTGTAACTCGGGGCTGTTTTACTGTAACGGGTACTGTAACTCGGGGCTGTTTTACTGTAACGGGTACTGTAACTCGGGCCTGTTACTGTAACGGTACTGTAACTCGGGCCTGTTACTGTAACGGTACTGTAACTCGGGCCTGTTACTGTAACGGTACTGTAACTCGGGGCTGTTTTACTGTAACGGTACTGTAACTCGGGGCTGTTTTACTGTAACGGTACTGTAACTCGGGGCTGTTTTACTGTAACGGTACTGTAACTCGGGGCTGTTTTACTGTAACGGTACTGTAACTCGGGGCTGTTTTACGGTAACGGGTACTGTAATTCGGGGCTGTTTTACTGTAACGGGTACTGTAATTCGGGGCTGTTTTACTGTAACGGGTACTGTAATTCGGGGCTGTTTTACTGTAACGGGTACTGTAACTCGGGGCTGTTTTACTGTAACGGGGTACTGTAATTCGGGGCTGTTTTACTGTAACGGGTACTGTAACTCGGGGCTGTTTTACTGTAACGGGTACTGTAATTCGGGGCTGTTTTACTGTAACGGGTACTGTAATTCGGGGCTGTTTTACTGTAACGGGTACTGTAACTCGGGGCTGTTTTACTGTAACGGGTACTGTAACTCGGGGCTGCTTTACTGTAACGGGTACTGTAACTCGGGGCTGCTTTACTGTAACGGGTACTGTAACTCGGGGCTGCTTTACTGTAACGGGTACTGTAACTCGGGGCTGCTTTACTGTAACAGGTACTGTAACTCGGGCCTGTTGTACTGTAACTCGGGGCTGTTGTACTGTAACTCGGGGCTGTTGTTCTGTAACGGGTACTGTAACTCGGGGCTGCTTTACTGTAACGGGTACTGTAACTCGGGGCTGCTTTACTGTAACGGGTACTGTAACTCGGGGCTGCTTTACTGTAACGGGTACTGTAACTCGGGGCTGCTTTACTGTAACGGGTACTGTAACTCGGGCCTGTTGTACTGTAACGTGTACTGTAACTCGGGCCTGTTGTACTGTAACTCGGGGCTGTTGTACTGTAACGGGTACTGTAACTCGGGGCTGTTTTACTGTAACGGGTACTGTAACTCGGGGCTGTTGTACTGTAACTCGGGGCTGTTGTTCTGTAACGGGTACTGTAACTCGGGGCTGCTTTACTGTAACGGGTACTGTAACTCGGGGCTGCTTTACTGTAACGGGTACTGTAACTCGGGGCTGCTTTACTGTAACGGGTACTGTAACTCGGGCCTGCTTTACCGTAACGGGTACTGTAACTCGGGCCTGTTGTACTGTAACGGGTACTGTAACTCTGGGCTGTTGTACTGTAACGGGTACTGTAACTCGGGGCTGTTTTACTGTAATGGGTACTGTAACTCGGGGCTGTTGTACTGTAACTCGGGGCTGTTGTACTGTAACGGGTACTGTAACTCAGGGCTGTTGTACTGTAACGGGTACTGTAACTCGGGGCTGTTGTACTGTAACGGGTACTGTAACTCGGGGCTGTTGTACTGTAACGGGTACTGTAACTCGGGGCTGTTGTACTGTAACGGGTACTGTAACTCGGGGCTGTTGTACTGTAACGGGTACTGTAACTCGGGGCTGTTGTACTGTAACGGGTACTGTAACTCGGGGCTGTTGTACTGTAACGGGGGCTGTAACTCGGGGCTGTTGTACTGTAACGGGGGCTGTAACTCGGGGCTGTTGTACTGTAACGGGGGCTGTAACTCGGGGCTGTTGTACTGTAACTCGGGGCTGTAACTCGGGGCTGTTGTACTGTAACGTTATTGGGGCTCCCGAGTGGCGCAGCGGTCTAAGGCATCTCAGTGCTAGAGGCGTCACTACAGACACCCTAGTTTGATTCCAGGCTGTATCACAACCCGCCGTGATTGGGTGGCGCACAATTGGCCAAGCCTTGTCCGTCTTTGGCTGGTGTAGGCCTTCATTGTAAATAAGAATTTGTTCTTAACTGACTTGCCAAATCATCATTAGTCGCATAATGCAGCCTTACGTTTGTATCACAACTAAAGTTCAATAAATAACTCTTATTAAGCATACAGTAATACCTACTCCTTTGTTAACCACTCAACACAGAATAGCTACATGTGCGCACTCCCTCAAATCTTTTGGAGAAAATATAATTTCTATTTTATTCAGCTTTGATCAACTGTATTCTTCATACTATAAAATAATGCCACAATTCTAAGCAAATCTTGTCTGCTAAATGAACTAGTGTAGCCCACAGCCATATGTCATAGCCAGATCAGGACCTAACATAGGACAACTCAGAGTATGCTATTCTGTTCTTCTGAAATAAACTACATTTTCTTCATATTATGTTTCTTTAGACAGGTCTAAAATCGATAATTGATTTATTGTGATGGTGTAGACTGTTACATGGATTTATTGTGATGGTTTAGGCTATATTACATGGATTTATTGTGATGGTGTGTGTAGGCTATATTACATGGATTTATTGTGATGGTTTAGGCTATATTACATGGATTTATTGTGATGGTGTGTGTAGGCTATATTACATGGATTTATTGTGATGGTGTGTGTGTAGGCTATATTACATGGATTTATTGTGATGGTGTGTGTAGGCTATATTACATGGATTTATTGTGATGGTGTAGGTAGACTATATTACATGGATTTATTGTGATGGTGTAGGTAGACTATATTACATGGATTTATTGTGATGGTGTAGACTATTACATGGATGTATTGTGATGGTGTGGACTATATTACATGGATTTATTGTGAGGGTGTAGGTAGACTATATTACATGGATTTATTGTGATGGTGTAGGTAGACTATATTACATGGATTTATTGTGATGGTGTAGACTATTACAAGGATTTATTGTGAAGGTGTAGGTAGACTATTACATGGATTTATTGTGATGGTGTAGGTAGACTATTACATGTATTTATTGTGAGGGTGTAGACTTATATGGATTTATTGTGATGGTGTAGACTACATGGATGTATTGTGATGGTGTAGACTATATTACATAGATTTATTGTGATGGTGTAGGTAGACTATTACATGGATTTATTGTGATGGTGTAAGTAGACTATTACATGGATTTATTGTGATGGTGTAGGTAGACTATATTACATGGATTTATTGTGATGGTGTAGACTATATTACATGGATTTATTGTGATGGTGTGGACTATATTACATGGATTTATTGTGATGGTGTAGGTAGACTATATTACATGGATGTATTGTGATGGTGTAGGTAGACTATATTACCTGGATTTATTGTGATGGTGTAGGTAGACTATATTACATGGATTGATTGTGATGGTGTAGGTAGACTATATTACATGGATGTATTGTGATGGTGTAGGTAGACTATATTACATGGATTTATTGTGATGGTGTAGGCTATATTACATGGATTTATTGTGATGGCGTAGGTAGACTATATTACATGGATTTATTGTGATGGTGTAGACTATATTATATGGAATTATTGTGATGGTGTAGGTAGACTATATTACATGGATTTATTGTGATGGTGTAGACTTATATGGATTTATTGATGGTGTAGGTAGACTATTACATGGATTTATTGTGATGGTGTAGACTTATGGATTTATTGTGATGGTGTACGTAGACTATATTACATGGATTTATTGTGATGGTGTAGACTATATTACATGGAATTATTGTGATGGTGTAGGTAGACTATATTACATGGATTTATTGTGAGGGTGTAGACTATTACATGGATTTATTGTGATGGTGTGGACTATATTACATGGATTTATTGTGATGTGTGGGTGGACTATATTACATGGATGTATTGTGATAGTGTAGGTAGACTATATTACATGGATTTATTGTGATGGTTGTAGACTATTACATGGATTTATTGTGATGGTGTGGACTATATTACATGGATTTATTGTGATGGTGTGGGTGGACTATATTACATGGATTTATTGTGATGGTGTAGACTATTACATGGATGTATTGTGATGGTGTAGGTAGACTATATTACATGGATTTATTGTGATGGTGTAGACTATATTACATGGATTTATTGTGATGGTGTAGTTCGACTATATTACATGGATTTATTGTGATGGTGTAGGTAGACTATATTACATGGATTTATTGTGATGGTGTAGACTATATTACATGGAATTATTGTGATGGTGTAGGTAGACTATATTACATGTATTTATTGTGATGGTGTAGACTTATATGGATTTATTGTGATTGTGTAGACTATTACATGGATGTATTGTGATGGTGTAGACTATATTACATGGATTTATTGTGATGGTGTGGACTATATTACATGGATTGATTGTGATGGTGTAGGTAGACTATATTACATGGATGTATTGTGATGGTGTAGGTAGACTATATTACCTGGATTTATTGTGATGGTGTAGGTAGACTATATTACATGGATTGATTGTGATGGTGTAGGTAGACTATATTACATGGATTTATTGTGATGGTGTAGGTAGACTATATTACATGGATTTATTGTGATGGTGTAGACTATTACATGGATTTATTGTGATGGTGTAGGTAGACTATATTACATGGATTTATTGTGATGGTGTAGACTATATTACATGGATTTATTGTGATGGTGTAGGTAGACTATATTACATGGATTTATTGTGATGGTGTAGACTTATATGGATTTATTGATGGTGTAGGTAGACTATTACATGGATTTATTGTGATGGTGTAGACTTATGGATTTATTGTGATGGTGTACGTAGACTATATTACATGGATTTATTGTGATGGTGTAGACTATATTACATGGAATTATTGTGATGGTGTAGGTAGACTATATTACATGGATTTATTGTGAGGGTGTAGACTATTACATGGATTTATTGTGATGGTGTGGACTATATTACATGGATTTATTGTGATGTGTGGGTGGACTATATTACATGGATGTATTGTGATGGTGTAGGTAGACTATATTACATGGATTTATTGTGATGGTTGTAGACTATTACATGGATTTATTGTGATGGTGTGGACTATATTACATGGATTTATTGTGATGGTGTGGGTGGACTATATTACATGGATTTATTGTGATGGTGTAGACTATTACATGGATTTATTGTGATGGTGTAGACTATATTACATGGATTGATTGTGATGGTGTAGACTATATTACATGGATTTATTGTGATGGTGTAGTTCGACTATATTACATGGATTTATTGTGATGGTGTAGGTAGACTATATTACATGGATTTATTGTGATGGTGTAGACTATATTACATGGAATTATTGTGATGGTGTAGGTAGACTATATTACATGTATTTATTGTGATGGTGTAGACTTATGGATTTATTGTGATGGTGTAGACTATATTACATGGATTTATTGTGATGGTGTAGACTATATTACATGGATTTATTGTGATGGTGTAGGTAGACTATATTACATGGATTTATTGTGATGGTGTGGACTATATTACATGGATTGATTGTGATGGTGTAGGTAGACTATATTACATGGATGTATTGTGATGGTGTAGGTAGACTATATTACATGGATTTATTGTGATGGTGTAGGTAGACTATATTACATGGATGTATTGTGATGGTGTAGGTAGACTATATTACATGGATTTATTGTGATGGTGTCGGTAGACTATATTACATGGATTTATTGTGATGGTGTAGACTTATATGTATTTATTGTGATGGTGTAGACTATTACATGGATGTATTGTGATGGTGTAGGTAGACTATATTACATGGATTTATTGTGATGGTGTAGGTAGACTATATTACATGGATTTATTGTGATGGTGTAGACTATATTACATGGATTTATTGTGATGGTGTGGACTATATTACATGGATTGATTGTGATGGTGTAGGTAGACTATATTACATGGATTTATTGTGATGGTGTAGGTAGACTATATTACATGGATTTATTGTGATGGTGTAGGTAGACTATATTACATGGATTTATTGTGATGGTGTAGGTAGACTATATTACATGGATTTATTGTGATGGTGTAGGTAGACTATATTACATGGATTTATTGTGATGGTGTAGACTATATTACATGGAATTATTGTGATGGTGTGGGTGGACTATATTACATGGATTTATTGTGATGGTGTAGACTATTACATGGATGTATTGTGATGGTGTAGGTAGACTATATTACATGGATTTATTGTGATGGTGTAGACTATTACATGGATGTATTGTGATGGTGTAGGTAGACTATATTACATGGATTTATTGTGATGGTGTAGGTAGACTATTACATGGATTTATTGTGAGGGTGTGGACTATATTACATGGATTTATTGTGATGGTATAGACTATATTACATGGATTGATTGTGATGGTGTAGGTAGACTATATTACATGTATTTATTGTGATGGTGTAGACTTATATGGATTTATTGTGATGGTGTACGTAGACTATATTACATGGATTTATTGTGATGGTGTAGACTATATTACATGGAATTATTGTGATGGTGTAGGTAGACTATATTAAATTGATTTATTGTGAGGGTATAGGTAGACTATTACATGGATTCATTGTGAGGGTGTAGGTAGACTATATTACATGGATTTATTGTGATGGTGTAGACTATTACATGGATTTATTGTGATGGTGTGGGTGGACTATATTACATGGATTTATTGTGATGGTGTGGGTGGACTATATTACATGGATTTATTGTGATGGTGTAGACTATTACATGGATGTATTGTGATGGTGTGTGTAGACTATTACATGGATGTATTGTGATGGTGTAGGTAGACTATATTACATGGATTTATTGTGATGGTGTAGGTAGACTATATTACATGGATTTATTGTGATGGTGTAGACTATATTACATGGAATTATTGTGATGGTGTAGGTAGACTATATTACATGTATTTATTGTGATAGTGTAGACTTATATGGATTTATTGTGATTGTGTAGACTATTACATGGATGTATTGTGATGGTGTAGGTAGACTATATTACATGGATTTATTGTGATGGTGTAGACTATTACATGGATTTATTGTGAGGGTGTAGGTAGACTATATTACATGGATTTATTGTGATGGTGTAGGTAGACTATTACATGTATTTATTGTGATGGTGTAGACTTATATGGATTTATTGTGATGGTGTAGGTAGACTATATTACATGGATTTATTGTGATGGTGTAGACTATTACATGGATTTATTGTGAGGGTGTAGGTAGACTATATTACATGGATGTATTGTGAGGTGGAGGTAGACTATATTACATGGATTTATTGTGATGGTGTAGGTAGACTATATTACATGGATTTATTGTGATGGTATAGACTATATTACATGGATGTATTGTGATGGTGTAGACTATATTACATGGATTTATTGTGATGGTGTGGACTATATTGCATGGATTTATTGTGATGGTGTAGGTAGACTATATTACATGGATTTATTGTGATGGTGTAGGTAGACTATATTACATGGATTTATTGTGATGGTGTGGGTGGACTATATTACATGGATTTATTGTGATGGTGTAGACTATTACATGGATGTATTGTGATGGTGTAGGTAGACTATATTACATGGATGTATTGTGATGGTGTAGGTAGACTATATTACATGGATTTATTGTGATGGTGTAGGTAGACTATATTACATGGATTTATTGTGAAGTATAGACTATATTACATGGATGTATTGTGATGGTGTAGACTATATTACATGGATTTATTGTGATGGTGTAGGTAGACTATATTACATGGATTTATTGTGATGGTGTAGGTAGACTATATTACATGGATTTATTGTGATGGTGTAGACTATTACATGGATTTATTGTGATGGTGTAGGTAGACTATATTACATGGATTTATTGTGATGGTGTAGGTAGACTATATTACATGGATTTATTGTGATGGTGTAGGTAGACTATATTACATGGATTTATTGTGATGGTGTAGACTATATTACATGGATGTATTGTGATGGTGTAGACTATATTACATGGATTTATTGTGATGGTGTAGGTAGACTATATTACATGGATTAATTGTGATGGTGTAGGTAGACTATATTACATGGATTTATTGTGATGGTGTAGACTATATTACATGGATTTATTGTGATGGTGTAGGTAGACTATATTACATGGATTTATTGTGATGGTGTAGACTATATTACATGGATTTATTTGATTGTGATGGATTTATTGTGATGGTGTAGGTAGACTTACATGGATTTATTGTGATGGTGTAGACTATATTACATGGATTTATTGTGATGGTGTAGACTAAATTACATGGATTTATTGTGATGGTATAGGTAGACTATTACATGGATTTATTGTGATGGTGTAGACTATTACATGGATGTATTGTGATGGTGTAGGTAGACTATATTACATGGATGTATTGTGATGGTGTAGGTAGACTATATTACATGGATTTATTGTGATGGTGTAGGTAGACTATATTACATGGATTTATTGTGAAGTATAGACTATATTACATGGATTATTGTGATGGTGTAGACTATATTACATGGATTTATTGTGATGGTGTAGGTAGACTATATTACATGTATTTATTGTGATGGTGTAGGTAGACTATTACATGTGATTTATTGTGAGGGTGTAGGTAGACTATATTACATGGATTTATTGTGATGGTGTAGGTAGACTATATTACATGGATTTATTGTGATGGTGTAGGTAGACTATATTACATGGATTTATTGTGATGGTGTAGACTATGGATTTTGTGATGGTGTAGACTATATATTACATGGATTTATTGTGATGTATTGTGATGGTGTAGGTAGACTATATTACATGGATGTATTGTGATGGTGTAGGTAGACTATATTACATGGATTTATTGTGATGGTGTAGGTAGACTATATTACATGGATTTATTGTGATGGTATAGACTATATTACATGGATGTATTGTGATGGTGTAGACTATATTACATGGATTTATTGTGATGGTGTAGGTAGACTATATTACATGGATTTATTGTGATGGTGTCGAATATATTACATGGATTTATTGTGATGGTGTAGACTTATATGGATTTATTGTGATGGTGTAGGTAGACTTACATGGATTTATTGTGATGGTGTAGACTATATTACATGGATTTATTGTGATGGTGTAGACTAAATTACATGGATTTATTGTGATGGTATAGGTAGACTATTACATGGATTTATTGTGAGGGTGTAGACTATATTACATGGATTTATTGTGATGGTGTAAGTAGACTATATTACATGGATTTATTGTGATGGTGTAGGTAGACTATATTACATGGATTTATTGTGATTGTGTTGACTATATTACATGGAATTGTTGTGATGGTGTAGGTAGACTGATACATGGATTTTTGTGATGGTGTAGACTTATATGGATATATTGTGATGGTGTACGTAGACTATATTACATGGATTTATTGTGAGGGTGTAGGTAGACTATATTACCTGGATTTATTGTGATGGTGTAGACTTACATGGATTTATTGTGATGGTGTAGACTATTACATGGATTTATTGTGATGGTGTGGACTATATTACATGGATTTATTGTGATGGTGTGGGTGGACTATATAACATGGATTTATTGTGATGGTGTAGACTATTACATGGATGTATTGTGATGGTGTAGGTAGACTATATTACATGGATTTATTGTGATGGTTGTAGACTATTACATGGATTTATTGTGATGGTGTGGACTATATTACATGGATTTATTGTGATGGTGTGGGTGGACTATATTACATGGATTTATTGTGATGGTTGTAGACTATTACATGGATTTATTGTGATGGTGTGGACTATATTACATGGATTTATTGTGATGGTGTGGGTGGACTATATTACATGGATTTATTGTGATGGTGTAGACTATTACATGGATGTATTGTGATGGTGTGGTCTATATTACATGGATTGATTGTGATGGTGTAGGTAGACTATATTACATGGATGTATTGTGATGGTGTAGGTAGACTATATTACATGGATTTATTGTGATGGTGTAGGCTATATTACATGGATTTATTGTGATGGCGTAGGTAGACTATATTACATGGATTTATTGTGATGGTGTAGACTATATTATATGGAATTATTGTGATGGTGTAGGTAGACTATATTACATGGATGTATTGTGATGGTGTAGGTAGACTATATTACATGGATGGATTGTGATGGTGTAGGTAGACTATATTACATGGATTTATTGTGATGGTGTAGGTAGACTATATTACAGGGATTTATTGTGATGGTGTAGGTAGACTATTACAGGGATTTATTGTGAGGGTGTAGACTTAGATGGATTCATTGTGATGGTGTAGACTATATTACATGAATTTATTGTGATGGTGTAAGTAGAGTATATTACATGGATTTATTGTGATGGTGTTGGTAGACTATATTACATGGATTTATTGTGATGGTGTAGGTAGACTTTATTACATGGATTTATTGTGATGGTGTAGGTAGACTATTACATGGATTTATTGTGATGGTGTGGACTATATTACATGGATTTATTGTGATGGTGTAGACTATATTACATGGAATTATTGTGATGTTGTAGGTAGACTATATTACATGTATTTATTGTGATGGTGTAGGTAGACTATTACATGGATTTATTGTGATGGTGTAGACTTATATGGATTTATTGTGATGGTGTAGACTATATTACATGGATTTATTGTGATGGTGTAGACTATATTACATGGAATTATTGTGATGGTGTAGGTAGACTATATTACATGTATTTATTGTGATGGTGTAGGTAGACTATTACATGGATTTATTGTGAGGGTGTGGACTATATTACATGGATTTATTGTGATGGTGTAGACTATATTACATGGATTTATTGTGATGGTGTAGACTATTACATGGATTTATTGTGATGGTGTGGGTGGACTATATTACATGGATTTATTGTGATGGTGTGGGTGGACTATATTACATGGATTTATTGTGATGGTGTAGACTATTACATGGATGTATTGTGATGGTGTGTGTAGACTATTACATGGATGTATTGTGATGGTGTAGGTAGACTATATTACATGGATTTATTGTGATGGTGTGGACTATATTACATGGATTGATTGTGATGGTGTAGGTAGACTATATTACATGGATTTATTGTGATGGTGTAGGTAGACTATATTACATGGATTTATTGTGATGGTGTAGGTAGACTATATTACATGGATTTATTGTGATGGTATAGACTATATTACATGGATTTATTGTGATGGTGTGGACTATATTACATGGATTGATTGTGATGGTGTAGGTAGACTATATTACATGGATTTATTGTGATGGTGTAGGTAGACTATATTACATGGATTTATTGTGATGGTGTAGACTATATTACATGGAATTATTGTGATGGTGTAGGTAGACTATATTACATGTATTTATTGTGATAGTGTAGGTAGACTATTACATGGATTTATTGTGATGGTGTAGGTAGACTATATTACATGGATTTATTGTGTGATGTAGACTATATTACATGGATTTATTGTGATGGTGTAGGTAGACTATATTACATGGATTTATTGTGATGGTGTGTAGACTATATTACATGGATTTATTGTGATGGTGTAGGTAGACTATATTACATGGATTTATTGTGATGGTGTAGGTAGACTATATTACATGGATTTATTGTGATGGTGTAGGTAGACTATATTACATGGATTTATTGTGATGGTAGACTATATTACATGGATTTATTGTGATGGTGTAGACTATATTACATGGATTTATTGTGATGGTGTGGACTATATTACATGGATTGATTGTGATGGTGTAGGTAGACTATATTACATGGATTTATTGTGATGGTGTAGGTAGACTATATTACATGGATTTATTGTGATGGTGTAGGTAGACTATATTACATGGATTTATTGTGATGGTGTAGACTATATTACATGGATTTATTGTGATGGTGTAGGTAGACTATATTACATGGATTTATTGTGATGGTGTAGGTAGACTATATTACATGGATTTATTGTGATGGTGTGGGTAGACTATATTACATGGATTTATTGTGATGGTGTAGGCTATATTACATGGATCTATTGTGATGGTGTAGTGTAGACTATATTACATGGATTTATTGTGATGGTGTAGGTAGACTATATTACATGGATTTATTGTGATGGTGTGTAGACTATATTACATGGATTTATTGTGATGGTGTAGGTAGACTATATTACATGGATTTATTGTGATGGTGTAGGTAGACTATATTACATGGATTTATTGTGATGGTGTAGGTAGACTATATTACATGGATTTATTGTGATGGTGTAGACTATATTACATGGATTTATTGTGATGGTGTAGACTATATTACATGGATTTATTGTGATGGTGTAGGTAGACTATATTACATGGATTTATTGTGATGGTGTAGGTAGACTATATTACATGGATTTATTGTGATGGTGTAGACTATATTACATGGATTTATTGTGATGGTGTAGGTAGACTATATTACATGGATTTATTGTGAGGGTGTAGGTAGACTATTACATGGATTTATTGTGATGTAGTGTAGACTATATTACATGGATTTATTGTGATGGTGTAGGTAGACTATATTACATGGATTTATTGTCATGGTGTAGACTATTACATGGATTTATTGTGAGGGTGTAGGTAGACTATATTACATGGATTTATTGTGAGGGTGTAGGTAGACTATATTACATGGATTTATTGTGATGGTGTAGGTAGACTATTACATGTATTTATTGTGATGGTGTAGACTTATATGGATTTATTGTGATGGTGTAGGTAGACTATATTACATGGATTTATTGTGATGGTGTAGACTATATTACATGGATTTATTGTGATGGTGTAGACTATATTACATGGATTTATTGTGATGGTGTAGGTAGACTATATTACATGGATTTATTGTGATAGTGTAGGTAGACTATATTACATGGATTTATTGTGATGGTATAGACTATATTACATGGATTATTGTGATGGTGTAGACTATATTACATGGATTTATTGTGATGGTGTAGACTATATTACATGGATTTATTGTGATGGTGTAGGTAGACTATATTACATGGATTTATTGTGATGGTGTAGGTAGACTATATTACATGGATTTATTGTGATGGTGTAGGTAGACTATATTACATGAATTTATTGTGATGGTATAGACTATAAAATATGGATGTATTGTGATGGTGTAGGTAGATTATATTTCATGGATTTATTGTGATGGTGTAGGTAGACTATATTATATGGATTTATTGTGATGGTGTAGGTAGACTATATTACATGGATTTATTGTGATGGAGTAGGTAGACTATATTACATGGATGTATTGTGATGGTGTAGACTATATTACATGGATTTATTGTGATGGTGTAGGTAGACTATTACATGTATTTATTGTGATTGTGATACATGTGTTTATTGTGAGGGTGTAGGTAGACTATATTACAGGGATTTATTGTGATGGTGTAGGTAGACTATATTACATGGATTTATTGTGATGGTGTAGGTAGACTATATTACATGGATTTATTGTGATGGTGTAGACTATTACATGGATGTATTGTGATGGTGTAGGTAGACTATATTACATGGATGTATTGTGATGGTGTAGGTAGACTATATTACATGGATTTATTGTGATGGTATAGACTATATTACATGGATGTATTGTGATGGTGTAGACTATATTACATGGATTTATTGTGATGGTGTAGGTAGACTATATTACATGGATTTATTGTGATGGTGTAGAATATATTACATGGATTTATTGTGATGGTGTAGACTTATATGGATTTATTGTGATGGTGTAGGTAAACTTACATGGATTTATTGTGATGGTGTAGACTATATTACATGGATTTATTGTGATGGTGTAGACTAAATTACATGGATTTATTGTGATGGTATAGGTAGACTATTACATGGATTTATTGTGATGGTGTAGACTATTACATGGATGTATTGTGATGGTGTAGGTAGACTATATTACATGGATGTATTGTGATGGTGTAGGTAGACTATATTACATGGATTTATTGTGATGGTGTAGGTAGACTATATTACATGGATTTATTGTGAAGTATAGACTATATTACATGGATGTATTGTGATGGTGTAGACTATATTACATGTATTTATTGTGATGGTGTAGGTAGACTATTACATGTATTTATTGTGATGGTGTAGGTAGACTATTACATGTGTTTATTGTGAGGGTGTAGGTAGACTATATTACAGGGATTTATTGTGATGGTGTAGGTAGACTATATTACATGGATTTATTGTGATGGTGTAGGTAGACTATATTACATGGATTTATTGTGATGGTGTAGACTATTACATGGATGTATTGTGATGGTGTAGGTAGACTATATTACATGGATGTATTGTGATGGTGTAGGTAGACTATATTACATGGATTTATTGTGATGGTGTAGGTAGACTATATTACATGGATTTATTGTGATGGTATAGACTATATTACATGGATGTATTGTGATGGTGTAGGTAGACTATATTACATGGATTTATTGTGATGGTGTAGGTAGACTATATTACATGGATTTATTGTGATGGTGTCGAATATATTACATGGATTTATTGTGATGGTGTAGACTTATATGGATTTATTGTGATGGTGTAGGTAGACTTACATGGATTTATTGTGATGGTGTAGACTATATTACATGGATTTATTGTGATGGTGTAGACTAAATTACATGGATTTATTGTGATGGTATAGGTAGACTATTACATGGATTTATTGTGAGGGTGTAGGTAGACTATATTACATGGATTTATTGTGATGGTGTAGACTATTACATGGATGTATTGTGATGGTGTAGGTAGACTATATTACATGGATGTATTGTGATGGTGTAGGTAGACTATATTACATGGATTTATTGTGATGGTGTAGGCTATATTACATGGATTTATTGTGATGGCGTAGGTAGACTATATTACATGGATGTATTGTGATGGTGTAGGTAGACTATATTACATGGATTTATTGTGATGGTGTAGGCTATATTACATGGATTTATTGTGATGGCGTAGGTAGACTATATTACATGGATGTATTGTGATGGTGTAGGTAGACTATATTACATGGATTTATTGTGATGGTGTAGGTAGACTATATTACATGGATTTATTGTGATGGTATAGACTATATTACATGGATGTATTGTGATGGTGTAGACTATATTACATGGATTTATTGTGATGGTGTAGGTAGACTATATTACATGGATTTATTGTGATGGTGTCGAATATATTACATGGATTTATTGTGATGGTGTATTTATTGTGATGGTGGTAGATATTACATGGATTTATTGTGATGGTGTAGACTATATTACATGGATTTATTGTGATGGTGTAGACTAAATTACATGGATTTATTGTGATGGTATAGGTAGACTATTACATGGATTTATTGTGAGGGTGTAGACTTATATGGATTTATTGTGAGGGTGTAGACTATATTACATGGATTTATTGTGATGGTGTAAGTAGACTATATTACATGGATTTATTGTGATGGTGTAGGTAGACTATATTACATGGATTTATTGTGATGGTGTAGGTAGACTATATTACATGGATTTATTGTGATTGTGTTGACTATATTACATGGAATTGTTGTGATGGTGTAGGTAGACTGATACATGGATTTTTGTGATGGTGTAGACTTATATGGATATATTGTGATGGTGTACGTAGACTATATTACATGGATTTATTGTGAGGGTGTAGGTAGACTATATTACCTGGATTTATTGTGATGGTGTAGACTATTACATGGATTTATTGTGATGGTGTAGACTATTACATGGATTTATTGTGATGGTGTGGACTATATTACATGGATTTATTGTGATGGTGTGGGTGGACTATATAACATGGATTTATTGTGATGGTGTAGACTATTACATGGATGTATTGTGATGGTGTAGGTAGACTATATTACATGGATTTATTGTGATGGTAGTAGACTATTACATGGATTTATTGTGATGGTGTGGACTATATTACATGGATTTATTGTGATGGTGTGGGTGGACTATATTACATGGATTTATTGTGATGGTTGTAGACTATTACATGGATTTATTGTGATGGTGTGGACTATATTACATGGATTTATTGTGATGGTGTGGGTGGACTATATTACATGGATTTATTGTGATGGTGTAGACTATTACATGGATGTATTGTGATGGTGTGGTCTATATTACATGGATTGATTGTGATGGTGTAGGTAGACTATATTACATGGATGTATTGTGATGGTGTAGGTAGACTATATTACATGGATTTATTGTGATGGTGTAGGCTATATTACATGGATTTATTGTGATGGTGTAGGTAGACTATATTACATGGATGTATTGTGATGGTGTAGGTAGACTATATTACATGGATGGATTGTGATGGTGTAGGTAGACTATATTACAGGTATTTATTGTGATGGTGTAGGTAGACTATTACAGGGATTTATTGTGAGGGTGTAGACTATATTACATGAATTTATTGTGATGGTGTAAGTAGAGTATATTACATGGATTTATTGTGATGGTGTTGGTAGACTATATTACATGGATTTATTGTGATGGTGTAGACTATATTACATGAATTTATTGTGATGGTGTAAGTAGAGTATATTACATGGATTTATTGTGATGGTGTTGGTAGACTATATTACATGGATTTATTGTGATGGTGTAGGTAGACTTTATTACATGGATTTATTGTGATGGTGTAGGTAGACTATTACATGGATTTATTGTGATGGTGTGGACTATATTACATGGATTTATTGTGATGGTGTAGACTATATTACATGGAATTATTGTGATGTTGTAGGTAGACTATATTACATGTATTTATTGTGATGGTGTAGGTAGACTATTACATGGATTTATTGTGATGGTGTAGACTTATATGGATTTATTGTGATGGTGTACGTAGACTATATTACATGGATTTATTGTGATGGTGTAGACTATATTACATGGAATTATTGTGATGGTGTAGGTAGACTATATTACATGTATTTATTGTGATGGTGTAGGTAGACTATTAAATGGATTTATTGTGAGGGTGTGGACTATATTACATGGATTTATTGTGATGGTGTGGGTGGACTATATTACATGGATTTATTGTGATGGTGTAGACTATTACATGGATGTATTGTGATGGTGTAGGTAGACTATATTACATGGATGTATTGTGATGGTGTAGGTAGACTATATTACATGGATTTATTGTGATGGTGTAGGTAGACTATATTACATGGATTTATTGTGATGGTGTAGGTAGACTATATTACATGGATTTATTGTGATGGTGTGGACTATATTACATGGATTGATTGTGATGGTGTTGGTAGACTATATTACATGGATGTATTGTGATGGTGTAGGTAGACTATATTACCTGGATTTATTGTGATGGTGTAGGTAGACTATATTACATGGATTGATTGTGATGGTGTAGGTAGACTATATTACATGGATGTATTGTGATGGTGTAGGTAGACTATATTACATGGATTTATTGTGATGGTGTAGTAGACTATATTACATGGATTTATTGTGATGTAGGTAGACTATATTACATGGATTTATTGTGATGGTGTAGACTATATTACATGGAATTATTGTGATGGTGTAGGTAGACTATATTACATGGATGTATTGTGATGGTGTAGACTTATATGGATTTATTGATGGTGTAGGTAGACTATTACATGGATTTATTGTGATGGTGTAGACTATATTACATGGATTTATTGTGATGGTGTAGGTAGACTATATTACATGGATTTATTGTGATGGTGTAGTTAGACTATATTACATGGATTTATTGTGATGGTGTAGGTAGACTATATTACATGGATTTATTGTGATGGTGTAGGTAGACTATATTACATGGATTTATTGTGATGGTGTAGGTAGACTATATTACATGGATTTATTGTGATGGTGTAGGTAGACTATATTACATGGATTTATTGTGATGGTGTGGACTATATTACATGGATTATTGTGATGGTGTTGGTAGACTATATTACATGGATTTATTGTGATGGTGTAGGTAGACTATATTACATGGATTTATTGTGATGGTGTAGGTAGACTATATTACATGGATTATTGTGATGGTGTAGGTAGACTATATTACATGGATTTATTGTGATGGTGTAGGTAGACTATATTACATGGATTTATTGTGATGGTGTAGGCTATATTACATGGATTTATTGTGATGGCGTAGGTAGACTATATTACATGGATTGATTGTGATGGTGTAGACTATATTATATGGAATTATTGTGATGGTGTAGGTAGACTATATTACATGGATGTATTGTGATGGTGTAGACTTATATGGATTTATTGATGGTGTAGGTAGACTATTACATGGATTTATTGTGATGGTGTAGACTATATTACATGGATTGATTGTGATGGTGTAGGTAGACTATATTACATGGATTTATTGTGATGGTGTAGTTCGACTATATTACATGGATTTATTGTGATGGTGTAGGTAGACTATATTACATGGATTTATTGTGATGGTGTAGACTATATTACATGGATTTATTGTGATGGTGTAGACTATATTACATGGATTTATTGTGATGGTGTAGGTAGACTATATTACATGGATTTATTGTGATGGGTGTAGACTATTACATGGATTTATTGTGATGGTGTGGACTATATTACATGGATTTATTGTGATGGTGTAGACTATATTACATGGAATTATTGTGATGGTGTAGGTAGACTATATTACATGGATTTATTGTGATGGTGTAGGTAGACTATATTACATGTATTTATTGTGATGGTGTAGGTAGACTTACATGGATTTATTGTGATGGTGTAGGTAGACTATATTACATGGATTTATTGTGAGGGTGTAGGTAGACTATATTACATGGATTTATTGTGAGGGTGTAGGTAGACTATATTACCTGGATTTATTGTGATGGTGTAGACTATTACATGGATTTATTGTGATGGTGTGGACTATATTACATGGATTTATTGTGATGGTGTGGGTGGACTATATAACATGGATTTATTGTGATGGTGTAGACTATTACATGGATGTATTGTGATGGTGTAGGTAGACTATATTACATGGATTTATTGTGATGGTGTAGACTATATTACATGGATTTATTGTGATGGTGTGGACTATATTACATGGATTGATTGTGATGGTGTAGGTAGACTATATTACATGGATTTATTGTGATGGTGTAGGTAGACTATATTACATGGATTTATTGTGATGGTGTAGGTAGACTATATTACATGGATTTATTGTGATGGTGTAGGTAGACTATATTACATGGATTTATTGTGAGGGTGTAGGTAGACTATATTACATGGATTTATTGTGATGGTGTAGGTAGACTATATTACATGGATTTATTGTGATGGTGTGGACTATATTACATGGATTTATTGTGATGGTGTAGGTAGACTATATTACATGGATTTATTGTGATGGTGTAGACTATTACATGGATTTATTGTGAGGGTGTAGGTAGACTATATTACATGGATTTATTGTGAGGGTGTGTAGACTATATTACATGGATTTATTGTGAGGTGGAGGTAGACTATATTACATGGATTTATTGTGAGGGTGTAGGTAGACTATATTACATGGATTTATTGTGATGGTGTAGGTAGACTTACATGGATTTATTGTGATGGTGTAGACTTATATGGATTTATTGTGAGGGTGTAGGTAGACTATATTACATGGATTTATTGTGATGGTGTAGGTAGACTATATTACATGGATTTATTGTGATGGTGTAGACTATTACATGGATTTATTGTGATGGTGTAGGTAGACTATATTACATGGATTTATTGTGAGGGTGTAGGTAGACTATATTACATGGATTTATTGTGAGGGTGGAGGTTGACTATATTACATGGATTTATTGTGATGGTGTAGGTAGACTATATTACATGGATTTATTGTGATGGGTGTAGACTATATTACATGGATTTATTGTGATGGTGTAGGTAGACTATATTACATGTATTTATTGTGATGGTGTAGACTTATGGATTTATTGTGATGGTGTAGACTATATTACATGGATTTATTGTGATGGTGTAGGTAGACTATATTACATGGATTTATTGTGATGGTGTAGACTATTACATGGATTTATTGTGATGGTGTGGACTATATTACATGGATTTATTGTGATGGTGTAGGTAGACTATATTACATGGATTTATTGTGATGGTGTAGGTAGACTATATTACATGGATTTATTGTGATGGTGTAGGTAGACTATATTACATGGATTTATTGTGATGGTGTAGGTAGACTATATTACATGGATTTATTGTGATGGTGTAGGTAGACTATATTACATGGATTTATTGTGATGGGTGTAGACTATATTACATGGATTTATTGTGATGGTGTAGGTAGACTATATTACATGGATTTATTGTGATGGTGTAGACTATATTACATGGATTTATTGTGATGGTGTAGACTATTACATGGATTTATTGTGATGGTGTAGGTAGACTATATTACATGGATTTATTGTGATGGTGTAGGTAGACTATATTACATGGATTTATTGTGATGGTGTAGACTATATTACATGGATTTATTGTGATGGTGTAGACTATATTACATGGATTTATTGTGATGGTGTAGGTAGACTATATTACATGGATTTATTGTGATGGTGTAGGTAGACTATATTACATGGATTTATTGTGATGGTGTAGGTAGACTATATTATGGATTTATTGTGATGGTGTAGGTAGACTATATTACATGGATTTATTGTGATGGTGTAGTTAGACTATATTACATGGATTTATTGTGATGGTGTAGGTAGACTATATTACATGGATTTATTGTGATGGTGTAGACTATATTACATGGAATTATTGTGATGGTGTAGGTAGACTATATTACATGGATTTATTGTGATGGTGTAGACTATATTACATGGATTTATTGTGATGGTGTAGGTAGACTATATTACATGGATTTATTGTGATGGTGTAGGTAGACTATTACATGGATTTATTGTGAGGGTGTGGACTATATTACATGGATTTATTGTGATGGTATAGACTATATTACATGGATTGATTGTGATGGTGTAGGTAGTCTATATTACATGGATGTATTGTGATGGTGTAGGTAGACTATATTACATGGATTTATTGTGATGGTGTAGTTAGACTATATTACATGGATTTATTGTGATGGTGTAGGTAGACTATATTACATGGATTTATTGTGATGGTGTAGACTATATTACATGGAATTATTGTGATGGTGTAGGTAGACTATATTACATGGATTTATTGTGATGGTGTAGACTATATTACATGGATTTATTGTGATGGGTAGGTAGACTATATTACATGGATTTATTGTGAGGGTGTAGGTAGACTATATTACATGGATTTATTGTGATGGTGTAGGTAGACTATATTACATGGATTTATTGTGATGGTGTAGGTAGACTATATTACATGGATTTATTGTGATGGTGTAGACTATATTACATGGAGTTATTGTGATGGTGTAGGTAGACTATATTACATGTATTTATTGTGATGGTGTAGACTTATATGGATTTATTGTGATGGTGTACGTAGACTATATTACATGGATTTATTGTGATGGTGTAGACTATATTACATGGAATTATTGTGATGGTGTAGGTAGACTATATTACATGGATTTATTGTGAGGGTATAGGTAGACTATATTACATGGATTTATTGTGAGGGTGTAGGTAGACTATATTACATGGATTTATTGTGATGGTGTAGACTATTACATGGATTTATTGTGATGGTGTAGACTATTACATGGATTTATTGTGATGGTGTGGGTAGACTATATTACATGGATTTATTGTGATGGTGTGGGTGGACTATATTACATGGATTTATTGTGATGGTGTAGACTATTACATGGATTTATTGTGATGGTGTAGGTAGACTATATTACATGGATTTATTGTGATGGTGTAGGTAGACTATATTACATGGATTTATTGTGATGGTGTAGACTATATTACATGGATTTATTGTGATGGTGTAGGTAGACTATATTACATGGATTTATTGTGATGGTGTAGGTAGACTATATTACATGGATTTATTGTGATGGTGTAGGTAGACTATATTACATGGATTTATTGTGATGGTGTAGGTAGACTATATTACATGGATTTATTGTGATGGTGTGGACTATATTACATGGATTGATTGTGATGGTGTTGGTAGACTATATTACATGGATGTATTGTGATGGTGTAGGTAGACTATATTACATGGATTTATTGTGATGGTGTAGGTAGACTATATTACATGGATTTATTGTGATGGTGTAGGTAGACTATATTACATGGATTTATTGTGATGGTGTAGGTAGACTATATTACATGGATTTATTGTGATGGTGTAGTAGACTATATTACATGGATTTATTGTGATGGTGTAGGTAGACTATATTACATGGATTTATTGTGATGGTGTAGACTATATTACATGGATTTATTGTGATGGTGTAGGTAGACTATATTACATGGATTTATTGTGATGGTGTAGACTTATATGGATTTTTGATGGTGTAGGTAGACTATTACATGGATTTATTGTGATGGTGTAGACTATATTACATGGATTTATTGTGATGGTGTAGGTAGACTATATTACATGGATTTATTGTGATGGTGTAGGTAGACTATATTACATGGATTTATTGATGGTGTAGGTAGACTATATTACATGGATTTATTGTGATGGTGTAGACTATATTACATGGATTTATTGTGATGGTGTAGACTATATTACATGGATTTATTGTGATGGTGTAGGTAGACTATATTACATGGATTTATTGTGATGGGTGTAGACTATATTACATGGATTTATTGTGATGGTGTGTAGACTATATTACATGGATTTATTGTGATGTGTACGTAGACTATATTACATGGATTTATTGTGATGGTGTAGGTAGACTATATTACATGGATTTATTGTGATGGTGTAGGTAGACTTACATGGATTTATTGTGATGGTGTAGACTTATATGGATTTATTGTGATGGTGTAGGTAGACTATATTACATGGATTTATTGTGATGGTGTAGACTATATTACATGGATTATTGTGATGGTGTAGGTAGACTATATTACATGGATTTATTGTGAGGGTGTAGGTAGACTATTACATGGATTTATTGTGAGGGTGTAGACTATATTATGGATTTATTGTGATGGTGTGGGTGGACTATATTACATGGATTTATTGTGATGGTGTAGACTATTACATGGATGTATTGTGATGGTGTAGGTAGACTATATTACATGGATTTATTGTGATGGTTGTAGACTATTACATGGATTTATTGTGATGGTGTGGACTATATTACATGGATTTATTGTGATGGTGTGGGTGGACTATATTACATGGATTTATTGTGATGGTGTAGACTATTACATGGATGTATTGTGATGGTGTAGGTAGACTATATTACATGGATTTATTGTGATGGTGTAGGTAGACTATATTACATGGATTTATTGTGATGGTGTAGGTAGACTATATTACATGGATTTATTGTGATGGTGTAGGTAGACTATATTACATGGATTTATTGTGATGGTGTGGACTATATTACATGGATTTATTGTGATGGTGTGGTAGACTATATTACATGGATGTATTGTGATGGTGTAGGTAGACTATATTACCTGGATTTATTGTGATGGTGTAGGTAGACTATATTACATGGATTGATTGTGATGGTGTAGGTAGACTATATTACATGGATGTATTGTGATGGTGTAGGTAGACTATATTACATGGATTTATTGTGATGGTGTAGGCTATATTACATGGATTTATTGTGATGGCGTAGGTAGACTATATTACATGGATGTATTGTGATGGTGTAGACTTATATGGATTTATTGATGGTGTAGGTAGACTATATTACATGGATTTATTGTGATGGTGTAGACTTATATGGATTTATTGTGATGGTGTAGGTAGACTATATTACATGGATTTATTGTGATGGTGTAGGTAGACTATATTACATGGATTTATTGTGATGGTGTAGGTAGACTATATTACATGGATTTATTGTGATGGTGTAGACTATATTACATGGAATTATTGTGATGGTGTAGGTAGACTATATTACATGTATTTATTGTGATGGTGTAGACTTATGGATTTATTGTGATGGTGTAGACTATATTACATGGATTTATTGTGATGGTGTAGGTAGACTATATTACATGGATTTATTGTGATGGTGTAGACTATATTACATGGATTTATTGTGATGGTGTAGACTATATTACATGGAATTATTGTGATGGTGTAGGTAGACTATATTACATGGATTTATTGTGAGGGTGTAGACTATTACATGGATTTATTGTGATGGTGTGGACTATATTACATGGATTTATTGTGATGTGTGGGTGGACTATATTACATGGATTTATTGTGATGGTGTAGGTAGACTATATTACCTGGATTTATTGTGATGGTGTAGACTATTACATGGATTTATTGTGATGGTGTGGACTATATTACATGGATTTATTGTGATGGTGTGGGTGGACTATATAACATGGATTTATTGTGATGGTGTAGACTATTACATGGATGTATTGTGATGGTGTAGGTAGACTATATTACATGGATTTATTGTGATGGTGTAGACTATATTACATGGATTTATTGTGATGGTGTAGTTAGACTATATTACATGGATTTATTGTGATGGTGTAGGTAGACTATATTACATGGATTTATTGTGATGGTGTAGACTATATTACATGGAATTATTGTGACGGTGTAGGTAGACTATATTACATGTATTTATTGGGATGGTGTAGACTTATGGATTTATTGTGATGGTGTAGACTATATTACATGGATTTATTGTGATGGTGTAGGTAGACTATATTACATGGATTTATTGTGATGGTGTAGACTATATTACATGGATTTATTGTGATGGTGTGGACTATATTACATGGATTGATTGTGATGGTGTAGGTAGACTATATTACATGGATGTATTGTGATGGTGTAGGTAGACTATATTACATGGATTTATTGTGATGGTGTAGGTAGACTATATTACATGGATTTATTGTGATGGTGTAGTAGACTATATTACATGGATTTATTGTGATGGTGTAGGTAGACTATATTACATGGATTTATTGTGATGGTGTAGACTATATTACATGGAATTATTGTGATGGTGTAGGTAGACTATATTACATGTATTTATTGTGATGGTGTAGACTTATATGGATTTATTGTGATGGTGTAGACTATTACATGGATGTATTGTGATGGTGTAGGTAGACTATATTACATGGATTTATTGTGATGGTGTAGGTAGACTATATTACATGGATTTATTGTGATGGTGTAGACTATATTACATGGATTTATTGTGATGGTGTGGACTATATTACATGGATTGATTGTGATGGTGTAGGTAGACTATATTACATGGATTTATTGTGATGGTGTAGGTAGACTATATTACATGGATGTATTGTGATGGTGTAGGTAGACTATATTACATGGATTTATTGTGATGGTGTCGGTAGACTATATTACATGGATTTATTGTGATGGTGTAGTTAGACTATATTACATGGATTTATTGTGATGGTGTAGGTAGACTATATTACATGGATTTATTGTGATGGTGTAGACTATATTACATGGAATTATTGTGATGGTGTGGGTGGACTATATTACATGGATTTATTGTGATGGTGTAGACTATTACATGGATTTATTGTGATGGTGTAGGTAGACTATATTACATGGATTTATTGTGATGGTGTAGGTAGACTATATTACATGGATTTATTGTGATGGTGTAGGTAGACTATATTACATGGATTTATTGTGATGGTGTAGGTAGACTATATTACATGGATGTATTGTGATGGTGTAGGTAGACTATATTACATGGATTTATTGTGATGGTGTAGGTAGACTATATTACATGGATTTATTGTGATGGTGTAGTTAGACTATATTACATGGATTTATTGTGATGGTGTAGGTAGACTATATTACATGGATTTATTGTGATGGTGTAGACTATATTACATGGAATTATTGTGATGGTGTAGGTAGACTATATTACATGTATTTATTGTGATGGTGTAGACTTATATGGATTTATTGTGATGGTGTAGACTATTACATGGATGTATTGTGATGGTGTAGGTAGACTATATTACATGGATTTATTGTGATGGTGTAGGTAGACTATATTACATGTATTTATTGTGATGGTGTAGGTAGACTATATTACATGGATTTATTGTGATGGTGTAGACTATATTACATGGAGTTATTGTGATGGTGTAGGTAGACTATATTACATGTATTTATTGTGATGGTGTAGACTTATATGGATTTATTGTGATGGTGTAGGTAGACTATATTACATGGATTTATTGTGATGGTGTAGGTAGACTATATTACATGGATTTATTGTGATGGTGTAGGTAGACTATATTACATGGATTTATTGTGATGGTAGGTAGACTATATTACATGGATTTATTGTGAGGGTGTAGGTAGACTATATTACATGGATTTATTGTGATGGTGTAGACTATTACATGGATTTATTGTGATGGTGTAGACTATTACATGGATTTATTGTGATGGTGTGGGTGGACTATATTACATGGATTTATTGTGATGGTGTGGGTGGACTATATTACATGGATTTATTGTGATGGTGTAGACTATTACATGGATGTATTGTGATGGTGTGTGTAGACTATATTACATGGATTTATTGTGATGGGTGTAGACTATATTACATGGATTTATTGTGATGGTGTAGGTAGACTATATTACATGGATTTATTGTGATGGTGTAGGTAGACTATATTACATGGATTTATTGTGATGGTGTAGGTAGACTATATTACATGGATTTATTGTGATGGTATAGACTATATTACATGGATTTATTGTGATGGTGTGTAGACTATATTACATGGATTTATTGTGATGGTGTAGGTAGACTATATTACCTGGATTTATTGTGATGGTGTAGGTAGACTATATTACATGGATTTATTGTGATGGTGTAGACTATATTACATGGAATTATTGTGATGGTGTAGGTAGACTATTACATGGATTTATTGTGAGGGTGTAGGTAGACTATATTACCTGGATTTATTGTGATGGTGTAGACTATTACATGGATTTATTGTGATGGTGTAGGTAGACTATATTACATGGATTTATTGTGATGGTGTAGACTTATATGGATTTATTGTGATGGTGTAGACTATATTACATGGATTTATTGTGATGGTGTAGGTAGACTATATTACATGGATTTATTGTGATGGTGTGTAGACTATATTACATGGATTTATTGTGATGGTGTAGGAGATATTACATGGATTTATTGTGATGGTGTAGACTATATTACATGGATTTATTGTGATGGTGTAGGTAGACTATATTACATGGATTTATTGTGATGGTGTAGGTAGACTATATTACATATTATTGTGATGGTTGTGATGGTGTGGTGTAGACTATATTACATGGATTTATTGTGATGGTGTGTAGACTATATTACATGGATTTATTGTGATGGTGTAGACTATATTACATGGATTTATTGTGATGGTGTAGGTAGACTATATTACATGGATTTATTGTGATGGTGTAGGTAGACTATATTACATGGATTTATTGTGATGGTGTAGGTAGACTATATTACATGGATTTATTGTGATGGGTGTAGACTATATTACATGGATTTATTGTGATGGTGTAGGTAGACTATATTACATGGATTTATTGTGATGGTGTAGACTTATATGGATTTATTGATGGTGTAGGTAGACTATTACATGGATTTATTGTGATGGTGTAGACTTATATGGATTTATTGTGATGGTGTACGTAGACTATATTACATGGATTTATTGTGATGGTGTAGACTATATTACATGGAATTATTGTGATGGTGTAGGTAGACTATATTACATGGATTTATTGTGAGGGTATAGGTAGACTATATTACATGGATTTATTGTGATGGTATAGGTAGACTATATTACATGGATTTATTGTGATGGTGTAGGTAGACTATATTACATGGATTTATTGTGATGGTGTAGGTAGACTATATTACATGGATTTATTGTGAGGGTGTAGACTTATATGGATTTATTGTGAGGGTGTAGACTATATTACATGGATTTATTGTGATGGTGTAAGTAGACTATATTACATGGATTTATTGTGATGGTGTAGGTAGACTATATTACATGGATTTATTGTGATGGTGTAGGTAGACTATATTACATGTATTTATTGTGATGGTGTAGGTAGACTTACATGGATTTATTGTGATGGTGTAGACTTACATGGATTTATTGTGATGGTGTAGGTAGACTATATTACATGGATTTATTGTGATGGTGTAGGTAGACTATATTACATGGATTTATTGTGATGGTGTAGGTAGACTATATTACATGGATTTATTGTGATGGTGTAGACTATATTACATGGATTTATTGTGATGGTGTAGGTAGACTATATTACATGGATTTATTGTGATGGTGTAGGTAGACTATATTACATGGATTTATTGTGATGGTGTAGACTTACATGGATTTATTGTGATGGTGTAGGTAGACTATATTACATGGATTTATTGTGATGGTGTAGACTATATTACATGGATTTATTGTGATGGTGTGTAGACTATATTACATGGATTTATTGTGATGGTGTAGGTAGACTATATTACATGGATTTATTGTGATGGTGTAGGTAGACTATATTACATGGATTTATTGTGATGGTGTAGGTAGACTATATTACATGGATTTATTGTGATGTGTGTAGACTATATTACATGGATTTATTGTGATGGTGTAGGTAGACTATATTACATGGATTTATTGTGATGGTGTAGGTAGACTATATTACATGGATTTATTGTGATGGTGTAGGTAGACTATATTACATGGATTTATTGTGATGGTGTAGGTAGACTATATTACATGGATTTATTGTGATGGTGTAGACTATATTACATGGATTTATTGTGATGGTGTAGGTAGACTATATTACATGGATTTATTGTGATGGTGTAGGTAGACTATATTACATGGATTTATTGTGATGGTGTAGGTAGACTATATTACATGGATTTATTGTGATGGTGTAGGTAGACTATATTACATGGATTTATTGTGATGGTGTAGGTAGACTATATTACATGGATTTATTGTGATGGTGTAGACTATATTACATGGATTTATTGTGATGGTGTAGGTAGACTATATTACATGGATTTATTGTGATGGTGTAGGTAGACTATATTACATAGATTTATTGTGATGGTGTAGGTAGACTATATTACATGGATTTATTGTGATGGTGTAGACTATATTACATGGATTTATTGTGATGGTGTAGGTAGACTATATTACATGGATTTATTGTGATGGTGTAGGTAGACTATATTACATGGATTTATTGTGATGGTGTAGACTATATTACATGGATTTATTGTGATGGTGTAGACTATATTACATGGATTTATTGTGATGGTGTAGGTAGACTATATTACATGGATTTATTGTGATGGTGTAGACTATATATGGATTTATTGTGATGGTGGTAGACTATATTACATGGATTTATTGTGATGGTGTAGGTAGACTATATTACATGGATTTATTGTGATGGTGTAGGTAGACTATATTACATGGATTTATTGTGATGGGTGTAGACTATATTACATGGATTTATTGTGATGTGTGTAGACTATATTACATGGATTTATTGTGATGGTGTAGGTAGACTATATTACATGGATTTATTGTGATGGTGTGTAGACTATTACATGGATTTATTGTGATGGTGTGGGTGGACTATATAACATGGATTTATTGTGATGGTGTAGACTATTACATGGATGTATTGTGATGGTGTAGGTAGAGTATATTACATGGATTTATTGTGATGGTTGTAGACTATTACATGGATTTATTGTGATGGTGTGGACTATATTACATGGATTTATTGTGATGGTATAGACTATATTACATGGATTGATTGTGATGGTGTAGGTAGACTATATTACATGGATGTATTGTGATGGTGTAGGTAGACTATATTACATGTATTTATTGTGATGGTGTAGGTAGACTATATTACATGGATTTATTGTGATGGTGTGTAGACTATATTACATGGATTTATTGTGATGGTGTAGGTAGACTATATTACATGGATTTATTGTGATGGTAGGTAGACTATATTACATGGATTTATTGTGATGGTGTAGGTAGACTATATTACATGGATTTATTGTGATGGTGTAGACTTATGGATTTATTGTGATGGTGTAGACTATATTACATGGATTTATTGTGATGGTGTAGGTAGACTATATTACATGGATTTATTGTGATGGTGTGTAGACTATATTACATGGATTTATTGTGATGGTGTAGACTATATTACATGGATTTATTGTGATGGTGTGGACTATATTACATGGATTGATTGTGATGGTGTAGGTAGACTATATTACATGGATTTATTGTGATGGTGTAGGTAGACTATATTACATGGATTTATTGTGATGGTGTAGTTAGACTATATTACATGGATTTATTGTGATGGTGTAGGTAGACTATATTACATGGATTTATTGTGATGGTGTAGACTATATTACATGGAATTATTGTGATGGTGTAGGTAGACTATTACATGGATTTATTGTGATGGTGTAGACTTATATGGATTTATTGTGAGGGTGTAGACTATTACATGGATTTATTGTGATGGTGTAGGTAGACTATATTACATGGATTTATTGTGATGGTGTAGGTAGACTATATTACATGGATGTATTGTGATGGTGTATGTAGACTATATTACATGGATTTATTGTGATGGTGTAGGTAGACTATATTACATGGATTTATTGTGATGGTGTAGGTAGACTATATTACATGGATTTATTGTGATGGTGTAGGTAGACTATATTACATGGATTTATTGTGATGGTGTAGGTAGACTATATTACATGGATTTATTGTGAGGGTGTAGGTAGACTATATTACATGGATTTATTGTGAGGGTGTAGGTAGACTATATTACATGGATTTATTGTGATGGTGTAGACTATTACATGGATTTATTGTGATGGTGTAGACTATTACATGGATTTATTGTGATGGTGTAGACTATTACATGGATTTATTGTGATGGTGTGTGGACTATATTACATGGATTTATTGTGATGGTGTGGGTGGACTATATTACATGGATTTATTGTGATGGTGTGTGTAGACTATTACATGGATGTATTGTGATGGTGTAGGTAGACTATATTACATGGATTTATTGTGATGGTGTGGACTATATTACATGGATTGATTGTGATGGTGTAGGTAGACTATATTACATGGATTTATTGTGATGGTGTAGGTAGACTATATTACATGGATTTATTGTGATGGTGTAGGTAGACTATATTACATGGATTTATTGTGATGGTGTAGGTAGACTATATTACATGGATTTATTGTGATGGTGTGGACTATATTACATGGATTGATTGTGATGGTGTAGGTAGACTATATTACATGGATTTATTGTGATGGTGTAGGTAGACTATATTACATGGATTTATTGTGATGGTGTAGGTAGACTATATTACATGGATTTATTGTGATGGTGTAGGTAGACTATATTACATGGATTTATTGTGATGGGTGTAGACTATATTACATGGATTTATTGTGATGGTGTAGGACTATATTACATGGATTTATTGTGATGGTGTAGGTAGACTATATTACATGGATTTATTGTGATGGTGTAGACTTATATGGATTTATTGATGGTGTAGGTAGACTATTACAT
>NC_056434.1:0-15000 GCF_018296145.1 Oncorhynchus tshawytscha
GAGGGCGACAGAGCTGTGAGCCAATCAGCATTCAGGGCTCAAACCACAAAGTTTATAATTTGCAATATAGCCTAAGTCAGAGAGCGGGGGAACAGAGAGAGAGAGAGAGAGAGAGAGAGAGAGAGAGACAGAGTGGGACAGAGAGAGAGAGAGAGAGGGACAGAGAGAGGGGGGGGAGGACAGAGAGAGAGAGAGGGGGACAGAGAGAGAGAGAGAGAGGGGGACAGAGAGAGAGAGAGAGAGAGAGAGAGGGACAGAGAGAGAGAGAGAGAGAGAGAGAGGGACAGAGAGAGAGAGAGGGGGACATAGAGAGAGAGAGAGAGAGAGAGAGGGGGGACAGAGAGAGACAGAGAGAGAGAGAGAGCGAGAGAGGGGGGGACAGAGAGAGAGAGAGAGAGAGGGGGGGGCAGAGAGAGAGAGAGAGGGGGACAGAGAGAGAGAGAGAGAGGGGGGGACATAGAGAGAGAGAGAGAGAGAGAGAGGGGAGAGACAGAGCTGTGAGCCAATCAGCATTCAGGGCTCAAACCACAAAGTTTATCATTTGCAATATAGCCTAAGTCAGAGAGCGGGGGAACAGAGAGAGAGAGAGAGGGACAGAGAGAGAGAGAGAGGGGACAGAGAGAGAGAGAGAGGGTGGGACAGAGAGAGAGAGGGACAGAGAGAGAGAGGGGGACAGCGAGAGAGAGAGAGGGGACAGAGAGAGAGAGAGGGGACAGAGAGAGAGAGGGACAGAGAGAGAGAGGGGGACAGAGAGGGGACAGAGAGAGGGGGACAGAGAGAGAGAGAGAGGGGGGGGACAGAGAGAGAGAGAGAGAGGGGGGACAGAGAGAGAGAGGGGGGGCAGAGAGAGAGAGAGGGCGACAGAGAGAGAGAGAGAGAGAGAGAGAGAGAGAGAGGGGGACAGAGAGAGAGAGAGGGGGACAGAGAGAGAGGGGGACAGAGAGAGAGAGAGAGAGAGAGAGAGAGAGAGAGAGAGAGAGGACAGAGAGAGAGAGAGAGAGGGGGACAGAGAGAGAGAGGGGGACAGAGAGAGAGAGAGGGACAGAGAGAGAGAGGGGGACAGAGAGAGAGAGAGAGGGGGACAGAGAGAGAGAGAGAGAGGGCGACAGAGAGAGAGAGAGAGAGAGAGAGAGAGGGGGACAGAGAGAGAGAGAGAGGGGGACAGAGAGAGAGAGGGGGACAGAGAGAGAGAGAGGGGGGACAGAGAGAGAGAGAGAGAGAGAGAGAGGACGACAGAGAGAGAGAGAGAGGGGGGGACAGAGAGAGAGAGATAGAGGGTGACAGAGAGAGAGAGAGAGAGAGAGGGGGACAGAGAGAGAGAGAGAGGGGGACAGAGAGAGAGAGAGAGGGACAGAGAGAGAGAGGGGGACAGAGAGAGAGAGAGAGAGAGAGAGAGAGAGAGAGAGGTCGACAGAGAGAGAGAGAGAGGGGGGGACAGAGAGAGAGAGAGAGAGGGGACAGAGAGAGAGAGAGAGAGAGAGAGAGAGGGACAGAGAGAGAGAGAGAGGGGGACAGAGAGAGAGAGAGAGAGAGGGGGACAGAGAGAGAGAGAGAGAGAGAGAGGACAGAGAGCGTGTCAGTGAGAGCAGCAGGCACCCAGGCATCTGGGCCACCACATCCAGCAGGTCCTCAGAGAAAATCACCTCTAATTGAAAAGCATGCTTATTAACCCAGTGGGTGTGGAGAGTCAAATGCCTTCAACTTGTCAGAGGCTGGGAACAGAGGACCGCTGCACTTTGGCTCTGATGCACCACACACACACTCACACAAATATGTATAAACACACACACACACACTGATGTGTGTTTATTGTGTGGGCTGTGGAGCCCCAGCCCAGGTCACAGCAGGAGTCGCATTGTACAGGTTAATGCTGCTGTCAAATCATGTTGGCTGTCAATGTACAGTACCAGTCAAAAGTTTGGACACACCTACACATTCAATGGTTTTTCTTTATTTTTTCTATTTTCTACATTGTAGAATAATAGGGAAGACATCAAAACTATGAAATAACACACATGGAATCATGTAGGAACCAAAAAAGAGATAAACTAATCAAAATATATTTTATATTTTCAAAGTAACCACACTTTCCCTTGATGACAGCTTTGCACACTCTTGGCATTCTCTCAACCAGCTTCATGAGGTAGTAACCTGTAATGCATTTCAATTAACAGGTGTGCCTTGAAAGTAAATTTGTGGAATTTCTTTCCTTTTTAATATGTTTGAGCCAATCATTTGTGTTGTGACAAGGTAGGGGTGGTATACAGAAGACGGCCCTATTTGGTAAAAGACTATGTTCATATTATGGAAAGAACACCTCAAATAAGCAAAGAGAAACGACAGTCCACCATTACTTTAAGGCATAAAGGTCAGTCAATCCAGAAATTTAAAGAACTTTGAAAGTTTATTTAAGTGCAGTCGCAAAAACCATCAAGTGCTATGATGAAACTGGTTCTCATGAGGACCACCACACAGAGTTACCTCTGCTGCAGAGGATACGTTCATTAGTTACCAGCCTCAGAAATTGCAGCCCAAATACATTTTTCACAGAATCAAAGTAATGGACACATCTCAACATGAACTGTTCAGAGGAGACTGTGTGAATCAGGCCTTCATGATCAAATTGCTGCAATGAAACCACTACTAAAGGACACCGATAACATGAAGAGACTTGCTTGGGCCAAGAAACATGAGCAATGTACATGACCGATGGAAATCTGTCCTTTCGGTCTGAGTCCAAATTGAAGATTTGTGGTTCTGAACGTTGTGTCTTTGTGAGACGCATACTAGGTGAACGGATGATCTCTGCATGTGTGGTTCCCACTGTGATGCATCGAGGAGGAGGTGTGATGGTGTGGGGGTGCTTTGCTGGTGACACTGTTGATGATTTATTTAGAATTCAAGGCACACTTAATTAGCCAACATGGCTACCACAACATTTTTCAGCGATACACCATCATTATCTCATTAATCAAACATTTGTTTGTCACATACACGTGTTTAGCAGATATTATTGCAGGTGTAGCGAAATGCTTGTGTTTCTAGCTCCAACAGTGCAGTAATATCTAACAGTAATATCTAACAATTTCACAACAATATACACAAATCTAAAGGAATGGAATTAAGAATATATAAATATTTAGACACATACAGTAGAATAGGATAGAATAAATCAAATCAAATCAATCTTTATTTGCCAAATGCGCCTAATACAACAAGTGTAGACCTTACCGTGAAATGCTTACTTACAAGCCCTTAACCAACAGTGCAGTTCAAGAAGAGTTAAGAAAATATTTACGTAAAAAGTTATGAAAAGTAACACAATAACGAGGCTATATACAGGGGGTACCGTTACTGAATCAGTGTGTGGGGATAGAAGTTAGAGATAATTTGTACATGTAGGTAGGGGTGAAGTGACTATGCATAGATAATAAACAGCGAGTAGCAGCAGTGTACAAAACAAATGGGGGGAGTCAATGTAATCGTCCGGTGGTCATTTGATTCATTGTTCAGCAGTCTTAAGAAGCTGTTAAGGTGCCTTTTGGTCCTAGACTTGGCGCTCCGGTGCCGCTTCCCGTACTGTAGCAGAGAATACAGTCTATGACTTGGGTGACTGGAGTCTTTGACAATTTTATGGGGTTTCCTCTGACACGCCTATTATATAAGTCCTGGATTGGAAGCTTGGCCCCAGTGATGGACCTACCACTGTTGTGTCGTCAACCAAGTTAATGATGGTGTTGGAGTTGTGTTTGTCCACGCAGTCGTGGGTGAACAGGGAGTACAGGAGGGGACTAAGTACACACCCCTGAGGGGCTCCAGTGTTGAGGATCAGCGTGGCCACGTGTTGTTGCCTACCCTACCACCTGGGGGCGGCCCGTCAGGATGTCCAGGATCCAGTTACAGAGGGAGGTGTTTAGTCCCAGGGTCCTTAGCTTAGTGATGAGCTTCGTGGGCGTTATGGTGTTGAACACTGAGCTGCAGTCAATGAACAGCATTCTCACATAGGTGTTCCTTTTGTCCAGGTGGGAAAGGGTAGTGTGTAGTGAGATTGAGATTGCGCCATCTGTGGATCTGTTGGGGCGGTATGCGAATTGGAGTGGGTCTAGGGTATCCGGGAGGATGCTGTTGATGTGAGCCATGACCAGCCTTTCAAAGAACTTCATGGCTACCGACGTGAGTGCTACAGGGCGGTAATCATTTAGGCAGCTTACCTTCGCTTCCTTGGGCACAGATCTTGATCTTCATCTAGGTCACAACAATAGACAAACACAGTCTGCTAAAACTAATAACAGACAAACAATTATATGTTTTCATGTCTTTATTGAGACACTGTGTAAACATTCACAGTGCAGGGTGGGAAAAGTATGTGAAGCCTTGGATTTAATAACTGGTTGACCCTTTGGCAGCAATAACCTCAACCAAACGTTTTCTGTAGTTGCGGATCAGACCTGCATAACGGTCAGGATGAATTTTGGTCCATTCCTCTTTATAAAACTGTTTCAGTTCAGCAATATTCTTGGGATGTCTAGTGTGAACTGCTCTCTTGAGGTCATGCCACAGCATCTAAATCGGGTTGAGGTCAGGACTCTGACTGGGCCACTCCAGAAGGCGCATAACATCTTTATGTAATACATGTATCACTAGCCACTTTAAACAATGCCACTTTTATGTTTACATACCCAACATACTCATCTCATATGCATATACTGTACTCGACACCATCTACTGCATCTTGCCTATGCCGTTCTGTACCATCACTCATTCATATATCTTTATGTACATATTATTTATCCCTTTACACTTGTGTGTATAAGGTAGTTTTTGTGAAATTGTTACGTTAGATTACTCGTTGGTTATTACTGCATTTTGCTACACTCCCATTAACATCTGCTAACCATGTGTATGTGACGAATACAATTTGATTTGATTTCCTAATGTTGAAGCCATTATGTTGTTGATTTACTTCTGTGTTTTGGGTCGTTGTCCTGTCGCATCACCCAACTTCTGTTGAGCTTCAATTGGAGGACAGATAGCCTAACATTCTCCTGCAAAACTTGGGAATTCATTTTTCTGTCGATGACAGCAAGCTGTCCAAGCCCTGAGGTAGCAAAGCAGCCCCAAACCATGATGCTCCCTCCACCATACTTTACAGTTGGCATGAGGTTTTGATGTTGGTGTGCTGTTCCTTTTTTCCCCCACACATAGTGTTGTGTGTTCCTTCCAAACAACTCTACTGTAGTTCCATCTGTCCACAGAATATTTTGCCAGTAGCACTGTGGAACATCCAGGTGCACTTTCGCGAACTTCAGACTTGCAGCATTGCAGCAATGTTTTTTTTGGACAGCAGTGGCTTCTTCCGTGGTGTCCTCCCATGATCAACATTCTTGTTTAGTGTTTTACGTATTGTAGACTCGTCAACAGAGATGTTAGCATGTTCCAGAGATGTCTGTAAGTCTTTAGCGGACACTAGGATTCTTCATAACCTCATTGAGCATTCTGCGCTGTGCTCGTGCAGTCGTCTTTGCAGGATGACCACTCCTAGGGAGAGTAGCAACAGTGCTGAACTTTTTCCATTTATAGACAATTTGTCTTACCTTGGACTGATAAGCATCAAGGCTTTTAGAGATATTTTTGTAACCCTTTCCAGATTTATGCAAGTCAATAATTCTTAATCTTAGGTCTTCTGAGATCTCTTTTGTTCGAGGCATGGTTCACATTAGGCAATGCTTCTTGTGAATAGCTAACTCATATTTTGTGAGTGTTTTTTATTGGGCAAGCCAGCTTTAATTAACCAACATCTCTAATCTCGTCTCATTCCAGTTTAGCTGACAACTGACTCCAATTAGCTTTTGGAGAAGTCATTAGCCTAGGGGTTCACATACTTTTTCCAACCTACACTGTGAATGTTTAAGTGATGTATTCAATATAGACAAGAAAAATACAATAATTTGTGTGTTATTAGTTTAAGCACACTATGTTTGTCTATTGTTGTGACTTAAATGATGATCAGATCAAATTTGATGACCAATTTATGCAGAAATCCAGATAATTCCAAAGGGTTCACATACTTTTTCTTGCCACTGTATATACATATGAGATGAGTAATGCAAAATATGTAGACCTTATTAAAGTGACTAGTGTTCCATTATCAAAGTGGCCAGTGATGATTTCAAGTCTATGTACAGTGGGGCAAAAAAAGTATTTAGTCAGCCACCAATTGTGCAAGTTCTCCCACTTAAAAAGATGAGAGAGGCCTGTAATTTTCATCATAGGTACACTTCAACAGACAAAATGAGAGAAAAAATCCAGAAAATCACATTGTAGGATTTTTTATGAATTTATTTGCAAATTATGGTGGAAAATAAGTATTTGGTCACCTACAAACAAGCAAGAGTTCTGGCTCTCACAGACCTGTAACTTTTTCTTTAAGAGGCTCCTCTGTCCTCCACTCATTACCTGATTAATGGCACCTGTTTGAACTTGTTATCAGTATAAAAGACACCTGTCCACAACCTCAAACAGTCAGACTCCAAACTCCACTATGGCCAAGACCAAAGAGCTGTCAAAGGACACCAGAAACAAAATTGTAGACCTGCACCAGGCTGGGAAGACTGAATCTGCAATAGGTAAGCAGCTTGGTTTGAAGAAATCAACTGTGGGAGCAATTATTAGGAAATGGAAGACATACAAGACCACTGATAATCTCCCTCGATCTGGGGCTCCACGCAAGATCTCACCCCGTGGGTCAAAATGATCACAAGAACGTTGAGCAAAAATCCCAGAACCACACGGGGGGACCTAGTGAATGACCTGCAGAGCGCTGGGACCAAAGTAACAAAGCCTACCATCAGTAACACACTACGCCGCCAGGGACTCAAATCCTGCATTGCCAGACGTGTCCCCCTGCTTAAGCCAGTACATGTCCAGGCCCGTCTGAAGTTTGCTAGAGAGCATTTGGATGATCCAGAAGAAGATTGGGAGAATGTCATATGGTCAGATGAAACCAAGATATAACTTTTTGGTAAAAATTCAACTCGTCGTGTTTGGAGGACAAAGAATGCTGAGTTGCATCCAAAGCACACCATACCTACTGTGAAGCATGGCGGTGGAAACATCATGCTTTGGGGCTGTTTTTCTGCAAAGGGACCAGGACGACTGATCCGTGTAAAGGAAAGAATGAATGGGCCATGCATCGTGAGATTTTGAGTGAAAACCTCCTTCCATCAGCAAGGGCATTGAAGATGAAACGTGGCTGGGTCTTTCAGCATGACAATGATCCCAAACACACCGCCCGGGCAACGAAGGAGTGGCTTTGTAAGAAGCATTTCAAGGGACTGGAGTGGCCTAGCCAGTCTCCAGATCTCAACTCCATAGAAAATCTTTGGAGGGAGTCGAAAGTCCGTGTTGCCCAGCAACAGCCCCAAAACATCACTGCTCTAGAGGAGATCTGCATGGAGGAATGGGCCAAAATACGAGCAACAGTGTATGAAAACCTTGTGAAAACTTACAGAAAACATTTGACCTTTGTCATTGCCAACAAAGGATATATAACAAAGTATTGAGATAAACTTTTGTTATTGACCAAATACTTATTTTCCACCATAATTTGCAAATAAATTCATAAAAAAATCCTACAATGTGATTTTCTGGATTTTTTTCTCATTTTGTCTGTCACAGTTGAAGTGTACATTTGATGAAAATTACAGGCCTCTCTCATCTTTTTAAGTGAGAGAACTTGCACAATTGGTAGCTGACTAAATACTTTTTTGCCCCACTGTATGTAGGGCCGCAGCCTCTAATGTGCTAATGATGGCTATTTAAGTAATGACATCTCTCTCAGCAGACAAAACATTACAAACAGCTAGCAGCCAAGTAGATTGGTCACGAAAGTCCGAAAAGCAATAAAATTAATCGCTTACCTTTGATGATCTTCGGATGTTTGCACTCACGAGACTCCCAGTTACACAATAAATGTTCCTTTTTTATCATAAAGATGATTTTTATATCCAAAATACCTCCATTTGGTTGGCGCTTTATGTTCAGAAATCCACATGCTCGAGCGGTCACGACGGGGCAGACGAAAATTCCAAATAGTATCCGTAATGTTCGTAGAAAAATGTCAAACGTTTTTTATAATCAATCCTCAGGTTGTTTTAAAAATATATAATGGATAATATTTCAACCGGATTGTACCTTCTTCAATAGGAGAGAGAGAGAAAATGTCTGCTCCATGCTGTTGCGCATGCAAAACGCAGCTGGCACCCAGCCATACAATGACGCAATGTGATCTTTCTCACTCGTTTTTCAAAATAAAAGCCTGAAACTATGTCTAAAGACTGTTGGCAACATGTGGAAGTTATAGGAAAAGGAATCTGGTTGATATCCCTTTAATTGGAGCGAAGGCAGGCAATGGAACAGAGAGCTTTCAGGAAAAACAGCACGTCCGGGTTGGATTTTCCTCAGGTTTTCGCCTGCAATATCAGTTCTGTTATACTCAAATACAATATTTTGACAGTTTTGGAAACTTTAGAGTGTTTTCTATCCTAATCTGACAATTATATGCATATTCTAGATTCTGGGCCTAAAATAGGCAGTTTCATTTGGGTACGTTTTTCATCCAAACATCAAAATACTGCCCCCTACACTCAACAGGTTAACAGTCTGAACAGGCTGTTTTTCAGTCTCTCAGTCCCAGCTTTGATGCATCTGTACTGCTCTCGCCTTCTGGATGATAGCGGGGTGAACAGGCAGTGGCTCGGGTGGTTGTTGTCATTGATGATCTTTTTGGCCTTCCTGTGACATTGGTTGCTGTAGGTGTCCCGGAGTGCTGGTAGTTTGCCCCCGGTGATGCGTTGTGCAGACCTCACTACCCTCTGGAGAGCCTTGCGGTTGTGGGCGGAGCAGTTGCCTTACCAGGCGGGGACACAGCCCGACAGGATGCTCTCGATTGTGCATCTGTAAAAGTTTGTGAGTGGTTTTGGTGACAAACTGAATTTCTTCAGCCTCCTGAGGTTGAAGAGGTGCTGCTGCACCTTCTTCACCACACTGTCTGTGTGGGTGGACCAATTCAGTTTGTCTGTGATGTGTATGCTGAGGAACTTAAAACTTACTACCCTCTCCACTACTGTTCTGTCGATGTGGATAGGTGGCTGCTCCCTCTGCTGTTTCCTGAAGTCCACGATCATCTCCTTTGTTTTGTTGACGTTGAGTGTGAGGTTATTTTCCTGACACCACACTCCGAGGGCCCTCACCTCCTCCCTGTACACCGCCTCATCGTTGTTGGTAATCAAGCCTACCACTGTAGTGTCGTCTGCAAACTTGATGATTGAATTGGAGGCGTGCATGGCCACGCAGTCGTGCGTGAACAGGGAGTACAGGAGAGGGCTCAGAACGCACCCTTGGGGGGCCCCAGTGTTGAGGATCAGAGGGGTGGAGATGTTGTTACCTACCCTCACCACCTGGGGGCGGCCCGTCAGGAAGTCCAGTACCCAGTTGCACAGAGCGGGGTCGAGATCCAGGGTCTCGAGCTTGATGATGAGTTTGGAGGGTACTATGTTGTTAAATGCTAAGCTGTAGTCGATGAACCGCATTCTCACATAGGTATTCCTCTTGTCCAGATGGGTTAGGGCAGTGTGCAGTATGGTTGCATTGCGTTGTCTGTGGACCTATTGGGGCAGTAAGCAAATTGTAGTGGGTCTAGGGTGTCAGGTAGGGTGGAGGTGATATGGTCCTTGACTAGTCTCTCAAAGCACTTCACGACGGAAGTGAGTGATACTGGGCGGTAGTCGTTTAGCTCAGTTACCTTAGCTTTCTTGTGAACAGGAACAATGGTGGCCCTCTTGAAGCATGTGGGAACAGCAGACTGGGATAAGGATTGATTGAATATGTCCGTAAACACACCAGCCAGCTGGTCTGCGCATGCTCTGAGGACGCGGCTGGGGATCTGGGCCTGCAGACTTGCGAGGGTTAAGTGAAGGAGAGTCCACAGGTTTTGGTAGCGGGCCGTGTCAGTGGCACTGTATTGTCCTCAAAGTGAGCAAAGACGTTGTTTAGTCTGTCTGGGAGCAAGACATCCTGGTCCGCGACGGGGCTGGTTTTCTTTTTGTAATCCGTGATTGACTGTAAACCCTGCCACATACCTCTTGTGTCTGAGCCGTTGAATTGCGACACTACTTCGTCTCTATACTGATGCTTAGCTTGTTTGTTTGCCTTGCGGAGGGAATAGCTACACTGTTTGTATTCAGTCATGTTTCCGGTCACCTTGCCCTGGTTAAAAGCAGTGGTTCGCTTTCAGTTTTGCGCGAATGCTGCCATCAATCCACAGTTTCTGGTTTGGGAATGTTTTAATAGTTGCTGTGGGTACGACATCGCCGATGCACTTACTAATAAACTCGCTCACCGAATCAGCGTATTCGTCAATGTTGTTTTTTGACGCAATGCGGAACATATCCCAATCCACGTGATCGAAGCAATCTTGAAGCGTGGAATCAGATGTGTCGAACCAGCCTTGAACAGACCTGTGCGCGGGAGCTTCCTGTTTTAGTTTCTGTCTATAGGCTGGGAGCAAAAAAATGGAGTCGTGGTCAGCTTTTCCAAAAGTAGGGCGGGGGAGGGCCTTATATGCATCGCAGAAGTTAGAATAACAATGATCCAGGGTTTTACCAGCCCTGGTAGCACAATTGATATGATGATAGAATTTAGGGATTCTTGTTTTCAGATTAGCCTTGTTAAAATCCCCAGCTACAATGAATGCAGCCTCAGGATATGTGGTTTCCAGTTTACATAGAGTCAAATAAAGTTTGTTCGCGGCCATTGATGTGTCTGCTTGGGGGGGATATTTGCGGCTGTGATTATAATCCAAGAGAATTCTCTTGGTAGATAATGCGGTCGACATTTGATTGTGAGGAATTCTTAGTCAGAAGGACTTGAGTTCCTGTATGTTGTTATGATCACACCACGTCTAGTTAATCATAAGGTATACCCCCTCGCCCCTCTTCTTACCAGAAAGATGCTTGTTTCTGTTAGCGCGATGCGTGAAGAAACCAACTGGCTGTACCAAATCCAATAGCGTGTCTCGAGTGAGCCATGTTTCCGTGAAGCAAAGAACGTTACAGTCTCTTATGTCTCTCTGGAATGCCTTGCTCGGATTTCAGCAACCTTGTTGTCAAGAGACTGGACATTGGCGAGTAGTATGCTCGGGAGCGGTGCGCGATGTGCCTGTCTCCGGAGCCTGACCAGAAGACCGCTTCGTCTGCCCCTTTTATGGCGACGTTGTTTTGGTTCACTGGCTGGGATCCGATCCATTGTCCTGGGTGGTGGACCAAACACAGGATCCGCTTCGGGAAAGTCGTATTCCTGGTCGTAATGATGGTGAGTTGACGTTGCTCTTATATCCAGTAGTGCGTCCCGACTGTATGTATAAAAAAAAACTAAGATTACCTGGGGTACCAATGTAAGAAATAACACGTAAAAAAATAAAATAATGCATAGTTGAATAATCTAAAATATCAATAATATAATTAACACTTTTGTGGTTATTACATATTTCCATGTGTGTTATTACATAGTTTTGACGTCTTCAATATCGTTCTACAATGTAGCAAATATTAAAAATAAAGAAAAACCCTTTCATGAGTAGGTGTGTCCAAACTTTTGATTGGTGCTGTATATGGAAACAGCCTTAATACCACTGCTGAGACTAACACACTGGGACTGGCACAGCCATAAACAGCCCTCCCTCCATGTGTGGTGGGTCCTGCCACAGTCTCATTACCAGCAGGGCAGTAGAGCAGTATATTGTAAGTGGATTCTGGATCAAACATGGGACCTTGGCTCTCCATGGGAATATTCCTCAGTTATTTTTGCCAGTCAATGTCTGCGACTGTCCTGGCTCTGTGCCTCTGGCCTACCCTGCCCCTCCATGTAAGGTGACATTTATATCCTTGACTTGTGCTGTGGGAGGTTGTGTCATGCAAGGCAAGATCTAATAGAGGATTTTGTGTCCATCAGATGGCCTTGACTCTCTGTGGGCCCTCTACGCTCTCTCTCTCTCCTTCTCTCTCTCTTTCTCCCTCTCTCTCTCTCTGCCCCTCTGCCTCTCTCTCGCTCTCTCTCTCTGCCCCTCTCTCTCTCTCTCTCGCTCTCTCTCTCTCTCTCTCTCTCCCTCTGCCTCTCTCTCTCTCTCTCTCTCTATCTCTCTCTCTCCCTCTGCCTCTCTCTCTCTCTATCTCTCTCTCCCTCTGCCTCTCTCTCTCTCTCTCTGCCTCTCTCTCTCTCTGCCTCTCTCTCTCTCTCTCTCTCTCTCTCTCTCTCTCTCTCTCTCTCTCTCTCTCTCTCCTCTCTCCCTCTCTCTCCCTCTGCCTATCTCTCTCTGCCTCTCTCGCTCTCTATCTGCCTCTCTGCCCCTCTGCCTCTCTCTCTCTCTGCCCCTCTCTCTCTCTCTCTCTCTCTCTCTCTCTCTCTCTCTCTCTGCCTCTCTCTCTCTCTCTGCCTCTCTCTCTCTCTCTGCCTCTCTCTCTCTCTCTGCTCTCTGCCCCTCTCTGCCTCTCTCTGCCCCTCTCTCTCTCTTTCTCCCTCTCTCTCTCTCTCTCTCTCTCTCTCTCTCTCTCTCTCTCTCTCCATCTGCCCCTCTGCCTCTCTCTCTCCCTCTGCCCCTCTGCTCTCTCTCTCTCTATCTCTCTGCCCCTTTGCCCCCTCTCTCTCTCTATCTCTCTCTCTCTCTCTCTCTGCCCCTTGCCCCTTTGCCCCTCTCTCTCTCTGCCCCTCTGCCTCTCTCTCTCTCTCTCTCTCTCTCTCTCTCTTTTCTCTCTCTCAATTCAATTCAATTCAAGGGCTTTATTGGCATGGGAAACATGTGTTAACATTGCCAAAGCAAGTGAGGTAGATAATGTATCAAGTGAATATATAAAGTGAAATAAACAATAAAAATTAACAGTAAACATTAAACATACAGAAGTTTCAAAACAATAAAGACATCTTGAGAGCCATGTCTCTTGAGAGCCATATCTGCCTACGGCGGCCTTTCTCAATAGCAAGGCTATGCTCACTGAGTCTGTACATAGGCAAAGCTTTCCTTAATTTTGGGTCAGTCACAGTGGTCAGGTATTCTGCCGCTGTGTACTCTCTGTGTAGGGCCAAATAGCATTCTAGTTTGCTCTGTTTTTTTGTTAATTCTTTCCAATGTGTTAAGTAATTATCTTTTTGTTTTCTCATGATTTGGTTGGGTCTAATTGTGCTGCTGTCCTGGGGCTCTGTAGGGTGTGTTTGTGAACAGAGCCCCAGGACCAGCTTGCTTAGGGGACTCTTCTCCAGGTTCATCTCTCTGTAGGTGATGGCTTTGTTATTGAAGGTTTGGGAATCGCTTCCTTTTAGGTGGTTATAGAATTTAACGGCTCTTTTCTGGATTTTGATAATTAGTGGGTATCGGCCTAATTCTGCTCTGCATGCATTATTTGGTGTTCTACGTTGTACACGGAGGATATTTTTGCAGAATTCTGCGTGCAGAGTCTCAATTTGGTGTTTGTTCCATTTTGTGAAGTCTTGGTTGGTGAGCGGACCCCAGACCTCACAACCATAAAGGGCAATGGGCTCTATGACTGATTCAAGTATTTTTAGCCAAATCCTAATTGGTATGTTGAAATGTATGTTCCTTTAGATGGCAAAAGAATGCCCTTCTTGCCTTGTCTCTCAGATCGTTCACAGCTTTGTGGAAGTTACCTGTGGCGCTGCTATTTAGGCCAAGGTATGTATAGTTTTTTGTGTGCTCTAGGGCAACAGTGTCTAGATGGAATTTGTATTTGTGGTCCTGGTGACTGGACCTTTTTTAGAACACCATTATTTTGGTCTTACTGAGATTTACTGTCAGGGCCCAGGTCTGACAGAATCTGTGCATAAGATCTAGGTGCTGCTGTAGGCCCTCCTTGGTTGGTGACAGAAGCACCAGATCATCAGCAAACAGCAGACATTTGACTTCGGATTCTAGTAGGTTGAGGCCGGGTGCTGCAGACTTTTCTAGTGCCCGCGATTTTATAATGTTGTATGTTTTACCCCCAACACCACTTTCCATCAGTTTGTATAGCAGACCCTCATGCCAAATTGAGTCAAAGGCTTTTTTTAATTCAACAAAGCATGAGAAGACTTTGCCTTTGTTTTGGTTTGTTTGGTTGTCAATTAGAGTGTGCAGGGTGAATACATGGTCTGTTGTACGGTAATTTGGTAAAAAGCCATTTGACATTTGCTCAGTACATTGTTTTCATTGAGGAAATGTACGAGTCTGCTGTTAATGATAATGCAGAGGATTTTCCCAAGGTTACTGTTGACACATATTCCACGGTAGTTATTGGGGTCAAATTTGTCTCCACTTTTGTGGATTGGGGTGATCAGTCCTTGGTTCCAAATATTGGGGAAGATGCCAGAGCCACGGATGATGACTCTCTCTCTCTCTCTCTCTCTCTCTCTCTCTCTCTCTCTCTCACACACACACACACACACACACACACACACACACACACACACACACACACACACACACACACACACACACACACACACACACTACTATGTCTATTCATGTGAGCATTTCTGGCACTAAAAAATATAGTAAAACATGTACACACACCAAGGACAAAGGTGGAGGGCGAGAAGCAGAGGGGGAGGGAAAGGAAGATGGGAAAGAAGGAATGACATAGAGAAGAAGACAGTGATAGCTTTCAGACCCATGTCTTTATCATCCCAGCGAGCCCCTACTGTGCCCCTTCTGTAATGTCATTCCCCCTGTCGTCTCGCCCTGCTAGCTGGTAATTGCCCTCATTGTGAAGGCAGCGCTCTGAAATGCCCAGGAGCTTCGGGACAAGGGCCGTCATCACCCCAACACACCCCAGGTGTCATCCCCGTCGCCCATGTGACGGCACTGAGCTGCCTAATTGCATGTTACACCTGGCTTGTCACCTCTGATGCAGGCGTGTAGAGGGGAGAGGAAAGGAGGGGAGGGCTGTCAATGAG
>NC_056434.1:320000-505000 GCF_018296145.1 Oncorhynchus tshawytscha
AACACTTTTGGTTAACAGGACAAAATAGAAATAGGCCTATAACAGTTAGGATCAGCTTGATCTCTACAGGTCCTTTCCTGTAGTAACACTCCACTCTCCACTCTGTCAGACAGGAACCAGCAGAGTCAATAATAGCGCACTCACTACATTTCTTTACAACCCTCTTTGCTAGCCTGGTACCAGTTGTTTGTGCCAAACATGTTTGGCATGAGAATAAGTGATAGGGAATTACCTCTTCACTTGTTCACTACCTCTTCACTTGTTCTCAACTGATATTGACTTTTGGTTGACTATCAGAGGTGAAGACTGCAGTAACATAATGTTAACCAATACTGTAGTGACAGTACACACATGCTTATTTATGAATATACTATAGATACAGGAGAATTATGGATTAAGAACAAAAAGACAACCAAACGACTGTATATCTACATCTTAATATTTCTATGCTACAGTACAGCTCATTATAACCATAATCATGCAGACAGACACCCTAAACTAACCCTAACCTAACACTAACCTAACCCTAACCTAACCCTAATCCTAACCTAAACTAACCTATCCCCAACCAAGCCTTCTCAGGAGTGTTGTGCTCAAGTGATAATCTCCACATGTGGATGATTATCATATGTTACAATCATATAATTGTGTAGTAGACTAAAGTATCATAGCATTGTGTAGGGTAGATTACAGTATCATAGCATTGTGTAGGGTAGACTACAGTATCATAGCATTGTGTAGGGTAGACTACAGTATCATAGCATTGTGTAGGGTAGATTACAGTATCATAGCATTGTGTAGGGTAGACTACAGTATCATACTCCAACCCCGGCCAACAGCTCCGCACCCTCATACTACTCTTGCTCTGTTCTGCGGGGGATGTGGAGGTAAACCCAGGCCCTGCATGTCCCCAGGCACCCTCATTTGTTGACTTCTGTGATCGAAAAAGCCTTGGTTTCATGCATGTCAACATCAGAAGCCTCCTCCCTAAGTTTGTTTTACTCACTGCTTTAGCATACTCTGCCAACCCTGATGTCCTTGCCGTGTCTGAATCCTGGCTTAGGAAGGCCACCAAAAATTCTGAGATTTCCATACCCAACTATAACATTTTCCGTCAAGATAGAACTGCCAAAGGGGGAGGAGTTGTAGTCTACTGCAGAGATAGCCTGCAAAGTCATGTCATACTTTCCAGGTCCATACCCAAACAGTTCGAACCACTAATTTTAAAAATGACTCTCTCCAGAAATAAGTCTCTCACTGTTGCCGCCTGCTACCGACCACCCTCAGCTCCCAGCTGTGCCCTGGACACCATTTGTGAATTGATCGCCCCCCATCTAGCTTCAGAGTTTGTTCTGTTAGGTGACCTAAACCGGGATATGCTTAACACCCCGGCAGTCCTACAATCTAAGCTAGATGCCCTCAATCTCACACAAATCATCAAGGAACCCACCAGGTACAACCCTAAATCTGTAAACAAGGGCACCCTCATAGATGTTATCCTGACCAACTGGCCCTCCAAATACACCTCTGCTGTCTTCAACCAGGTTCTCAGCGATCACTGCCTCATTGCTTGTATCCGCTACGGGTCCGCAGTCAAACGACCACCCCTCATCACTGCCAAACGCTCCCTAAAACACTTCTGCGAGCAGGCCTTTCTAATAGTCCTGGCCCGGGTATCCTGGAAGGATATTGACCTTATCCCGTCAGTTGAGGATGCCTGGTCATTCTTTAAAATTAACTTCCTCACCATCTTAGATAAGCATGCTCCGTTCAAAAAATGCAGAACTAAGAACAGATATAGCCCTTGGTTCACTCCAGACCTGACTGCCATCGACCAGCACAAAAACATCCTGTGGCGGACTGCAATAGCATCGAATAGTCCTCGCGATATGCAACTGTTCAGGGAAGTCAGGAACCAATACACGCAGTCAGTCAGGAAAGCAAAGGCCAGCTTCTTCAAGCAGAAATTTGCATCCTGTAGCTCTAACTCCAAAAGGTTCTGGGACACTGTAAAGTCCATGGAGAACAAGAGCACCTCCTCCCAGCTGCCCACTGTACTGAGGCTAGGTAACACGTTCACCACCGATAAATCCATGATAATCGAAAACTTCAACAAGCATTTCTCAACGGCTGGCCATGCCTTCCTCCTGGCTACTCCAACCTCGGACAACAGCTCTGCCCCCCCGCAGCTACTCGCCCAAGCCTCCCCAGGTTCTCCTTTACCCAAATCCAGATAGCAGATGTTCTGAAAGAGCTGCAAAACCTGGACCCGTACAAATCTGCTGGGCTTCACAATCTGGACCCTCTATTTCTGAAACTATCCGCCGCCATTGTCGCACCCCCTATTACCAGCCTGTTCAACCTCTCTTTCATATCGTCTGAGATCCCCAAGGATTGGAAAGCTGCCGCAGTCATCTCCTCTTCAAAGGGGGAGACACCCTGGACCCAAACTGTTACAGACCTATATCCATCCTGCCCTGCCTATCTAAGGTCTTCGAATGCCAAGTCAACAAACAGATCACTGACCATCTCGAATTCCACCGTACCTTCTCCGCTGTGCAATCTTTTTTCCGATCCGGTCACGGGTGCACTTCAGCCACGCTCAAGGTACTAAACGATATCATAACCGCCATCGATAAAAGACAGTACTGTGCAGCCGTCTTCATCGACCTGGCCAAGGCTTTCGACTCTGTCAATCACCATATTCTTAGTTAGTTTTTCTAATGACTGCCTTGCCTGGTTCACCAACTATTTTGCAGACAGAGTTCAGTGTGTAAAATCGGAGGGCATGTTGTCCGGTCCTCTGGCAGTCTCTATGGGGGTGCCACAGGGTTCAATTCTCGGGCCGACTCTTTTCTCTGTATATATCAATGATGTTGCTCTTGCTGCGGGCGATTCCCTGATCCACCTCTACACAGACAACACCATTCTGTATACTTCTGGCCCTTCCTTGGACACTGTGCTATCTATCCTCCAAACGAGCTTCAATGCCATACAACAGTCCTGCCGTGGCCTCCAACTGCTCTTAAACGCTAGTAAAACCAAATGCATGCTTTTCAACCGTTCGCTGCCTGCACCCGCACGCCCGACTAGCATCACCACCCTGGATGGTTCCGACCTAGAATATGTGGACATCTATAAGTACCTAGGTGTCTGGCTAGACTCTAAACTCTCCTTCCAGACTCATATCAAACATCTCCAATCTAAAATCAAATCTAGAGTCGGCTTTCTATTCCGCAACAAAGCCTCCTTTACTCACGCCGCCAAGCTTACCCTCGTAAAACTGACTATCCTACCGATCCTCGACTTCGGCAATGTCATCTACAAAATAGCTTCCAATACTCTACTCAGCAAACTGGATGCAGTTTTATAACAGTGCCATCCGTTTTGTTACTAAAGCACCTTATACCACCCACCACTGCAACCTGTATGCTCTAGTCGGCTGGCCCTCGCTACATATTCGTCGCCAGACCCACTGGCTCCAGGTCATCTACAAGTCCATGCTAGGTAAAGCTTCGCCTTACCTCAGTTCACTGGTCACGATGGCAACACCCACCCGTAGCACACGCTCCAGCAGGTGTATCTCACTGATCATCCCTAAAGCCAACACCTCATTTGGCCGCCTTTCCTTCCCGTTCTCTGCTGCCCGTGACTGGAACGAATTGCTAAAATCGCTGAAGTTGGAGACTTTTATCTCCCTCACCAACTTCAAACATCTGCTATCTGAGCAGCTAACCGATCACTGCAGCTGTACATAGTCCATCGTAAATAGCCCACCCAATTTACCTACCTCATCCCCATACTGTTTTTATTTATTTACTGTTCTGCTCTTTTGGACACCAGTATCTCTACCTGCACATGACCATCTGATCATTTATCACTCCAGTGTTAATCTGCAAAATTGTAATTATTCGCCTACCTCCTCATGCCTTTTGCACACAATGTATATAGACTCTTTTCTTTCTTTTTTTCCTACTGTGTTATTGACTTGTTTATTGTTTACTCCATGTGTAACTCTGTGTTGTTGTCTGTTCACACTGCTATGCTTTATCTTGGCCAGTTCGCGGTTTTAAATGTGAACTTGTTCTCAACTAGCCTACCTGGTTAAATAAAGGTTAAATAAAAATAAATATAAATAAATTCCGAGCTGGTCACGGGTGCACCTCAGCCACGCTCAAGGTACTAAACGATATCATAACCGCTGTCATGACGTTGCCCTCTTTGGGTACAGCGAACACCATCCCCCGCTCTCTGCTCCATTCAACCAGGCTGCTGTGGTCAGTGAGGTTGTAAATTCCAGAGGAGAAGACCCTGCCTCATGGCCACACAGTATAAGAGACAGGGTGAATTTTTATAGAGAACAAAGGAATTTCTGCCACCTCACAGAACATGAGGTCCGAACGAATGTCATGTTCCGGAGAAGGTATAAAAGATCGGTGAAGAATCCAGCTACGAACTGGTCCATTTGTTACATTTTGGGGAAGCTCATGGGAGACGGTGTGGCAACATTACCATAACACTGTTTATATAATAGCCTCAGATATGAGGTTTACATCTAATTGTTGTATAATATGTGATTTTGGACTGTTTAATGAAGGAAACTCCAATTCCCTTTTGAGTTTAACTAAATCAGAGGACCGCCTATGAGCCCAGTTAGGGTCAGGCATCCTGGGATAGCCCCTTTTTTGCAATTCTGAATAAAACCCCAATTTTGAGAAATTATCACTAGACCATGTTTCTCTCAATCACAGGAGGACGAAGGTTGCAGACCATTGCTGAATCTTTTTAACCATACCACGTGGTTAAACTCTTAGACTATCGATACTGACAGAATAAGAACAAGTCTTTGATATTAGGGCTGATTCTCCTATCATCTCTTGTAACCATATTTACTTTGTTGTTTTGTTTATGCATTTCTGTGAATTACAAAGTTAGTAATAAATAAATGATTGAAGACAATTGATGTAGGGATGACTCATAGTGAAGACTGGATTCCTGCAATTTACGACGTTTGGAATGAGACTAACGTGAGGTAAAATAAATAATTCATTAATTCGAAGACTAATTGATCAGATATAAAATATCTGAAAAGTTATTTTAGGAAATGATAACTTTGTAATCTGGATATTTTCCTTGGTGCCCCGACTTCCAAGTTAATTACAGTTACATGATTAATCAGTTTAATCGCGTAATACTAATTACAGAGAATCTTTGATAAAAATGAAAAGTCTTGGTACTAGTTGGTACTAACCCTAACCCTAACCCATCTACATGGCTGGTTGGTACTAACCCTAACCCATCTACATGCTGGTTGGTACTAACCATAACCCATCTACATGGCTGGTTGGTACTAACCCTAACCCCATCTACATGGCTGGATGGTACTAACCCTAACCCAAACCCATCTACATGGCTGGTTGGTACGAACCCTAAACCATCTACATGGCTGGTTGGTACTAAACCTAACCCTATCTACATGGCTGGATGGTACTAACCCTAACCCTAACCCATCTACATGGCTGGTTGGTACTAACCATAACCCCATCTACATGGCTGGATGATACTAACCCTAACCCTAACCCATCTACATGGCTGGTTGGTACTAACCCTAAACCATCTACATGGCTGGTTGGTACTAACCCTAACCCATCTACATGGCTGGTTGGTACTAACCCTAACCCTAACCCATCTACATGCTGGTTGGTACTAACCCTAACCCATCTACATGGATGGTTGGTACTAACCAACCCATAACCCCCTAACCCATCTACATGCTGGTTGGAACTAACCCATAACCAACCCATCTACATGGCTGGTTGGTACTAACCCTAACCCATCTACATGGCTGGTTGGTACTAACCCTAACCCATCTACATGGCAGGTTGGTACTAACCCTAACCCATCTACATGGCTGGTTGGTACTAACCCTAACCCATCTACATGGCTGGTTGGTACTAACCCTAACCCATCTATATGGCTGGTTGGTACTAACCATAACCCATCTCTACATGGCTGGTTGGTAGAAACTAACCCTAACCCATCTACATGGCTGGTTGGTACTAACCCATCTACATGGCTGGTTGGTACCCCACCTACATGCTGGTTTAACCCATATGGCTGGTTGGTACTAACCCTAACCCATTTACATGGCTGGTTGGTACTAACCCTAACCCATCTACATGGCTGGTTGGTACTAACCCTAACCCATCTACATGGCTGGTTGGTAATAACCCTAACCCTATCTACATGGCTGGTTGGTACTAACCCTAACCCATCTACATGGCTGGTTGGTACTAACCCTAACCCATCTACATGGCTGGTTGGTACTAACCATCTACATGGCCTAACCCTAACCCATCTACATGGCTGGTTGGTACTAACCCTAACCCATCTAAATGGCATGGCTGGCTGGTTGGTACTAACCCTAACCCTAACCCATCTACATGGCTGGTTGGTACTAACCCTAACCCATCTACATGGCTGGTACTAACCCTAACCCATCTACATGGCTGGTACTAACCCTAACCCATCTACATGGCTGGTTGGTACTAACCCTAACCCATCTACATGGCTGGTTGGTACTAACCCTAACCCATCTACATGGCTGGTTGGTACTAACCCTAACCCATCTACATGGCTGGTTGGTACTGGTTGGTACTAACCCTAACCCATCTACATGGCTGGTTGGTACTAACCCTAACCCATCTACATGGCAGGTTGGTACTAACCCTAACCCTAACCCATCTACATGGCTGGTTGGTACTAACCCTAACCCATCTACATGGCTGGTTGGTACTAACCCTAACCCATCTACATGGCTGGTTGGTACTAACCCTAACCCATCTACATGGCTGGTTAGAACTAACCCTAACCCATCTACATGGCTGGTTGGTACTAACCCTAACCCATCTACATGGCTGGTTGGTACTAACCCTAACCCATCTAATGGCCCCCTATCTACATGGCTGGTTGGTACTAACCCTAACCCATCTACATGGCAGGATGGTACTAACCCTAACCCATCTACATGGCAGGTTGGTACTAACCCTAACCCATCTACATGGCAGGTTGGTACTAACCCTAACCCATCTACATGCTGGTTGGTACTAACCCTAACCCTTCTACATGGCAGGTTGTTACTAACCCTAACCCATCTTCATGGCTGGTTGGTACTAACCCTAACCCATCTTCATGGCTGGTTGGTACTAACCCTAACCCATCTACATGGCTGGTACTGGTACCCATCTAATGGCCATAAACCCTAACCCATCTACATGGCTGGTTGGTACTAACCCTAACCCATCTACATGGCAGGTTGGTACTAACCATAACCCTAACCCATCTACATGGCTGGTTGGTACTAACCCTAACCCATCTACATGGCTGGTTGGTACTAACCCTAACCCATCTACATGGCTGGTTGGTACTAACCCTAACCCATCTACATGGCTGGTTGGTACTAACCCTAACTGGTTGGTACCATCTACATGGCTGGTTGAACCATAACCCTAACCCATCTACATGGCTGGTTGGTACTAACCCTAACCCATCTACATGGCTGGTTGGTACTAACCCTAACCCCTAACCCATCTACATGGCTGGTTGGTACTAACCCCCATAACCCATCTACATGGCTGGTTGGTACTAACCCTAACCCATCTACATGGCTGGTTGGTACTAACCCATCTACATGGCAGGTTGGTAAACCCTAACCCATCTACATGGCAGGTTGGTACTAACCCTAACCCATCTACATGGCTGGTTGGTACTAACCCTAACCCATTCTACATGGCTGGTTGGTACTAACCCTAACCCATCTTCATGGCTGGTTGGTACTAACCCTAACCCATCTACATGGCTGGTTGGTACTAACCCTAACCCATCTTCATAACCCAACCCATCTACATGGCTGGTTGGTACTAACCCTAACCCATCTACATGGCTGGTTGGTACTAACCCTAACCCATCTACATGGCTGGTTGGTACTAACCCTAACCCATCTACATGGCTGGTTGGTACTAACCCTAACCCATCTACATGGCTGGTTGGTACTAACCCCCTAACCCATCTACATGGCTGGTTGGTACTAACCATAACCTAACCCATCTACATGGCAGGTTGGTACTAACCATAACCCTAACCCATCTACATGGCTGGTTGGTACTAACCCTAACCCTGGGCTGGTTGGTACTAACCCTAACCCATCTACATGGCTGGTTGGTACTAACCCTAACCCATCTACATGGCTGGTTGGTACTAACCCTAACCCATCTACATGGCTGGTTGGTACTAACCCTAACCCATCTACATGGCTGGTTGGTACTAACCCTAACCCATATACATGGCTGGTTGGTACTAACCCTAACCCATCTACATGGCTGGTTGGTACTAACCCTAACCCATCTACATGGCTGGTTGTAACTCGTCAAGAGAAGATGAAGAAAACAGTAACATTGTAGTCTGGATGTCAACCTCAGCATGTTGGAGGGAAACCAATTTTATTCAGATCAATTCATTACAGTAGATTATTGATTTATGATTGATATAATTGTCAACTATTATTTACAAAAACATCTTAAATTCAGTGAACATATACTTTTATATATAACAATAAACTATTTTTTCTTGCAATTACTGTATATCAAGTGTTTAATTTCTACATTCAATTTACATTATTAAAAAAAATTGTCAGAAAGAGTTGCATACAGGCTTTATAGCGTCAGGGAGGATGAGGTGAGGCTGGAGCAGGTTTTAAAGAGTCAGGGAGGATGGCATGATACTGGAGCAGGTTTTATAGAGTCAGTGAGGATGGAGTGAGGCTGGAGCAGGTTTTATAGAGTCAGGGAGGATGGGTTGAGGCTGGAGCAGGTTTTATGCCTCTCTATTTTCAAGAGAGGCAGAACCATCCATAAACCTTCCAGAATAGAATACCCCTCCCCTCCCCTCCCCTCTCCTTCCTTCCACCTCCCCTCGCCTCAGAGAGAGGAGAAGAGATACGAGGTTCGGAGTACGGATCATTCCTCCAGTAAACCTCCCATCCCCTCGCCTCAGACATACTCTCGAGGTTTCCTGGAGGAATGATCCATACTCTGGACCTCGTATCGCCTCTCCTCTCTTCTCCCCTCCCCTCGCCTCAGACATACTCTGGAGGTTTCCTGGAGGAATGATCTGTACTCCGGACCTCGTATCTCTTCGGCGATTGTGCCTGGGGTGCTCCGTCTGCCTGGGGTCCCCTGGAATGGTCAGCCTGGGGTGCTCCGTAATAGTCTGCCTGGGGTCCCCTGGAATGGTCTGCCAGAGGCCCCAGACAGGATGCAAACAGGAGTAATCCAGCCACCAGCAGGAGGAACCCCCCCACCCAGCCGCAGAACAGGGCATCACCAAACTCCCAGCGAGGCACCACCTCCGGCACCGACTCATCAAAATAACGCATTACCGTCAAGTGGGCGACATAGGAAACAGGGACCAGAGAAAGCACCCCAGCTACCATCCCCAGCACCCCTCCTGCCACCTTCATAATCCTCTTGGCCCTGCAGCCCTCCAGCCCCTGGCTGAAGCTGTTGACCAGGTGAAGACCAGGGATAGCCAGCAGCAGGCCCAGCAGGCCCACAGCCAGGGAGATACACATGAAGACACGGGCCACCTTGATGTCCTGAGGCAGGCCCAGCAGGCTGTCGTAGGGTCGACACTCCATCCCCCCCATGTCCTGGACCACGCAGGTCTCCCAGAGACCCAGCTCATAGCTCTCTGTGAGCAAGAGGTCTGTGGACAGGGTCAGCCACTGTGGCATCAGGGTGGTGGCCAGAGCACACAGCCAGGCTGCCATGTACACTACCATCCCCAGCAGCTCGAGAGTGGAGGCACACAAATCCATGGTTTACCCGCCCCTCTCTGGCCTCGCTCCGTTGACCCTCAAGAGCTCTTTTCTGGCTGCTGGAGAGGTTCTGGAGAGGTCTGGCAGCTCCTAATGTCCAGTAGGAACAGAGAGGCTTTTCACAGCACCTGCTAATTACTGCTGAATACTGTTCTGTTCACAGGCAGGCGGAGAGCTCCTTCACTAACAGTCCCACTCCACAGAAACACACATCATCTGGCTGGAGGCTGGGAGGAAAGGGGCTCTCTGGCACATGGCCCTCCTCTTCCCTCCCCTACCTCCTGCTGAGGCTGCTGGTCTGCCAATGGACCAGGGGAGGGAGGGTACATGGCCGGCCTCCCTGAGAATCCTGCCCCGCCTGTCTCCCAGCCCTCCCAGCCCCATGGGATGGTATTAAAGAGAGACAGGAAGTTATTAAAATGCAGATTGTTGACAATTCACGACAGAGAGCCAAGTCTGGGCTCAGCCCTCCTGGTTATTGTGCACCTATCCCAAACAGCACCCTATCCCCTATTTATTGCAGTACTTTAGGAAATTATGCATTTCTTAAGCACTTCTCAGTAGTTGGTATTCAGACTTCCCTCGTGAAAGTAACAGGGAGAATAGTGTACAATAGTAGGCTATGCCCTTGTCTATATTCTGCACTAACCATGGAACTGTGGGATGACACAGCCAAGTATTGTAACATGGTTCGGGTTCAAACTGTTATTGCATGGAGTGAAAATGTAGGCTATACCAACTGAAGGGAACGAACATTGAATTGGCAGTTGAATGTGTTGTCATTACACCTACTGACGGTCGATACTGATAGTAACTAATATTTAACATGACAGAAATAGGAAACAGAGAAAGCCAGAGTAGCCTATAATTAAGACATTCGAGAGTGCACATTCCTGTAAGTTAAAAGGCCGTACAATTTAAATTCTGCACAATAGCAAAGAATTTCATCAACTTTACTGTGAGAAAGTTGATATGTTGATATGCTTCAGTTTGCTGCCATATAACTGGTTTCACATTTGTCTCCAGCGATTATAAAGTCATATAGATCTTAAACAAATGTAATTTATATTTACAATTCCCTCATCTGTCACACCCTGGCCTTAGTATTCTGTGTTTTCTTTATTATTTTGGTTAGGCCAGGGTGTGACATGGGTGATTTATGTGTTTTGTCTTATCTAGGGGTGTTTGTAGATTAATGGGGTTGTGTTCAGTTTAGTGTTCTAGGTAAGTCTATGGTGGCCTTCAGTGGTTCTCAATCAGAGGCAGGTGTTTATCGTTGTCTCTGATTGGGAACCATATTTAGGCAGCCACATTCTTTGGGTATTTTGTGGGTGGTTGTTCCTGTCTCTGTGTTTTGCACCAGTTAGGACTGTTTCGGTTTTTCCACGGTTTCTTATTTTGTATAGTGTTCACGTTTTCATCTTTCATTAAAGATGTTTATAAATAACCACGCTGCATTTTGGTCCTCCTCTCCTTCCCAGGAAGAAAACCGTTACATCATCCAAACGGATTATTAATTTAAATAGCTCCTATCAATAGTTCTTATCAAGTTGTAAATTACCGTGCATGGAGAATGGTGTTATTTATATAAACAAAATAAGTCGATTATTTTTCGACATGGAACCGGCAGGTTCACTAGACCTTATTCAATAAAATTTCAATCAAATGTATTTATAAGGCCCTTTTTACATCAGCCGATCAAAGTGCTGTACTGAAACTCAGCCTAAAACCCCAAACAGCAAGCAATGCAGGTGGCTAGGAAAAACTCCCTAGAAAGGCAGGAACCTAGGAAGAAACCGAGAGAGGAACCAGGCTCTGAGGGGTGGTCAGTCCTCTTCTGGCTGTGGGTGGAGATTATAACATGTTTTTATTTTTTTATTTCACCTTTATTTAACCAGGTAGGCTAGTTGAGAACAAGTTCTCATTTACAACTGCGACCTGGCCAAGATAAAGCATAGCAGTGTGAACAGACAACACAGAGTTACACATGGAGTAAACAATTAACAAGTCAATAACACAGTAGAAAAAAAGAAAAAAAGAGAGTCTATATACATTGTGTGCAAAAGGCATGAGGAGGTAGGCAAATAATTACAATTTTGCAGATTAACACTGGAGTGATAAATGATCAGATGGTCATGTACAGGTAGAGATACTGGTGTGCAAAAGAGCAGAAAAATAAATAAATGTAAACGGTATGGGGATGAGGTAGGTAAATTGGGTGGGCTATTTACCGATAGACTATTACAGCTGCAGTGATCGGTTAGCTGCTCAGATAGCAGATGTTTGAAGTTGGTGAGGGAGATAAAAGTTTCCAACTTCAGCGATTTTTGCAATTCGTTCCAGTCACAGGCAGCAGAGAACTGGATTGAAAGGCGGCCAAATGAGGTGTTGGCTTTAGGGATGATCAGTGAGATACACCTGCTGGAGCGCGTGCTACGGGTGGGTGTTGCCATCGTGACCAGTGAACTGAGATAAGGCGGTGCTTTACCTAGCATGGACTTGTAGATGACCTGGAGCCAGTGGGTCTGGCGACGAATATGTAGCGAGGGCCAGCCGACTAGAGCATACAGGTCGCAGTGGTGGGTGGTATAAGGTGCTTTAGTAACAAAACGGATGGCACTGTGATAAACTGCATCCAGTTTGCTGAGTAGAGTATTGGAAGCTATTTTGTAGATGACATCGCCGAAGTCGAGGATCGGTAGGATAGTCAGTTTTACTAGGGTAAGTTTGGTGGCGTGAGTGAAGGAGGCTTTGTTGCGGAATAGAAAGCCGACTCTAGATTTGATTTTAGATTGGAGATGTTTGAAATGAGTCTGGAAGGAGAGTTTACAGTCTAGCCAGACACCTAGGTACTTATAGATGTCCACATATTCTAGGTCGGAACCATCCAAGGTGGTGATGCTAGTCGGGCGTGCGGGTGCAGGCAGCGAATGGTTGAAAAGCATGCATTTGGTTTTACTAGCGTTTAAGAGCAGTTGGAGGCCATGGAAGGAGTGTTGTATGGCGTTGAAGCTCGTTTGGAGGTTAGATAGCACAGTGTCCAAGGAAGGGCCGGAAGTATACAGAATGGTGTCGTCTGCGTAGAGGTGGATCAGGGAATCGCCCGCAGCAAGAGCAACATCATTGATATACGCCCAATTTTTCAGTTTTTGATTTGTTAAAAAAGTTTGAAATATCCAATAAATGTTGTTCCACTTCATGATTGTGTCCCACTTGTTGTTGATTCTTCACAAAAAAATACAGTTTTATATCTTTATGTTTGAAGCCTGAAATGTGGCAAAAGGTCGCAAAGTTCAAGGGGGCCGAATACTTTCGCAAGGCACTGTATACAGAGAAAAGAGTCGGCCCGAGAATTGAACCCCGTGGCACCCCCATAGAGACTGCCAGAGGACCGGACCACATGCCCTCCGATTGGCCAAGATGTTCAAACGTTCATGGATGACCAGCAGTGTCAAATAATAATCACAGTGATTGGAGAGTGTGCAACAGGTCAGCACCTCAGGAGTAAATGTCAGTTGGCTTTTCATAGCCGAGCATTCAGTGTTAGAGACAGCAGGTGCGGGAGAGAGAGAGAGTCGAAAACAGCAGGTCTGGGACAGGTAGCACGTCCAGTGAACAGGTCAGTGTTCCACAGCCTCAGGCAGAACAGTTAAAACTGGAGCAGCAGCACGACCAGGTGAACTGGGGACAGCAAGGAGTCATCAGACCAGGTAGTCCTGAGGCAAGGTCTATGCCTAAAATCTATGCAGCCTACTCAGTCACTTTTTATAGCTACTGCTAACAGGCCTCCTGGGCCGTATACAGTGTTCCTCACTGAGTTCCCTGATCTCTCTCCACTAAGCTAGCAAGCTGGCTAATAGCCTGCTGCCTGGCCTGCACCCTATCTCATTGTGGAGCTAGAGGAGTTAGAGCCCTGTCTATGTTCATAGATAAGATGAGAGCACCCCTCCAGCTAGCATAGAGTCTGTCACTCCTCAGCAGCCCAGGCGTGTTCCTGTTTGTGGGTGAGTCCCAGAAACAGGGCCAATTATCTACAAATTATATATTTTGGGAGGGGCAGAAAACATTTTTCAACCAGCGATTGAGTTTATTTATTATTTTACCAGGTAAGTTGACTGAGAACACATTCTCACTTTCGGCAACAACCTGGGGAAAAATTACAGGGGAGAGGAGAGGGATGAATGAGCCAATTGTAAGCTGGGGATTAGGTGACCATGATGGTATGAGAGACAGCTTGGGAATTTAGCCAGGACAATGGGGTTAACACCACTACTCTTACGATAAGTGCCATGGGATTTTTAGTGACCACAGAGAGTCAGGACACGCGTTTAACGTCCCATCCGGCACCCTACACAGGGCAGCATCCCCAATCACAGTCCTGGGGTATTGGGATATTTTATATATATTTTTTTATACCTGAGAAAAGAGTGCCTCCTACTGGCCCTCCAACACCACTTCCAGCACCATCTGGTCTCCCATCCAGGGTCTGACCAGGACCAACCATGCTTAGCTTCAGAAGCAAGCCAGCAGTGGGATGCAGGGTAGTATGCTGCTGGCTGTAAGACTCTGCTGTAAGACTCTGCTGTAGACCTCCTCACTCCCCCTAACTGGGAGGGGGCCAGAGACAATTACTCAATGCCGACATCTTAATAGCTGATTTATAAGTTGAAGCTATGTTGCGCTTGGTGACCTCTGACTGTTTCATCCTATTGTTGGTGCCGATGAGGATAACAATATCCCTATACTCTCTACACTCGCAAGTTTTAGCTTTAGCCAGCACTATCTTCAGATTGGCCTTTGCGTCGGTAGCCCTGCCCCCTGGTAAACCAGAGAAGGCTCGGCCTCTGAAACACAGCGCACAGCAGCATGTAAACAAGTCCACAAGTTGTGAACGGAAGTCACATCGTAAAGGTGGAGTAATTAAGTCAAGTCAGAATACGGTTTATCTGTAGACACACCTGCATCAGACATTTATTTGATCTCCACCCAAAACAAATGGCGGGTGAATGGCACACTGTGCTTAAGTCCATGGTCAGAATAAGCATTGAGAAAAAAGTGCATAAAAAGGGAATTCCGTTTATTTATGCGAGCTTAACTCGGGTCGTAATCGGGCCCATAGGGAACAGTAGTGTAAAGTAAAATACTTTACAGTACTACTGCAGTCGTATCTGTACTTGACTTTACTATTTATATTTTTGACAGCTTTACTTCACTACATTCCAAAATAATTTACTCCCTTACACCCAAAAGTACTCGTTACATTTTGAATTCTTAGCAGGACAGGAAAATGGTCCAAATTCACCTACTTGAGAGAACATCCCTGGTCATCCCTACTGCTTCTGATCTGGCTCACAAATTATTTTTGTTGTAAATGACTGTGTTGTGTGTGCAGATACATGAAAAAAAACAAGAAAATCGTGCCATTTGCTTTGCTTAATATAAAGGAATATTTATACTTTTACTTTTTAGTATATTTTAGCAATTACATTTACTTTTGATACTTTAGTATATTTAAAAACAAATACTTTTAGACTTTTACTCAAGCAGTATTTTACTGGGTTACTTTCACTTCTACATAGGTTATTGAAATTTTGACTTCAAAGAGGTCCAGCCAATCTTTTCAGAGTCGACTACAGTATCCCTCTCTGTGGAACCTCTTCTCTTCTTCGTCAGAGGGTCAGAATGATCAATGTGGCGGATATGTTGTTACCTACCCTTACCACCTGGGGGCGGCCGGTCAAGAAGTCTAGGATCCAGTTGCAAAGGGAGGTGTTCAGTCCCAGGGTCCTTAGCTTAGTGATGAGCTTTGAGGGCACTACGGTGTTGAACCTTGAGCTGTAGTCAACGAATAGCATTCTCACATAGGTGTTCCTTTTGTCCAGGTGGGAAAGGGCAGTGTGGAGTGCAATATAGACTGCATCATCTGTGGATCTGTTGGTGCGGTATGCAAATTGGAGTGGGTCTAGGGTTTCTGGAATGATGGTGTTGATGTGAGCCATGAACAGCCTTTCAAAGCATTTCATGGCTACAGACGTGAGTGCTACCGGTCGGTAGTCATTTAGGCAGGTTACATTAGTGTTCTTGGGCACAGGGACTATGGTGGTCTTACTCACATCAGCTGCGGAGAGCGTGATCGCACAGTCATCCGGAACAGTTGGTGCTCTCATGCATGTTTCAGTGTTACTTGCCTCGAAGCGAGCATAGAAATTATTTAGCTCGTCTGGTAGGCTCGTGTCACTGGGCCGCTCTCAGCTGTGCTTCCCTTTGTAGTCTGTAATAGATTGCAAGCCCTGCCACATCCGACGAGCGTCGGAGCCGGTGTAGTATGATTCGATCTTAGTCCTGTATTGATGCTTTGCCTGTTTCTCAAACATTAACTCCACGTTTTCTCCCGAACACAATACACATACTAGTAAGCCCAATAAAACTATTAGGCCCAATGTCATACTCTACCAGGCAACACACTTGTTTAATGACGTCACCGGACAACCAGTCAATGATACGTATCTAAGGCACTATATCAAACACGTATAAGAATGTGCCGTGAATACCAACCAAAGCGAATTCCAATAAGCATTAACCCATCATAATGCAACAAAATACTATTCCATAAATGTCTAAGAACCAACCTTATGATTCCGGATGACTCGCACCACAAAGCGAGAATCATACCTTTCAGATCCCGGATGAGCTCCCACTTGTCACGAACCGGCTCGAAGTCCATAACAAAAAAGGAAACAATGTGGAGATAAGGAATAACACAAATATATTTATTAACTGAAGTAACCTAAATACAATTAACAATGGTGGTGTGTGTAGTCAGTAATCAGTAGTGTAAGTGAGTGGTTGCGTGCATAGATCAAATTAAATCAAATTTTATTGGTCACATACACATGGTTAGCAGATGTTAATGCGAGTGTAGTGAAATGCTTGTGCTTCTAGTTCCGACCGTGCAGTAATATCTAACAAGTAATCTAACAATTCTACAACAACGATCTTATACACACAAGTGTAAAGGAATGAATATGGATGATATATGGATGAACGATGACTGTGAGGCATAGGCAAGGCAAGATGCAGTAGATGGTATAGAGTATAGTATTTACATATGAGATGAGTAATATAGGGTATGTAAACATTATATAGTGGCATTGTTTAAAGTGGCTAGTGATACATTTATTACATCAAATTTTAAATTACTAAAGTGGCTAGAGATTTGAGTCAGTATGTTGGCAGCAGGCACTCAATGTTAGTGATGGCTGTTTAACAGTCTGATGGCCTTGAGATTAGAAGCTGTTTTTCAGTCTCTCGGTCTCAGCTTTGATGCAACTGTACTGACCTCGCCTTATGGATGATAGCGGGGTGAACAGGCAGTGGCTCAGGTGGTTGTTGTCCTTGATGATATTTTTGGCCTTCCTGTGACATCGGATGGTGTAAGTGTCCTGGAGGGCAGGTAGTTTGCCCCGGTGATGCGTTGTGCAGACCTCACTACACTCTGGAGAGCCTTGCCGTTGTGGGCGGAGCAGTTGCTGTACCAGGTGGTGATACAGTCCGACAGGATGCTCTCGATTGTGCATCTGTAAAAGTTTGTGAGTGTTTTTGGTGACAAGCCAAATGTCTTCAGCCTCCTGAGGTTGAAGAGGCGCTGTTGCGTACGCCGAGGAACTTAAAACTTTCCACCTTCTCCACTACTGTCCCGTCGATGTGGATAGGGGGGTGCTCCCTCTAATGTTTCCTGAAGTCCATGATCATCTCGTTTTGTTGACGTTGAGTGTGAGGTTATTTTCCTGACACCACACTCTGAGGGCCCTCACCTCCTCCCTTCAGGCCGTCTCGTCGTTGTTGGTAATCAAGCCTACCACTGTAATGTCGTCTGCAAACTTGATGATTGAGTTGGCGGTGTGCATGGCCACGCAGTCATGGGTGAACAAGGAGTGCAGGAGATAGCTGAGAATACACCCTTGTGGGCCCCAGCGTTGAGGATCAGCGGGGTGGAGATCTTGTTTCCTACCCTCACCACCTGGGGGCGGCCCGTCAGAAAGTCCAGGACCCAGTTGCACAGGGCGGGGTTTGGAGGGTGTTAAAAACTGAGCTGTAATCGATGAACAGCATTCTTACATAGGTATTCCTCTTGTTCAGATGGGTTAGGGCAGTGTGCAGTGTGATTGCGATCGCATTGTTTGTGGATCGCATTGTTTGCGGTAAGTACATTGGAGTGGGTCTAGGGTGTCAGGTAGGGTGGAGGTGTTTACGATCCTTGCCTAGTCTCTCAAAGCACTTCATGATGACGAAGTGAATTCTACGGGGCGATAGTCGTTTAGCTCAGTTACCTTAGCTTTCTTGGGAACAGGAACAATGGTGGCCCTCTTGAAGCATGTGGGAACAGCAGACTGGGATAGGGATTGATTGAATATGTCCGTAAACACACCAGCCAGCTGATCTGTGCATGCTCTGAGGACTTGACTAGGGATGCCGTCTGGGACGGCAGCCTTACGAGGGTTAACACGATTAAATGTTTTACTCACGTTGGCTGCGGTGAAGGAGAGCCCACAGGTTTTGGTAGCGGGCCATGTCAGTGGCACTGTATTGTCCTCAAAGCAAGCAAAGAAGTTGTTTAGTTTGTTTGAGAGCAAGACGTCGGCGTCTGTAACAGGTCTAGTTTTCATTTTGTAATCCGTGGTTGACCGTAGACCCTGCCACATACGTCTGGTGTCTGAGCCGTTGAATTGCGACTCTACTTTGTCTCTCTACTGACGCTTAGCTTGTTTGATTGCCTTGTGGAGGGAGAATCTACACTGTTTGTTTTCGGTCATGTTTCCGGACACCTTGCCATGATCAAAAGCAGTGGTTCGCACTTTCAGTTTTGCGCCAATGCTGCCATCAATCCACGGTTTCTAGTTGGGGAAGGTTTTAATAGACGCTGTGGGTACGACATCACCGATGCACTTGCTAATAAACTCGCTCACCGAATCAGCGTATACATCAATGCTGTTGTCTGAGGCTATCCGGAACATATCCCAGTCCATGTGATCGAAGAAATCTTGAAGCGTGGAATCTGATTGGCCGGACCAGCATTGAACAGATGTGATAATGAGGGGTGTTGAAAGGTGCCAAAGCAAACAAACAAAACGGCCACAAAAATGCCACAACCAAAATCCAACAGTGTGTCTGTATGGTCTGAGACTCCTCAATGAATGGGAAAATGTATATTTATTCCGGGGACACACCAGAACCCAGGTGTGTCTCATTTCGCTGACGATCCTCCCGGCTCCGCCCACCGACATCCTATTAAGGGAAAAAAAGAGCAAAGAGAAAGAATTCGGCAGACAGAGTGGGAGGGTCGTCACATTATCTCAAGGCCATCAGACTGTTAGCCATCACTTATAGCCATCACTTCCCGGCTACCACCCGGTTACTCAACCCTGCACCTTAGAGGCTGCTGCCCATTTATTTTATTTTATTTATTTTATTATGTTTATTATTTAACCAGGTAGGCCAGTTGAGAACAAGATCTCATTTACAACTGTGACCTGGCCAAGAATAAGCAAAGCAGAGCGACAAAAACAACAACAACAGAGTTACACATGTGATAAACAAATGTACAGTCAATAACACAATATAACATCTGTATACAGTGTGTGCAAAAGAAGTAAGGAGGGTAAGGCAATAAATAGGTCATAGTTGCAAAATAATTACAATTTAGCCATTAATACTGGAGTGATAGATGTGCAGATGAGGATGTGCAAGTAGAAATACTGGTGTGCAAAAGAGCAGAAAAAACATATGGGGATGAGGTAGGTAGTTGGTTGGATGGACTATTTACAGATGGGCTGTGTACAGCTGCAGCGATCGGTAAGCTGCTCTGACAGCTGACGCTTAAAGTTAGTGAGTTAGTGAAGTCTCCAACAGCAGAGAACTGGAAGGAAAGGCGGCCAAAGGAGGTGTTGGCTTTGGGATGACCAGTGAAATATACCTGCTGGAGCGTGTGCTATGGGTGGGTGTTGCTATGGTGACCAGTGAGCTGAGATAAGGTGGAGCTTTACCTAACATAGACTTATAGATGACCTGGAGCCAGTGGAGCCAGTTTGGCGACGAATATGTAGCGAGGACCAGCCAACGAGAGCATACAGGTCACAATAGTGGGTAGTACATTTTAGCTTTGGTGACAAAACGGATGGCACTGTGATAGACTGTATCCAATTTTCTGAGTAGAGTGTTGGAGGCTAAATTGTAAATGACATTGCCGAAGTCAAAGATAGGCAGGATAGTCATTTTTACGAGGACATGTTGGGCAGCATGAGTGAAGGAGGCTTTGTTGTGAAATAGGAAGCTGATTCTAGATTTAATTGTGGATTGGAGATGCTTAATCTGAGTCTGGAAGGAGAGTTTACAGTCTAGCCAGACACCTAGGTATTTATAGTTGTCCACATATTCTAAGTCAGAACCGTCCAGAGTAGTGATGCTAGGCGGGCGGGTGGGTGCGGGCAGTGATCAGTTGAAGAGCATGCATTTAGTTTTACTAGCGTTTAAGAGGAGTTGGAGGCCATGGAAGGAGTGTTGTATGGCATTGAAGCTCGTCTGGAGGTTAGTTAACACAGAGTCCAAAGAAAGGCACAGAATGGTGTCGTCTGCGTAGAGGTGGATCAAAGAATCACCCGAAGCAAGAGCGACATCATTGATAAATACAGAGAAAAGAGTCGGCCTGAGAATTGACTCCTTTGGCAGCCAAATAGAGACTGCCAGAGGTCCGGACAACATGCCCGATTTGACACACTGAACTCTATCTCAGAAGTAGTTAGTAAATCAGGCGAGGCAGTCATTAGAGAAACCAAGGCTGTTGAGTCTGCCGATAAGAATACGGTGATTGACAGAGTCGAAAGCCTTGGCCAGGTCGATGGTATAGTACTGTCTTTTATCGATGGTGGTTATGATATCGTTTAGGACCTTGAGCATGCCTGAGGTGCACCCGTGACTAGCTCGGATACCAGATTGCAAGGCGGAGAAGGTAAGGTGGGATTCAAAATGGTCGGTGATCTGTTTGTGCACTTGGCTTTCAAAGACTTTATAAAGGCAGGGCAGGATGGATATAGGTCTGTAACAGTTTGGATCTAGAGTGTCTCCCCTTTGAAGAGGGGGATGACGGCGGCAGCTTTCCAATCTTTAGGGATCTCAGACTATACGAAAGAGAGATTGAACATACTAGTAATAGGAGTTGCGACAATGGCGGCAGATAATTTCAGGAAGAGAGGGTCCAGATTGTCTAACCCAGCTGATTTGTAGGGATCCAGATTTTGCAGCTCTTTCAGGACATCAGCTGTCTGGATTTAGGTGAAGGAGAAGCGGGGGGGCTTGGGCCAGTTGCTGCGGGGTGTGCAGAGCTGTTGGCCGGGGGTTGGGGAAGCTAGGTGGAAAGCGTGGCCAGCCGTAGAGAAACGCTTATTGAAATTCTCGATTATCGTGGATTTATCCATAGTGTTTCCTAGCCCCAGTGCAGTGGGCAGCTGAGAGGAGCTGCTCTTATTTTCCATGGACTTTACAGTGTCCCAAAACTTTTTGGAATTAGTGCTGCAGGATGCACATTTCTATTTGAAAAAGCTTGCCTTTGCTTTCCTAACTGACTGTGTATATTGGTTCCTGACTTCCCTGAAAAGTTGCATGTCGCGGGGACAATTCGAAGCTAGTGCAGTACACCACAGGATGCTTTTGTGCTGGTCAAGGGCATTCAAGTCTGGAGTGAACCAAGGTCTATATCTGTTCTTAGTTCTACATTTTTTGAAAGGGGCATGCTTATTTAAGATGGTGAGGAAGGCACTTTTGAAGAACAACCTGGCATCCTCAACTGACGGGTTGAGGTCAATATCCTTCCAGGATACACGGCCAGGTCGATTAGAAAGGCCAGCTCGCAGAAGTATTTTAGGGAGCGTTTGACAGTGATGAGGGGTGGTCGTTTGACCGTGGACTCATAACGGATGTAGGCAATGAGGCAGTGATCACTGAGATCCTGATTGAAAACAGCAGAGGTGTGTTTGGAGGGCAAGTTGGTCAGGATAATATCTATGAGGGTGCCCATGTTTACGGATTTGGGGTTGTACCTGGTAGGTTCCTTGATAATTTGTGTAAGATTGAGGGAATCTACCTTAGATTGGAGGACGGCCGGGGTGTTAAGCATATCCCAGTTTTGGTCACTTAACAGTATGAACTCTGACGATAGATGGCAATTAATTTACATATGGTGTCCAGGGTACAGCTGGGAGCTGAGGGGGTCTATAACAAGCGGCAACAGTGAGGGACTTATTTCTGGAGAGGTGGATTTTTAAAAGTAGTAGCTCAAACTGTTTGGGCATAGACATGGATAGTAGGACAGAATTCTGCAGGCGATCTCTACAGTAGATTGCAACTCCGCCCCCTTTAGCTGTTCTATCTTGACGAAAAATGTTGTATTTGGGGATGGAAATGTCCGAATTTTTGGTGGCCTTCCTAAGCCAGGATTCGGACACGGATAGGACATCAGGATTGGCGAAGTGTGAATAAAGCAAACTTAGGGAAGAGGCTTCTGATGTTAACATGCATGAACCCAAGGCTTTTCCGGGTTACAGAAGTAAACAAATACGAGTGCCTGGGGACACACAAGGCCTGGGTTAACCTCTAAAACACCAGAGGAACAGAGGAGGAGTAGGATAAGGGTACAGCTAAAGGCTATAAGAACTGACTGTGTATATACATAGACATTGTCGTGTCTTTGGCATCATTAAAGTGAAGACTGGTATTTTATCAAATCAATTCTCTGTAATTATTATTACGTGATTAAACTAATCATGTAAATGTAATTAACTAGAAAGTTGGGGCACCAAGGAAAATCTTCAGATTACAAAGTAATCATTTTCCCACTATAACTTTTCTGATATTTTAATATCTGATCAATTAGTCTTCTAATTAATGAAATATTCTTTACCTCACGTTAGTCTCATTCCAAACGTCGTAAATTGTTGGTTATCTGCACGAACCCAGCCTTCACTATGAATCCGTCATCACATTCAGGTTAATATATTAGGATCTGGCTTCATCACATACAGTACATACCTAATTAAATCAATTTTTTGGGGTCATATACACATATTTTGCTGATATTATGATCCTAGTATCTTAACCTGAATGTGATGACGACAGATCCTAGTATATTAACCTGAATGTGATGAAGACAGATCCTAGTATCTTAACCTGAATGTGATCACAACAGATCCTAATATCTTAACCTGAATGTGATGACGACAGATCCTAGTATATTAACCTGAATGTGATGAAGACAGATTCTAGTATCTTAACCTGAATGTGATGATGACAGATCCTAGTATCTTAACCTGAATGTGATGACAGATCCTAATATATTAACCTGAATGTGATGACGACAGATCCTAATATCTTAACCTGAATGTGATGACGACAGATCCTAATATATTAACCTGAATGTGATGAAGACACATCCTAGATATACACTAGTTTGACTGTGGTGATGATGTTTTTCTCCTTTTATGTTAGTTCTAATGAGGATATAGGCATGTTTCGATTGACCCAGGTTTTTTATGATGAGGATATAGGCAGGCTTCCATTGACCCAGGTTTTTTATGATGAGGATATAGACAGGCTTCCATTGACCCAGGTTTATTACGATGAGGATATAGGCAGGTTTACATTGACCCAGGTTTATTATGATGAGGATATAGGCAGGCTTACATTGACCCAGGTTTATTATGATGAGGATATAGGCAGGTTTCCATTGACCCAGGTTTTTTATGATGAGGATATAGACAGGCTTACATTGACCCAGGTTTATTATGATGAGGATATAGGCAGGCTTACATTGACCCAGGTTTATTATGATGAGGATATAGGCAGGTTTACATTGACCCAGGTTTATTATGATGAGGATATAGGAACGTTTCCATTGACCCAGGTTTATTAGGATAAGGATATTGTCACGTATACTCCCTCCGGCTTCTAGGTCATCAGGTGGCTGATTATCCCACACACCTGTCGTCATCGTCAAGCGCACCTGCACCTCATGACTCTCACCTGGACTCCATCACCTCCTTGATTATCTTCCCTATATCTGTCACTCCCGTTTCCTCAGGTGTTATTGACTCTGTTTTCATGTCGGTGCATTGTTTGCGTTTCGTGTTTATATATTAAAACACTCCCTCCCTGTACTTGCTTCCCGGCTCGCAGCGCACTTGTTACAGATATAGGCATGTTTCCATTGACCCAGGTTTATTATGATGAGGATACAGGCATGTTTCCATTGACCCAGGTTTATTATGATGAGGATATAGGCAGGTTTACATTGACTCAGGTTTATTCGACAAAAGCAATGTTGCAAAATTGGTTTGTAAACTGCAGATATAAAAGACATCTTCTAAAGATCGACCACATTTGTTCCCTTCAACAGGAGTAGATTTTTCGTTTGTGTAACTTTATTATGGCAACAGTGTTTTAATTATGATTGCTGAATAGTTTTGCAGGTACGTGGGGCACATGATGTCAACACAACTTTGAACCTCTCCATGTCTCATTCCTGTTCCCAAGAACTCTGAGGCTACCTGCTACAATGACTACCGCCCTGTAGCACTAACACCTGTAATCATGAAGTGCTTTGAGAGGCTGGTCATGGCACACTCCACCATCCCAGACACACTCCAATTTGCATACTGCCCCAACAGATTCATAGACGACGCAATCTCAATTGGACTCCACACTGCCCTCACCCACCTACTGTAATAGGTGGGTGAGAATGCTGTAAATTGACTACAGCTCAGCATTCAACACCATTGTCACCTCCAAGCTTGTCACCAAGCTTAGGACCCTGGGACTGAACACCTCACTCCGCAACTGAATTTTGGACTTCCTAATGGGCCACCCCCAGGTGGTGAGGGTAGGCAACAACACATTCCCCACGCTGACCCTCAACACAGGGGCACCTCAGCAGTGTGTGCTTAGTCCCCTTCTGTACTCCCATGACTGTGTGGCCATGCACGACTCCAACACCATCATCAAGTTTTCTGACAACACAACAGTGGTAGGCCTGATCACCAACAATGCTGAGACAGCCGACAGGGAGGTCAGTGACCTGTGTGTGACCTGGCAGTGTGGTGCCAGAGCAACAACCTCTCCCTCAACGTCAGTATGACCAAGGAGCTGATCGTGGACTATAGAAAACGTGCTGTAGTGGAGCGGGTTGAGAGCTTCAAGTTCCTTGGTGTCCAAATCATTAAGGACTTAAAATGGTCCACACACGAGCATGGTCGTGAAGAAGGCACAACAGTGCCTCTTTCCCCTCAGGAGGTTGAAAATGTTTGGCATTTGCCCGCAAATCCTCTAAAAGTTCTACAGCTGTACCATTAATAGCATCTTGACTGGCTGCATCACTGCCTGGTATGGCAATAGCACCACCCTTGATTGCATGGTGGTGCAGACAGCCCAGTACATCACTGGGGCCGAGCTCCCTGCCATCCAGGACCTCTATATCAGGTTGTGTGAAAAGAAGGCCCGGAAAGTCGTTAAAGACTCCAACCACCCAAGCCATAGACTGCCCTTTCTGTTTCTGCATGGCAAGCTGTACCAGTTCATTAAGTCTGATACTAACAGGCTCTTCAACAGATTCTATCCCCAAGTCATAAGACTGCTAAATGGGTATCTAAATAGCTAACAAAACAGATACATGGACTATCTGAGTTGACCCTTGTATTTTACAGATATATTGCACTCACAGGGCCCTAACACACTCACACACACTGTCACTCCAACACCCACACACACACATAAAACCTGCTGCTACTGTGTTTATCTTAAATCCTGTTGCCTAGTCCCCTTCCCCCTACATATACAGTTGAAGTCGGAAGTTTACATACACCTTTACATACACCTTTGCCACAACTTTGAAAGTATGCTTGGGGTCATTGTCCATTTGGAAGACCCATTTGCGACCAAGCTTTAACTTCCTGACTGATGTCTTCAGATGTTGCTTCAATATATCCATGTCATTTTCCTGCCTCATGATGCCATCTATTTTGAAGTGCACCAGTCCCTCCTGCAGCAAAGCAACCCACAACATGATGCTGCCACCTCCGTGCTTCACTGTTGGGATGGGTGTTCTTCGGCTTGCAAGCCTCCCCCTTTTTCCTCCAAACATAATGATGGTCATCATGGCCAAACAGTTCTATTTTTGTTTCATCAGACCAGAGGACATTTCTCCAAAAAGTACAATCTTTGTCCCCATGTGCGGTTGCAAACCAGTCTGGCTTTTGTATGGCGGTTGTGGAGCAGTGGCTTCTTCCTTGCTGAGCGACCTTTCAGGTTATGTCGATTATAGGACTTGTTTTACTGTGGATATAAATACTTTTGTACCCATTTTCTCCAGCATCTTCACAAGGTCCTTTGCTGTTGTTCTGGGATTGATTTGCACTTTTCCCACCAAAGTACGTTAATCTCTAGGAGACAGAACGCGTCTCCTTCCTGAGCGGTATGACGGCTGAGTGGCCCCATGGTGTTTAGACTTGCGTACTATTGTTTATACAGCTCAACCTTATACAGGTACCTTCAGGTATTTGGAAATTGCTCCCAAGGATGGACCAGACTTGTGGAGGTCTACAATTGTTTTTCTGAGGTCTTGGCTGATTTATTTTGATATTCCCATGATGTCAAGCAAAGAGGCACTGAGTTTGAAGGTAGGCCTTGAAATACATCCACAGGTACACCTCCAATTGACTCAAATTATGTCAAATATAAGTGAAATCATCAAAAATGACTTATGTCATGCACAAAGTGGATGTCCTAACTGACTTGCCAAAACTATAGTCTGTTAACAAGAAATTTGTGGAGTGGTTGAAAAATGATTTTTAATGACTCCAACCTAAGTGTATGTAAACTTCCGACATCAACTGTATCTACCTCTATCACTCCAGTATCCATGCACATTGGAAATATGGAATTGGAACTGAACCTGTATATAGCTTACTCACGTTCTTCTTATTTTTATTTATTTTTATTTGTTCTACCTTTATTTTTAGTATTACACTGATATCGATTACTGCAATGTTGGGTTAGAGCTTGCAGGAAAGGCATTTCACTGTACTTGTGCACGTGATATTAAAAAAAACTTGAAACTAAAGCTCAACTCCACATTTAATTCATATGCCTACTGCTTGCTAAATCCATTTTCCAACTATAAAAATACTGTTTCTTTGTTAGGACAAGGATTGTCCTGAATTGCTTCGTCTTGCTTTTCTGGTTGGCTGGCAAGTTTTACCATCCATTTATTTCAGATCTACAGGAGTGTAAGTTTCACCATGGCGAGGACCGTGGCGATACACTGGCACATATGAATTATTAGAATATGGCATATATTAGTCAATTATTGCATTCTATCCATGCAGGCTTTCATGGGCTACCTGAGACATGAAAAGATAGGTGGGAGGGCATACAGGCTGTCACCAATTTATTAATGCGCAATTTGCCTAAACGGTTATGGAAACAATTCAACCACTTCTGTTTTATGTGAAGTCCTTACGTCCAGCTGTTTTTATCGACACAAGATGCAAAACCACCCTAGCAGGCAACTGTCACATCTATTTTCTATGTGTCGACACAGGATAGTTAAATGGAAACTCACCATAGCAGGCAATTGTCGCATCTATTTGCTATGCAAATGTTCTAAATCTCAACAACAAAAATAGTTTATGAAAACATAGCTATTAAGTTGAAGTATTACAGGTGAAATGGTACCACAGGCCACCATGGGTTAGGGTTAGTATTGTATCAAAAACTTGGGATTTCTCCAGAGACTAGCCCTCTCCTATCAAATGACATCAAACACAAGATTCTCTTGATTGTCAACACAGAACATTGGTTTACTAACTACAGCAATGTATATAAAATCTGATCTGTTTGGAGATGGACAACGCATTGCCGTAACATTGTCCTAAATACTAAAGCTTTAAACCCTCTATAGAGCGTCTTCCATCAGTCTGGACGTCAAGAGACAGCACAGACTAACTGATGGGAAGGAATGGTCTACATTGTAACAATCAAAAACCTTAATTTAAACTTCATATATTCTTAAGGAAATATAATGCAAATACTGTGAAATAAAATGTCATATTTCAATTGTGTGCAAGCAGACTCTAACAAATACACTTTATATATTAAATAGCATTTACATATATGATTAATTTGCAATTATTAACTGACAAATATTATAATAATCAGAATGACATAGGTAATATTACAAATTCTATCAAATATGGAAGCTTTAAAAAAGAAACAATGAAGCCGACTGGTCTGGGCAGCAGAGAGAAGTCTGGGCAGCAGAGAGAAGTCTGGGCAGCAGAGAGAAGTCTGGGCAGCAGAGAGAGGTCTGGGCAGTAGAGAGAAGTCTGGGCAGCAGAGAGAAGTCTGGGCAGCAGAGAGAAGTCTGTGCAGCAGAGAGAAGTCTGGGCAACAGAGAGAAGTCTGGGCAGCAGAGAGAAGTCTGGGCAACAGAGAGAAGTCTGTGCAGCAGAGAGAAGTCTGGGCAACAGAGAGAAGTCTGGGCAGCAGAGAGAAGTCTGGGCAACAGAGAGAAGTCTGGGCAACAGAGAGAAGTCTGGGCAACAGAGAGAAGTCTGTGCAGCAGAGAGAAGTCTGGGCAACAGAGAGAGGTCTGGGCAGCAGAGAGAGGTCTGGGGTCAGGTGTCAAGGTTAAAGCAGCACTCTAAAGAGCAGTCTCTTTCAGGTCATTGAGATTTGGAATGCGTGAGCGTGAGGGCCGTCCGAACCCATGTCCGTTCTGGCCCCCCTTGCCTTCCCTCCCTCCATGTTGCTCTGGGTAAGGGTTTCCCTCAGCTCTGCCAAGGGCCGAGTTGTGCCAGCTGGACTCCATCTGACCAGGGAGGGGGTAGGCGGCCTGCCTGCTCTTTAGCTGGGGGGTGCTGGAGCCTGCGTGGCTCCGACTGGGACCCTCACTGAAACCCGCTTTAGCCGAGGTGGAGTTGGGCAGGGGCTGGAAGCGCATATCAGATGGGGCCGTTTGATTGGAGGTGGAGGAGGAGAGGTGAAGGAGCTTCCGTAGAGACTTGAGTGGCTGGCTCTGAGGGGTAAGAATACGAAATATAACAAACATATCTGTACAATATATGACACAGTGTGGTTATTTGTCTGTCATGTTTTAGCAACAGATGTTGCCTCAGTATAGTTGTGAAATGCTAGGGTTAGCTGGAGCTCTTGAAATAACTGTTCTGACTAAATACAGTTGAAGTCGGAAGTTTACATACACCTTAGCCAAATACATTTAAACTCAGTTTTTCATAATTCCTGACATTTAATCCTAGTAACAATTCCCTGTTTTAGGCCAGTTAGGATCACCACTTTATTTTAAGAATGTGAAATGTCAGAATAATAGTAGAGAGAATGATTTATTTCAGCTTTCATTTCTTTCATCACATTCCAAGTGGGTCAAAAGTTTACAAACACTCAATTAGTATTTGGTAGCATTGCCTTTACATTTTTTTTAACTTGGGTCAAACATTTCGGGTAGCCTTCCACAAGCTTCCCACAATAGGTTGGGTGAATTTTGGCCCATTCCGCATTTGCAAACCATAGTCTGGCTTTTTTAATGGCAGTTTTGGAGCAGTGGCTTCTTCCTTGCTGAGTGACCTTTCAGGTTATGTCGATAAAGGACTCGTTTTACTGTGGATATAGATACTTTAGCACCTGTTTCCTCCAGCATCTTAACAAGGTCCATTGCTGTTGTTCTGGGATTGATTTGCACTTTTCGAAACAAAGAACGTTCATCTCTAGGAGACAGAACGCGTCTCCTTCCTGAGCGGTATGACAGCTGTGTGGTCCCATGGTGTTTAGACTTGCGTACTATTGTTTGCACAGATGAACGTGGTACCTTCAGGCATTTGGAAATTGCTCCCAAGGATGGACCAGACTTGTGGAGGTCTACAATTTTTTTTCTCTGAGGTCTTGGCTGATTTCTTTTGATATTCCCATGATGTCAAGCAAAGAGGCACTGAGTTTGAAGATAGGCCTTGAAATACATCCACAGGTACGCCTCCAATTGACTCAAATTATGTCAATTAGTCTATCAGAAGCTTCTAAAGCCATGACATCCTTTTCTGGAATTTTCCAAGCTGATTAAAGGCACAGTCAACTTTTTTATTTGACCTTTATTTAACTAGGCAAGTCAGTTCAGAACAAATTCTTATTTTCAATGACGGCCTAGGAACAGTGGGTTAACTGCCTGTTCAGGGGCAGAACAACAGATTTGTACCTTGTCAGCTCGGGGATTTGAACTTGCAACCTTCTGGTTGCTAGTCCAACTCTAGCCACTAGGCTACCCTGCCGCCCCAACTTCGTGTATGTAAACTTCTGACCCACTGGAATTGTGATACAGTGAAATATAAGTGAAATAATCTGTCTGTAAACAATTGTTGGAAAAATTACTTGTGTCATGCACAAAGTAGATGTCCTCACCGACTTGCCAAAACTATAACTAGTGGTTGAAAAACAAGTTGTAATGACTCCAACCTGAGTGTTTGTAAACTTCCAACTTCAACTGTAGATGGCTGTTTCCAGAAACACTCACCTACACACCTAACCCTAACCAGAAAACCAACACCCACCTACACACCTAGCCCTAACTGGACAACAAACACCCACCTACACACCTAGCCCTAACTGGACAACAAACACCCACCTACACACCTAGCCCTAACTAAAAACCAACACCCACCTACACACCTAGCCCTAACTGGACAACAAACACCCACCTACACACCTAGCCCTAACTGGACAACAAACACCCACCTACACACCTAGCCCTAACTGGACAACAAACACCCACCTACACACCTAGCCCTAACTAAAAAACCAACACCCACCTACACACCAAACAGAAAACAAATATCCACTTACAGTGGCTTACCCGCGTTTGCATTTCTTCTATTTTGATGCCTTACAACCTGCAATTAAAATATATTTTGGGGGGGTTTGTATCATTTGATTTACACAACATGTCTACTACTTTGAAGATGCAAAATATGTTTTATTGTGAAACAAACAAAAAAACGGAAAACTTGAGCGATCATAACTATTCACCCTCCAAAGTCAATACTTTGTAAAGCCACGTTTGCAGCAATTACAGCTGCAAGTCCCATGGAGTATGTCTCCATAAACTTGGCATATCTAGCCACAGGGATTTTTGTCCATTCTTCAAGGTAAAGCTGCTCCAGCTCGTTCAAGTTGGATGGGTTCCACTGGTGTACAGTAATCTTTAAGTCATACCACAGATTCTCAATTGGATTGAGGTCTGGGCTTTGACTAGGCCATTACAAGACATTTAAATGTTTCCCCTTAAACCACTCGAGTGTTGCTTTAGCAGTATGCTTAAGGTCATTGTCCTGCTAGAAGGTGAACCTCCATCCCAGTCTCAAATCTCTGGAAGACTGACATTTCCCTCAAAATGTCCTTGTATTTAGCGCCATCCATCATTCCTTCAATTCTGACCAGTTTCCCAGTCCCTGCCGATGGAAACATCCCCAAAGCATGATGCTGCCACCTCCATGCTTCACTGTGGGATGGTGTTCTCGGGGTGATGTGAGGTGTTGGGTTTGCGCCAGACATAGCGTTTTCCTTGATGATCAAAAAGCTACATTTTAGTCTCATCTGACCAGAGTACCTTCTTCCATATGTTTGGGGAGTCTCCCCTATGCCTTTTGGCGAACACCAAATGTGTTTGCTTATTTCCTTCTTCAAGCAATGGCTTTTTTTCTGGCCACTCTTCCGTAAAGCCCAGCTCTGTGGAGTGTACGGCTTAAAGTGGTCAAATGGACAGATACTCCAATCTCTGCTATGGAGCTTTGCAGCTCCTTCAGGGTTATCTTCGGTCTCTTTGTTGCCTCTCTGATTAATGCCTTCCTTGCCTGGTCCGTGAGTTTTGGTGGGCGGCCCTCTCTTGGCAGGTTTGTTTTGGTGCCATATTCTTTCCATTTTTTAATAATGGATTTAATGGGGCTCACTCAGTGGGATGTTCAAAGTTTCTGATATTTTTTTTTATAACCCAACCCGGATCTGTACTTCTCCACAACTTCGTCGCTGACCTGTTTGGAGAGCTCCTTGATCTTCATGGTGCCTCTTGCTTGGTGGTGCCCCTTGCTTAGCGGTGTTGCAAACTCTGGGGCCTTTCAGTACAGGTGTATAAAAACTGAGCTCATGTGAACAGGTGTATAAAAACTGAGATCATGTGACACTTAAATTGCACACAGTTGGATTTTACTTAACTAATTATGTGACTTCTGAAGGTAATTGGTTGCACCATATCTTATTTAGGGGCTTCATAACAAAGGGGGTGAAAACATATGCAAAGGGGGTGAAAACATATGCAAAGGGGGTGAAAACATATGCAAAGGGGAGAAAACATATGCAAAGGGGAGAAAACATATGCAAAGGGGAGAAAACATATGCAAAGGGGGTGAAAACATATGCAAAGGGGAGAAAACATATGCAAAGGGGGAGAAAACATATGCAAAGGGGAGAAAACATATGCAAAGGGGAGAAAACATATGCAAAGGGGGAGAAAACATATGCAAAGGGGAGAAAACATATGCAAAGGGGAGAAAACATATGCAAAGGGGAGAAAACATATGCAAAGGGGGAGAAAACATATGCAAAGGGGAGAAAACATATGCATGCACCACTTTTACGTTTAGAATTTGTTTTGCATTCACCTTTGTGTAATATTTGGTTAAGTCCATTACATGAAATCCAAATAAAAATCTATTTAAATGACAGATTATAAAGCAACAAAATAGGAACAACACCAAGGGGATCAATACTTTTGCAAGGCTACGCATCTAACCCTAACCAGAAACCCAACACCCACCTAACCCTAACCAGAAAACCAACACCTACACACATAACCCTAACCAGAAAACCAACACCCACCAAACCCTAATCAGAAACCAACACCCACCAAACCCTAATCAGAAAACCAACACCCACCAAACCCTAATCAGAAAACCAACACCCACCACACCCTAATCAGAAACCCCCCCACCTACACACCTAACCTTAACTAGAAAACCAACACCCACCAAGACACATAACCCTAACCAGAAAACCAACACCCACCTAACCCTAACCAGAAAACCAACACCCACCAAACTCTAATCAGAAACCCAACACCCACCTAACCCTAACCAGAAAACCAACACACCTATTGCCCTTTAAGGCTGTAAATCTTCCAATATTCTCCATGCCAGACTCCTAGCATTCAGACTTTATTTCAACATTAACGATCTAGAAAAATATCCATTAGGCAGTTGACATTGCTCAGGATAGGGGATAGGGTGGGTTGCAGGTTAAGGGGCCAGGGTTTTTCAGAGACGTAAGAAGAGACATCCCACTCGCTGTTTGTTTATGGTTCATTTACAGTCAATGAACTAAGCAGACCAAACCTAGCTGCTATCGCATTGGTGTTTATGGGAGAGCCACCCAGTTAAGTAGACCAAAACTGACGGCTTGAGTGAACCATCTTAATTTATACACCATATTTGGCTTTACCTGACAGTGTGCATCAGCCATTTTTTCTGATGGCCAGTTTCTCTCCCGTGATTGTTCTCTGTCTCTCTCCCGTGATTGGTCCCGCTCCTGGTTCCGGTGGCGGCTGCTCTGATGACCCGATGACCGGGCGGACTTCTGGACGACCACGTGATCTGCCCCGTCACCTGGGACCTATCCCCATACAGAGGTCAGACGTTAGACTTCACCACTCAGCCCAGAACCCCAGAACATTCCCAACGCAACCCCAGAACATTCCCAACGCAACCACTGAACATCCCCCCTGCAACCCCAGAACATTCCCCCTGCAACCCCAGAACATTCCCCCTGCAACCCCAGAACATTCCCCCTGCAACCCCAGAACATTCCCCCTGCAACCCCAGAACATTCTCCTTGCAACAGTAGAACAAATCCCCAAGCAACACCAGAACATTCCCCTGCAACCCCAGAACATGTTCCCAGCAACATCAGAACATATCCCCAGCAACACCAGAACATCTACCAAGCAACACCAGAACATTCCCCCTGCAACCCCAGAACATTCCCCCAGCAACACCAGAACATTCCCCCTGCAACCCCAGAACATTCCCCAGCAACCCCAGAACATTCCCCCTGTAACCCCAGAACATTCCCCTGCAACACCAAAACATTCCTCCAGCAACACCAGAACATATATCCCCTGCAACCCCAGAACATTCCCCCTGCAACACCAGAACATTCCCCCAAGCAACACCAGAACATTCCCCCTGCAACCCCAGAACATTCCCCCAGCAACACCAGAACATATCCCCAGCAACACCAGAACATTTTCTCAAGCAACACCAGAACATTACCCCTGCAGCCCAGAACATTTCCCCAGCAACACCAGAACATAATTCCAGCAACACCAGCACATTTCCCAGCCACACCAGAACATTCTCCAAGCAATACCAGAACATTTCCCCTGCAACCCCAGAACATTCCCCCAGCAACACCAGAACATATCCCCAGCAACACCAGAACATTCCCCCAGCAACACCAGAACATTTCCCCAGCAACACCAGAACATTTTCCCAGCAACACCAGAACATTTCTCCAGCAACATCAGAACATTCCTCCAGCAACACCAGAACATTTCTCCAGCAACACCAGAACATTCCCCCTGCAACCCCAGAATATTTCCCCCTGCAACCCCAGAACATATCCCCCTGCAACCCCAGAACATACCCCCAGCAACACCAGCTCCTAAATAGTTACCATTATGCTACAAGGTGTGGTTTGGATGGTCAAAGCCCCTAAATAGTTACCATTATGCTACAAGGTGTGGTTTGGACGGTCAAAGCCCCTAAATAGTTACGAGGGATATTTGGAGTACAACAGGGAGGATAATCTGGGGTAGAGCAGAGGGGATATTCTGGGGTAGACCAGAAGGGATATTATGGGGTAGAGCAGAGGGGATATTCTGGGATACAGCAGGGAGGATAATCTGGGGTAGAGCAGAGGGGATATTCTGGGGTAGAGCAGTGGGGATATTCTGGGGTAGAGCAGGGGGGATATTCTGGGGTAGACCAGAAGGGATATTCTGGGGTAGACCAGAGGGGATATTCTGGGGAAGAGCAGAGGGGATATTCTGGGGTAGAGCAGAGGGGATATTCTGGGGTAGAGCAGAGGGGATAATCTGGGGTAGAGCAGGGAGGATAATCTGGGGTAGAGCAGAGGGGATATTCTGGGGTAGAGCAGGGGGATATTCTGGGGTAGAGCAGATGGGATATTCTGAGGTAGAGCAGAGGGGATATTCTGGGGTAGAGCAGAGGGGATATTCTGGGATAGACCAGAGGGGATATTCTGGGGTAGGCCAGAAGGGATATTCTGGGGTAGAGCAGAGGGGATGTTCTGGGGTAGAGCAGGAGGGATATTCTGGGGTAGACCAAAAGGGATATTCTGGGGTCGACCAGAGGGGATATTCTGGGGTAGAGCAGAGGGGATATTCTGGGGTACAGCAGAGGGGATATTCTGGGCTAGAGCCAGAGGGATATTCTGGGGTCGACCAGCAGGGATATTCTGGGGTAGACCAGAGGGGATATTCTGGGGTAGAGCAGAGGGGATATTCTGGGGTACAGCAGAGGGGATATTATGGGGTCGACCAGAGGGGATATTCTGGGGTAGAGCAGAGGGGATATTCTGGGGTACAGCAGAGGGGATATTCTGGGGTACAGCAGAGGGGATATTCTGGGCTAGAGCCAGAGGGATATTCTGGGGTAGACCAGAAGGGATATTCTGGGGTAGAGCAGAGGGGATATTCTGGGGTACAGCAGAGGGGATATTATGGGGTAGAGCAGAGGGGATATTCTGGGGTAGAGCAGAGGGGATATTCTGGGGTAGACCAGGGGGGATATTCTGAGGTAGAGCAGGGGAATATTCTGGGGTACACCAGAGGGGATATTCGGGGTAGAGCAGGGGGTATTTTCTGGGGTAGAGCAGGGGGATATTCTGGGGTAGAGCAGGGGGATATTCTGGGGAAGACCAGAAGGGATATTCTGGGGTAGAGCAGAGGGGATATTCTGGGGTAGAGCAGAAGGGATATTCTGGGGTACAGCAGGGAGGATAATCTGGGGTAGAGCAGAGGGGATATTCTGGGGTAGAGCAGGGGAGATATTCTGGGGTAGAGCAGAGGGGATATTCTGGGGTAGACCAGAGGGGATATTCTGGGGTAGACCAGAGGGGATATTCTGGGGTAGGGCAGGGGGATATTCTGGAATAGAGCAGGGGGATATTCTGGGGTACACCAGAGGGGATATTCTGGGGTAGAGCCGGGAAGATAATGTGCACCTTCAAGATTTTTAGTTCTTAACCATGCAAGACTATCCCGCCACCCTCTCACCCTTCCCTCCCTCACCCCGACCTCTCCGCATGCTGTCAGCTGCCTGCCTGTACAGCTGGAGTCACAGGTGACAACAGAATCAGAATCCTGTAGACCCACAGAATGAGGACAGGAAAGGTAAACTACCCAACAACAGATCCATGAAGTGACTGAAATAACCTTTTCTGAAGGGCCCTATTTGGTCAGATTGTCCTGGTCTGGATAGAAACATTTTGATAGAGGATTCAATCCATATTATAAATCAGCTTTACAGTGAATTGTGTTGGTTAAATTTTGTTTGAACGCTCCAAATAGGGCTCTCATGATGTCATCATGACCAAAGTAGCATGTGTCTAGCTATGTGATTAAAGTACACTATAAGAGTACACTAGGTCTACATACTAACCTCCTGATGACGTCCTGGTTGAGCGTTTGATGGATCTGGTTGGTTCTAGTTTCATAATGATTATAATGATTAGAGACCAGACAAGAGGAGATTAATTAGAGTTGATTCATTATGTTAATGTCAGCATGCGGTGATGACAATGGTTCCATGGGGTTAGACTAGTACTGTAGAGAAGAGATACACCATGGGAGAAGAGACAACAGGTAGCACCATCACTGAGGAGCTGTGCTTTATGTTATTCTTTGAGTTACAGAGGGGGAAAATACATTTCTTCATGAGGGGAGTCCTTCTGTCTGGGAGCGTCATCTGCAAAATAAGAACCACATGACTGCAGGGAAAGATGGGCAACAACAACATATACTGTATGAGGTGTCTTTGTCATGGTAACATACAAGATCTGTAAGGAAGCAGAGGCCAAAGAAGGAAACACTGTGATATATAGACAGATTTAAGCATTATGTAGAGATACTGCACATACGTAAAGACACATACAGTACCAGTCAAAAGTTTGGACACACCTACTCGTTCAAGGGTTTTTCTTTATTTTTACAATTTTCTTCATTGTAAAATAGTAGTGAAGACATCAAAACTATGAAATAACACATATGGAATCATGTAGTAACCAAAAAAGTGTTAAATAAATCAAAATATATTTTAGATTTTAGATTCTTCAAAGTAGCCAACCTTTGCCTTGATGACAGCTTTGCACACTCTTGGCATTCTCTTCACCTGGAATGTTTTTCCAACAGTCTTGAAGAAGTTCCCACATATGCTGAGCATTTGTTGGCTTCTTTTCCTTCACTCTGTGGTCCAACTCATCCCAAAGCATCTCAATTGGGTTGAGGTTGAGTCATTATCGAGGCTAGGTCATCTGATGCAGCATTCCATAACTCTCCTTTTTGGTCAAATAGCCCTTACACAGCATGGCGGTGTGTTGGGTCATTGTCCTGTTGAAAAACAAATTATAGTACCACTAAGTGCAAACCAGATGGGATGGCGTATCGCTGCAGAATGCTGTGGTAGCCATGCTGATTAAGTGTGTCTTGAATTCTAAATAAATCACAGACAGTGTCACCAGCAAAGCACCCCCACACCTCCTCCTCCTCCTGTCTTTAAACATCAGCTATCTGAGCAGCTAAACGATCGCTGCAGCTGTACACAGCCCATCCAATCTACCTACCTCATCCCCATATTGTTTTTATTTACTTTTTTGCACACCAGTATCTCTACTTGCACATCATCATCATCTGCACATCTATCACTCCAGTGTTAATTTGCTAAATTGTAATTACTTTGCCACTATGGCCTATTTATTACCTTACCTCCTCACGCCATTTGCACACACTGTATATATATATACACTTTTCTTCTATTGTGTTATTGACTGTACGTTTGTTTATTCCATGTGTAACTCTGTGTTGTTGTTTGTGTCGCACTGCTTTGCTTTATCTTGGCCAGGTCGCAGTTGTGCCTGCCTGATTAAATAAAGACAAAATTAAATAAAAATAAATAAAAATGCTTCACGGTGGGAACCACATGTGGAGATCATCACTTCACCTACTCTGCGTCTCACAAAGACACGACGGTTGGACCAAAAATCGCAAATTTGGACTCATCAGACCAAAGGACAAATTTCCCCTGGTCTAATGTGCATTGCTGGTGTTTCTTGGCCAAAAGCAAGTCTCTTCTTCTTATAGGTGTCCTTTAGTAGTGGTTTATTTGCAGCAATTCGACCATGAAGGTCTGATTCTCTTCTGAACAGTTGATGTTGAGATGCGTCTGTCAGCATTTATTTGGGCTGCAATCTGAGGTGCAGTTAACTCTAATGAATTTATCCTCTACAGCAGAGGTAACTCTGGGTCTTCCTTTCCAATCTGAGGTGCAGTTAACTCAAATCAAATCAAATCAAATTTATTTATATAGCCCTTCGTACATCAGCTGATATCTCAAAGTGCTGTACAGAAACCCAGCCTAAGACCCCAAACAGCAAGCAATGCAGGTGTAGAAGCACGGTGGCTAGGAAAAACTCCCTAGAAAGGCCAAAACCTAGGAAGAAACCTAGAGAGGAACCAGGCTATGTGGGGTGGCCAGTCCTCTTCTGGCTGTGCCGGGTGGAGATTATAACAGAACATAACAGCCAAGATGTTCAAATGTTCATAAATGACCAGCATGGTCGTATAATAATAAGGCAGAACAGTTGAAACTGGAGCAGCAGCACAGTCAGGTGGACGGGGGACAGCAAGGAGTCATCATGTCAGGTAGTCCTGGGGCATGGTCCTAGGGCTCAGGTCCTCCGAGAGAGAGAAAGAAAGAATTAGAGAGAGCACATGTGGGGTGGCCAGTCCTCTTCTGGCTGTGCCGGGTGGAGATTATAACTCTAATGAACTTATCCTCTGCAGCAGAGGTAACTCTGTGTCTTCCATTCCTGTGACAGTCCTCATGAGAGCCACTGCATTTAAAGAAACTTTCAAAGTTCTTGAAATTTTACGTATTGACTGACCGTTATGTCTTAAAGTAATGATGGACTGTCATTTCTCTTTGCTTATTTGAGCTGTTCTTGCCATAATATGGACTTGGTCTTTTAACAAATAGAGCCATCTTCTGTATCCCCCCCTTACCTTGTTACAACAAAACTGATTGGCTCAAACGCATGAAGAAGTAAAGAAATTCCAGGGCACACCTGTTAATTGAAATGCATTCCAGGTGACTACCTCATGAAGCTGGTTGAGAGAATGCCAAGAGTGTGCAAAGCTGTCATCAAGGCAAAGGGTGGCAACATTGAAGAATCTTAAATATATTTAACACTTTTTTGGTTACTACATGATTCCATATATGTGTAATGTCATAGTTTTGATATCTTCACTATTATTTTACCATGTAGAAATAAAGAAACCCTGGAATGAGTAGGTGCATCCAAACTTTTGACTGGTACTGTACATATGTTAACTCTAGAGGGTATGGCAGACCATAACATTACAGAAGAGAACAGCACCCACCATTTGGGACTTGTTCTTCTTCTTCTTCTTTATTGCTCTGAAGAAGCCCTGCTTCTCCTTTTCTTTGGTCGGCTCTGATTGGTTCATCACCACGATCTCTGGGCGCATCCTATTGATGGAGAGAACACAATACAGCTGGAAAAACAGATGGACTCTAACGGAGGGACAGTCCAAGCTGCGCTGCAACTGGATGGATTGGAAGACTAATGAAGGAACAGTCCAAGCTGTATTGTACAGTAACTGGAAGGACAGGAAGAGTCTAATGAAGGCTCAGTCCAAGCTGCACTGTAACATGACAGAGAAGAGGACTCTAATGAAGGAACAGTCCAACAGTCCAAGCTGTAATGTAACTGGACAGACTTGAGGACTCTAATGAAGGAACAGTCCAAGCTGTAATGTACTCTAACTGGACAGACTTGAGGACTCTAATGAAGGAACAGTCCATGCTGTAATGTAACTGGACTTGAGTAATGAAGGAACAGTCCAAGCTGTAATGTACTAACTGGACAGACTTGAGGACTCTAATGAAGGAACAGTCCAAGCTGTAATGTAACTGGACAGACTTGAGGACTCTAATGAAGGAACAGTCCAAGCTGTAATGTAACTGGACAGACTTGAGGACTCTAATGAAAGAACAGTCCAAGCTGCAATGTACTCTAACTGGACAGACTTGAGGACTCTAATGAAGGAACAGTCCAAGCTGTAATGTACTCTAACTGGACAGACTTGAGGACTCTAATGAAGGAACAGTCCATGCTGTAATGTAACTGGACAGACTTGAGGACTCTAATGAAGGAACAGTCCAAGCTGTAATGTACTCTAACTGGACAGACTTGAGGACTCTAATGAAAGAACAGTCCAACTGGACAGACTTGTAATGTAACTGGACAGACTTGAGGACTCTAATGAAGGAACAGAACAGTACCAACTGGACAGACTTGTCTAATGAAGGAACAGTAAATGTAACTGGACAGACTTGAGGACTCTAATGAAGGAACAGTCCAAGCTGTAATGTAACTGGACAGACTTGAGGACTCTAATGAAAGAACAGTCCAAGTTGTAATGTAACTGGACAGACTTGAGGACTCTAATGAAGGAACAGTCCAAGCTGCAATGTACTCTAACTGGACAGACTTGAGGACTCTAATGAAGGAACAGTCTAAGCAGTAATGTACTCTAACTGGACAGACTTGAGGACTCTAATGAAGGAACAGTCCAAGCTGTAATGTACTCTAACTGGACAGACTTGAGGACTCTAATGAAGGAACAGTCCAAGCTGTAATGTAACTGGACAGACTTGAGGACTCTAATGAAAGAACAGTCCAAGTTGTAATGTAACTGGACAGACTTGAGGACTCTAATGAAGGAACAGTCCAAGCTGTAATGTACTCTAACTGGACAGACTTGAGGACTCTAATGAAGGAACAGTCCATGCTGTAATGTAACTGGACAGACTTGAGGACTCTAATGAAGGAACAGTCCAAGCTGTAATGTACTCTAACTGGACAGACTTGAGGACTCTAATGAAGGAACAGTCCATGCTATAATGTAACTGGACAGACTTGAGGACTCTAATGAAGGAAAAGTCCAAGCTGCAATGTACTCTAACTGGACAGACTTGAAACTCTAATGAAGGAACAGTCCAACCTGTAATGTACACTAACTGGACAGACTTGAGGACTCTAATGAAGGAACAGTCCAAGCTGTAATGTACTCTAACTGGACAGACTTGAGGACTCTAATGAAAGAACAGTCCAAGTTGTAATGTAACTAGACAGACTTGAGGACTCTAATGAAGGAACAGTCCAAGCTGTAATGTACTCTAACTGGACAGACTTGAGGACTCTAATGAAGGAACAGTCCATGCTGTAATGTAACTGGACAGACTTGAGGACTCTAATGAAGGAACAGTCCAAGCTGTAATGTACTCTAACTGGACAGACTTGAGGACTCTAATGAAGGAACAGTCCAAGCTGTAATGTACTCTAACTGGACAGACTTGAGGACTCTAATGAAAGAACAGTCCAAGTTGTAATGTAACTAGACAGACTTGAGGACTCTAATGAAGGAACAGTCCAAGCTGTAATGTACTCTAACTGGACAGACTTGAGGACTCTAATGAAAGAACAGACCAAGTTGTAATGTAACTAGACAGACTTGAGGACTCTAATGAAGGAACAGTCCAAGCTGTAATGTACTCTAACTGGACAGACTTGAGGACTCTAATGAAAGAACAGTCCAAGTTGTAATGTAACTAGACAGACTTGAGGACTCTAATGAAGGAACAGTCCAAGCTGTAATGTACTCTAACTGGACAGACTTGAGGACTCTAATGAAGGAACAGTCCATGCTGTAATGTAACTGGACAGACTTGAGGACTCTAATGAAGGAACAGTCCAAGCTGTAATGTACTCTAACTGGACAGACTTGAGGACTCTAATGAAGGAACAGTCCATGCTGTAATGTAACTGGACAGACTTGAGGACTCTAATGAAGGAACAGTCCAAGCTGTAATGTACTAATGAAGGAACTAACTGGTACTCTAACAGACTTGAGGACTCTAATGAAGGAACAGTCCAAGCTGTAATGTAACTGGACAGACTTGAGGACTCTAATGAAGGAACAGTCCAAGCTGTAATGTACTCTAACTGGACAGACTTGAGGACTCTAATGAAGGAACAGTCCATGCTCCATGTAATGTAACTGGACAGACTTGAGGACTCTAATGAAGGAACAGTCCATGCTGTAATGTAACTGGACAGACTTGAGGACTCTAATGAAGGAACAGTCCAAGCTGTAATGTACTCTAACTGGACAGACTTGAGGACTCTAATGAAGGAACAGTCCATGCTATAATGTAACTGGACAGACTTGAGGACTCTAATGAAGGAACAGTCCAAGCTGCAATGTACTCTAACTGGACAGACTTGAGGACTCTAATGAAGGAACAGTCCAACCTGTAATGTACACTAACTGGACAGACTTGAGGACTCTAATGAAGGAACAGTCCAAGCTGTAATGTACTCTAACTGGACAGACTTGAGGACTCTAATGAAAGAACAGTCCAAGTTGTAATGTAACTAGACAGACTTGAGGACTCTAATGAAGGAACAGTCCAAGCTGTAATGTACTCTAACTGGACAGACTTGAGGACTCTAATGAAGGAACAGTCCATGCTGTAATGTAACTGGACAGACTTGAGGACTCTAATGAAGGAACAGTCCAAGCTGTAATGTACTCTAACTGGACAGACTTGAGGACTCTAATGAAGGAACAGTCCAAGCTGTAATGTACACTAACTGGACAGACTTGAGGACTCTAATGAAGGAACAGTCCAAGCTGTAATGTACTCTAACTGGACAGACTTGAGGACTCTAATGAAGGAACAGTCCAAGCTGTAATGTACAGTCCAAGCTGTAACTGGACAGACTTGAGGACTCTAATGAAGGAACAGTCCAAGCTGTAATGTACTCTAACTGGACAGACTTGAGGACTCTAATGAAAGAACAGTCCAAGTAACTGTAATGTAAGGAACAGTCTAATGTACAGACTTGAGGACTCTAATGAAGGAACAGTCCAAGCTGTAATGTACTCTAACTGGACAGACTTGAGGACTCTAATGAAGGAACAGTCCATGCTGTAATGTAACTGGACAGACTTGAGGACTCTAATGAAGGAACAGTCCAAGCTGTAATGTACTCTAACTGGACAGACTTGAGGACTCTAATGAAGGAACAGTCCATGCTGTAATGTAACTGGACAGACTTGAGGACTCTAATGAAGGAACAGTCCAAGCTGTAATGTACTCTAACTGGACAGACTTGAGGACTCTAATGAAGGAACAGTCCAAGCTGTAATGTAACTGGACAGACTTGAGGACTCTAATGAAGGAACAGTCCAAGCTGTAATGTACTCTAACTGGACAGACTTGAGGACTCTAATGAAGGAACAGTCCATGCTGTAATGTAACTGGACAGACTTGAGGACTCTAATGAAGGAACAGTCCATGCTGTAATGTAACTGGACAGACTTGAGGACTCTAATGAAGGAACAGTCCAAGCTGTAATGTACTCTAACTGGACAGACTTGAGGACTCTAATGAAGGAACAGTCCATGCTATAATGTAATTGGACAGACTTGAGGACTCTAATGAAGGAACAGTCCAAGCTGCAATGTACTCTAACTGGACAGACTTGAGGACTCTAATGAAGGAACAGTCCAACCTGTAATGTACTAACTGGACAGACTTGAGGACCAACCTGTAATGTACACTAACTGGACAGACTTGAGGACTCTAATGAAGGAACAGTCCAAGCTGTAATGTACTCTAACTGGACAGACTTGAGGACTCTAATGAAAGAACAGTCCAAGTTGTAATGTAACTGGACAGACTTGAGGACTCTAATGAAGGAACAGTCCAAGCTGTAATGTACTCTAACTGGACAGACTTGAGGACTCTAATGAAGGAACAGTCCATGCTGTAATGTAACTGGACAGACTTGAGGACTCTAATGAAGGAACAGTCCAAGCTGTAATGTACTCTAACTGGACAGACTTGAGGACTCTAATGAAGGAACAGTCCAAGCTGTAATGTACACTAACTGGACAGACTTGAGGACTCTAATGAAGGAACAGTCCAAGCTGTAATGTACTCTAACTGGACAGACTTGAGGACTCTAATGAAGGAACAGTCCAAGCTGTAATGTACACTAACTGGACAGACTTGAGGACTCTAATGAAGGAACAGTGCTGTAATGTAGACAGACTTGAGGACTCTAATGAAAGAACAGTCCAAGTTGTAATGTAACTAGACAGACTTGAGGACTCTAATGAAGGAACAGTCCAACCTGTAATGTACTCTAACTGGACAGACTTGAGGACTCTAATGAAGGAACAGTCCATGCTGTAATGTAACTGGACAGACTTGAGGACTCTAATGAAGGAACAGTCCAAGCTGTAATGTACTCTAACTGGACAGACTTGAGGACTCTAATGAAGGAACAGTCCATGCTGTAATGTAACTGGACAGACTTGAGGACTCTAATGAAGGAACAGTCCAAGCTGTAATGTACTCTAACTGGACAGACTTGAGGACTCTAATGAAGGAACAGTCCAAGCTGTAATGTACTCTAACTGGACAGACTTGAGGACTCTAATGAAAGAACAGTCCAAGTTGTAATGTAACTGGACAGACTTGAGGACTCTAATGAAGGAACAGTCCAAGCTGCAATGTACTCTAACTGGACAGACTTGAGGACTCTAATGAAGGAACAGTCCAAGCTGTAATGTACTCTAACTGGACAGACTTGAGGACTCTAATGAAGGAACAGTCCAAGCTGTAATGTACTCTAACTGGACAGACTTGAGGACTCTAATGAAGGAACAGTCCAAGCTGTAATGTAACTGGACAGACTTGAGGACTCTAATGAAGGAACAGTCCAAGCTGTAATGTACTCTAACTGGACAGACTTGAGGACTCTAATGAAAGAACAGTCCAAGTTGTAATGTAACTGGACAGACTTGAGGACTCTAATGAAGGAACAGTCCAAGCTGTAATGTACTCTAACTGGACAGACTTGTGGACTCTAATGAAGGAACAGTCCATGCTGTAATGTAACTGGACAGACTTGAGGACTCTAATGAAGGAACAGTCCATGCTGTAATGTAACTGGACAGACTTGAGGACTCTAATGAAGGAACAGTCCAAGCTGTAATGTACACTAACTGGACAGACTTGAGAACTCTAATGAAGGAACAGTCCAAGCTGTAATGTACTCTAACTGGACAGACTTGAGGACTCTAATGAAGGAACAGTCCAAGCTGTAATGTAACTGGACAGACTTGAGGACTCTAATGAAGGAACAGTCCAAGCTGTAATGTACTCTAACTGGACAGACTTGAGGACTCTAATGAAGGAACAGTCCATGCTGTAATGTAACTGGACAGACTTGAGGACTCTAATGAAGGAACAGTCCATGCTGTAATGTAACTGGACAGACTTGAGGACTCTAATGAAGGAACAGTCCAAGCTGTAATGTACTCTAACTGGACAGACTTGAGGACTCTAATGAAGGAACAGTCCATGCTATAATGTAATTGGACAGACTTGAGGACTCTAATGAAGGAACAGTCCAAGCTGCAATGTACTCTAACTGGACAGACTTGAGGACTCTAATGAAGGAACAGTCCAACCTGTAATGTACACTAACTGGACAGACTTGAGGACTCTAATGAAGGAACAGTCCAAGCTGTAATGTAACTGGACAGACTTGAGGACTCTAATGAAGGAACAGTCCAAGCTGTAATGTACTCTAACTGGACAGACTTGAGGACTCTAATGAAGGAACAGTCCATGCTATAATGTAACTGGACAGACTTGAGGACTCTAATGAAGGAACAGTCCAAGCTGTAATGTACTCTAACTGGACAGACTTGAGGACTCTAATGAAGGAACAGTCCAAGCTGTAATGTACACTAACTGGACAGACTTGAGGACTCTAATGAAGGAACAGTCCAAGCTGTAATGTACTCTAACTGGACAGACTTGAGGACTCTAATGAAAGAACAGTCCAAGTTGTAATGTAACTAGACAGACTTGAGGACTCTAATGAAGGAACAGTCCAAGCTGTAATGTACTCCAACTGGACTTGAGGACTCTAATGAAGGAACAGTCCAAGCTGTAATGTACACTGGACTGACTTGAGGACTAATGAAGGAACAGTCCATGCTGTAATGTAACTGGACAGACTTGAGGACTCTAATGAAGGAACAGTCCAAGCTGTAATGTACTCTAACTGGACAGACTTGAGGACTCTAATGAAGGAACAGTCCATGCTGTAATGTAACTGGACAGACTTGAGGACTCTAATGAAGGAACAGTCCAAGCTGTAATGTACTCTAACTTTTGTTGTGTTACAGCCTGAATTCAAAATGGATGAAATAAAAAAAAATCTCACCCATCTTCACACAATACCCCATAATGACAAAGTCAAAACATGTTTTTAGACATTTTTTTGCTAATTTATTGAGAATGAAATACAGAAATATCTGATTTACATAAGTATTCACACCCCTGAGTAAATACTTTGTAGAAGCACTTTTGGCAGTGATTACAGCTGTGAGTCTTTCTTGGTAAGTCTCTAAGAACCTTCCAAACCTGGATTGTACAACATTTGCCGATTGTTATTTTCAAATTACTTCCAGCAATGTCAAATTCATTGTTGATCATTGCTAGACAACCATTTCCAGGTCTTGCCATCGATATTCAAGTAGATTTAAGTCAAATCTGTAACTCGGCCACTCAGCAACATTTATTGTCTTCTTGGTAAGCAACTCCAGCGTAGATTTACGTTAGTATTGTGGAGTAACTACAATGTTGTTGGTCCCATCCTCAGTTTTCTCCTATCACAGCCATAAAATTCTGTAACTGTTTTAAAGTCACCATTGGCCTCATGGTGAAATCCATGAATGGTTTCCTTCTTCTCCGGCAACTGACTTAAGAAGGACGCTTGTATCTTTGTAGTGACTGGGTGTATTGATACACCATCGAAAGTGTAATTAGTAACTTCACCATGCTCAAAGATATATTCAATGAATGCTTTAAAAAAATGTTTACCATCTACAAATAGTTGCCCTTCTTTGCAAGGCATTGGAAAACCTCCCTGATCTTTGTGGTTGAATCTGTGTTTGAAATTCACTGCTCGACTGAGGGACCTTACAGATAATTGTATATGTGGGGTACAGAGATGTGGTAATCATAAACAAAATCATGTTAAACACTATTATTGCACACAGAGTGAATCCATGCACCATATTATGTGACTTGTTAAGCAAATGTACCACTCCTGAATGTATTTAGGCTTGCCATGACAAAGGGGTTGAATACAAGACATTTCAGCTTTTCATTTGAAATTAATCTAAATTACATTACATACATTACAACTTTGATGTAATGTCCTTAAAACAAGTCAAAATGAGGCTCAGTAGTGTGTGTGGCCTCCACGTGCATGTATGACCTCCCTACAATGCCAGGGCATGCTCCTGATGAGGTGGCGGATGGTCTCCTGAGGGATCTCCTCCCAGACCTGGACTAAAGTATCCGCCAACTCCTGGACAGTCTGTGGTGCAACGTGGCGTTGGTGGATGGAGCGAGACATGATGTCCCAGATGTGCTCAATTGGATTCAGGTCTGGGGAACGGGTGGGCCAGTCCATAGCATCAATGCCTTCCTCTTGCAGGAACTGCTGACACACTCCAGCCACATGAGGTCTAGCATTGTCTTGCATTAGGAGGAACCCAGGGCCAACCGCACCAGCATATGGTCTCACAAGGGGTCTGAGGATCTCATCTCGGTACCTAATGGCAGTCAGGCTACCTCTGGCGAGCACATGGAGGGCTGTGCGCCCCCCCAAAGACATGCCACCCCACACCATGACTGACCCACCGCCAAACTGGTCATGCTGGAGAATGTTGCAGGCAGCAGAACGTTCTCCACGGCGTCTCCAGACTGTCACGTCTGTCACATGTGCTCAGTGTGAACCTGCTTTCATCTGTGAAGAGCACAGGGCGCCAGTGGTGAATTTGCCAATCTTGGTATTCTCTGGCAAATGCCAAACGTCCTGCACAGTGTTGGGCTGTAAGCAAAACCCCCACCTGTGGACGTCGGGCCCTCATACCACCCTCATGGAGCCTGTTTCTGACCGTTTGAGCAGACACATGCACATTTGTGGCCTGCTGGTGGTCATTTTGCAGGGCTCTGGCAGTGCTCCTCCTTGCACACAGGCGGATGTAGCGGTCCTGCTGCTGAGTTGTTGCCCTCCTACGGCCTCCTCCACATCTCCTGATGTACTGGCCTGTCTCCTGGTAGCGCCTCCATGCTCTGGACACTACGCTGACAGACACAGCAAACCTTCTTGCCACAGCTCACATTGATGTGCCATCCTGGATGAGCTGCACTACCTGAGCCACTTGTGTGGGTTGTAGACTCCGTCTCATGCTACCACTAGAGTGAAAGCACCGCCAGCATTCAAAAGTGACCAAAACATCTGCCAGGAAGCATAGGAACTGAGAAGTGGTCTGTGGTCCCCACCTGCAGAACCACTCCTTTATTGGGGGTGTCTTGCTAATTGCCTATAATTTCCACCTGTTGTCTATTCCATTTGCACAACAGCATGTGAAATGTATTGTCAATCAGTGTTGCTTCCTAAGTGGACAGTTTGATTTCACAGAAGTGTGATTGACTTGGAGTTACATTGTGGTGTTTAAGTGTTCCCTTTATTTTTTTGAGCAGTGTATTAGCCATGCGAGTCGTGCAATCAATATGCTGGTAGACTTTAGGTAGCCTTGTTCTCACATTTGCTTTGTTAAAATCCCCATCAACAATAAATGCAGCCTCCGGATATATAGTTTGCAGTTTACATAGAATCCAGTGAAGTTCTTTGAGGGCCATCTTGGTGTTCGCTTCAGGGGGAATGTACACAGCTGTGACTATAACTGACAAGAATTCTCTTGGTAGGTAAAATGGCCGGCATTTGATTGTAAGGAATTCTAGGTCGGGTGAGCAAAAGCACTTGAGTTCCTGTATGTTATGATTACACCATGAGTCGTTAATCATAAAATATACACCCCCACCCTTCCTCTTCTCAGAGAAGTGTTTATCTCTGTCGGCGTGATACATGGAGAAGCCCGGTGGCTGTACCAATTCCAACAACATATCCAGAGAGAGCCATGTTTCTGTGAAACAGAGAATGTTACAATCTCTGTCTCTCTGGAAGGCAACCCTTGCTCGAATTTTGTCTACCTTGTTGTCAAGAGACTGGACATTGGCGAGTACTATACTCGTGAGCAATGTGCACGTTTACGGAGCCTGACCAGAAGGCTGCTCCATCTGCCCCCTCTGCGGCACCATTGTTTTGGGTCGGCTACTGGGATCAGATCCACCGTCCTAGGTGGTGGTCCGAACAGAGGATCCACTTCGGGAAAGTCGTATTCCTGGTCATAATATTGGTAAGTTGATGTTGCTCTTATATCCAATAGTTCTTCCCGGCTGTATGTAATAAGACTTAAGATTTCCTGGAGTAACTATGTAAGAAATAACACATAATAAAAAAAATACTCCATAGTTTCCTAAGAACGCAAAGCAAGGCGACCATCTCTGTCAGTGCCATTTAGCAGGATTACATTCATTTCTATTCATTTTACAATGAGACAGCAAGGAGATGTGGCAATTTTTTTACACAGAGGATGTAGCATTTTATAACTAATTATGTGCAATTCTACTCATTTTGCCATGGGGTGGAGAGACGATTTTGGAATTTCACAAGAAATCTCAATTCAATTTTACTCATTTTGCAATGGGGCGGGAGAGAAGATGTAGCAAATTTATAGCTAATCACATACAATTCTACTCATTTTGACATCCGGTGAAGAGAAGATTAGCAATTTTATAACAAATTCCATGCAATTCTACTCACTTTGCCATGGGGCAGAGAGAAGATTTAGCAAATGTATAACACATTTCATGTAATTTACTCATTTTGCCATGGAGAGGAGAAAAGATTTGGCAATTTTATAAATAATTGCATGCAATTTTACTCATTTTACAATGGAATGGAGAGAATATTTAGAAATTATTTTACTAATTGCAAACAATTCTATTCATTTTACAACAGAGCAGAGAGAAGATTTAGCAATTTTATAAATAATTTCATGCAATTCTACTAATTTTGCCAACCGGTGAAGAGAAGACTGAAATTTTGTTGCAAATTTCATGTGATTCTACTCATGTGGCAATGAGGCAGAGAAATATTTAGCAAATGTATAACTCATTTCATGCAATTCTACTCATTTTGACATGGGGCTGAGAGAATTTTTTTTTTTACAAATTTCATGCAGTCTACTAATTTTGTCAAGGGCGGAGAGAAGATTTAGCAAATGTATAACTCATTTCATGCAATTCTACTCATTTTGCCAAGGGCGGAGAGAAGATTTAGTAATTGTATAACACATTTCATGCACTTCTACTCATTTTACAACAGGATGGAGAGAAGACAACAGTTTTATAACAAATTTCATGCTATTCTACTCATTTTGCCATGGGGCTCAGAGAAGATGTAGCAATTATAGAACTAATTACATACATTCTACTCATTTTGCCATCCGGTGAAGAGAAGATTGAGTAAATGTCTAATTTCATGCAATTCCACTCATATTGTCATGGGAAGGAGAGAAGATTTAGCAATTGTATAAATAATTAAATGCAATTTTACTCATTTTACAATGGAATGGAGAGAATATTGAGCTTTTTAAAAATTTGATTACTAATTTCATACAATTCTATTCATTTTACAATGGGATGGAGAGAAGATTTAGCTATTAAAAAAATAAATAACATATGTATGGAATTGTACTCGTTTTGACATGGGCTGAGAGAAGATTTTTGACTTTTTAAAACTAATTTCATGCAATTCTACAAATGTTGCCATCCGGTGAAGAGAAGACTTTTGATTTTGATTGAAATTTCATGTGATTCTACTCATTTTGCAATGAGGCAGAGAGAAGATTTGGCAATGTTATAACACATTTCCTGCAATTCTACACATTTTGCCATAGGGTGGAGAGAAATATTTGCTATTTTTTAACATGATATCCGAGTGAGATTGCCTAACAAAATCAATTGGGGCCCCGCGGACAGTAATTTGAAGTTTAGATAGCTGGCCGCTAGACTAATTTACCAATCTAAAAAATGTTAACTAACTTAGTTTAGTGACTTTCAGTGACAGACATAACAAGAGAAAAACTGCTCATGCACAACCAAATTTCAAAATTGCACCTTGTGTATTCCACTATTCTAACTCGTAACATTAAGATGAGCCCCCCACCCCCAAAAAACATATTCTAGTTGCCCAACCCTAATATAGGGAAAAGGGTGTCATTTGAATGAAGCCTCCCTAGTGACTCACCAGGGGTCAAAGGCCGGCTGGCGTTTGGGATGGTTGGTCAAGGTGCTTCCGTCCACTGCCCCCCCTCCTGTCCCCCTGCTGCCCTGACCTCCGTTATCTGGCCGCGGGGACGGCACTGTGGAGCAACAACATAACAACCTAGGAAACTCCACAAAACATTAGAGACACATGGAAGAAAATACTACAGGTTATAGATACATAGTAGAGGACTTCATCGGTCCAAAAAGATGGACCCGTTGCGAAATGGACCTAGGGCTTTTCTACTCGAACCCAATATGCATAAATACATTTTCAAAATATAGAGACATGCTCCAAACGGAGCCAAGGATAACAATTCCGTATAGACTGGTCGGATCCAGATCCGATCCGAGTGAGGGAAGCAGCAGAAAAGTATTTTTAAAGCTACTTTATTAACCGGAGCAGATAAAAAGCTAGAGGAGGGTGGGAGAGAGAGAGTAGGGGAGAGAAGGGGGAAAGAGCAGGCAAGGTGGGGCCGTACCGTGAGCTAGTGACACAGGGTACAGGTAGGGAGAGACTGCAACCAACCAACAAACAGACTCGAACTATAGTAGACTAATAACATATAGAGCAAATCAAATCGGATTTGTCACATTTGCCGAATACCGTGAAATGCTTACCTACTAGCCCTTAACCAACAATGCAGTTCAAGAAATAGAGTTAAGAAAATATTTACTAAATAAACTAAAGTAAGAAATGAAATAAAAGATAACAAGAAAATTACATAAAAATAACGAGGCTATATACAGTGGGGCAAAAAAGTATTTAGTCAGCCAACAATTGTGCATGTTCTCCCACTTAAAAAGATGAGAGAAGCCTGTAATTTTCATCATAGGTACACTTCAACTATGACAGACAAAATGAGAAAAAAAATCCAGAAAATCACATTGTAGGATTTTTATGAATTTATTTGCAAATTATGGTGGAAAATAAGTATTTGGTCACCTACAAACAAGCAAGATTTCTGGCTCTCACAGACCTGTAACTTCTTCTTTCAGAGGCTCCTCTGTCCTCCACTCGTTACCTGTATTAATGGCACCTGTTTGAACTTGTTATCAGTATAAAAGACACCTGTCCACAACCTCAAACAGTCACACTCCAAACTCCACTATGGCCAAGACCAAAGAGCTGTCAAAGGACACCAGAAACAAAATTGTAGACCTGCACCAGGCTGGGAAGACTGAATCTGCAATAGGTAAGCAGCTTGGTTTGAAGAAATCATCTGTGGGAGCAATTACTAGGAAATGGAAGACATACAAGACCATTGATAATCTCCCTCGATCTGGGGCTCCACGCAAGATCTCACCCGTGGGGTCAAAATGATCACAAGAACGGTCAGCAAAAATCCCAGAAACACACGGGGGGACCTAGTGAAGAGAGCTGGGACCAAAGTAGAGAGCTGGGACCTGCAGAGAGCTGGGACCAAAGTAACAAAGCCTACCATCAGTAACACACTACACCGCCAGGGACTCAAATCCTGCAGTGCCAGACGTGTCACCCTGCTTAAACCAGTACATGTCCAGGCCCGTCTGCTAGAGAGCATTTGGATGATCCAGAAGAAGATTGGGAGAATGTCATATGGTCAGATGAAACCAAAATATAGCTTTTTGGTAAAAACTCAACTCGTTGTGTTTGAAGGACAAAGAATGCTGAGTTGCATCCAAAGAATACCATACCTACTGTGAAGCATGGGGGTGGAAACATCATGCTTTGGGGCTGTTGTATGAATGGGGCCATGTATCGTGAGATTTTGAGTGAAAACCTCCTTCCATCAGCAAGGGCATTGAAGATGAAACGTGGCTGGGTCTTTCAGCATGACAATGATCCCAAACACACCGCCCGGGCAACGGAGGAGTGGCTTCGTAAGAAGCATTTCAAGGTCTTGGAGTGGCCTAGCCAGACTCCAGATCTCAACCCCATAGAAAATATTTGGAGGGAGTTGAAAGTCCGTAACATTTTCTAATAAGTTATCTGTAGTTTTACTCAAGTATGACAATTTGGTACTTTTCCACCACTGTGAAAATGTCAGTGAAGACACATGCCAGTTGGTCCACGCATGCTTTGAGTATATGTCCTGGTAATCCGTCTGGCCCTGTGGCTTTGTGAATGCTGACCTGTTTAAAGGTCGTCGCTCACATCAGCTACGGAGAGCGTGATCACACAGTCGTCTGGAACAGCTGGTGCTCTCATGTATACTTCAGTGTTGCTGGTCACAAAACGAGCATAAACTGCACTTAGCTCATCTGGTAGGCTCGCGTCACTGGGCAGCTAGCGTCTGTTTTTCCCTTTTAGTCCGCAAAAGTTTGCAAGCCTTGCCACATTCGACGAGCATCAGAGCCGGTGAAGTAGGATTCAATCTTAGTCCTGTATTGACGCATTGCCTGTTTGATGGTTCGTCTGAGGGCATAGCGAGATTTCTTATAAACGTCCGGATTAGTGTCCCCCTACCTTGAAATCGGCAGCTCTAGCCTTTAACTCGGTGCGGATGTTGCCTGTAATCAATGGATTCTGGTTGGGATATGTACTTACGGTCACTGTGGGGACAACGTTGTTGATGCACTTACTAATGAAGCCAGCAACTGAGGTGGTGTACTCCTCAATAGCATTGGATGAATCCAGGAAAATATTCCAGTTTGTTCTAGCAAAACCGTCCTGTAGCCTAGCATCTGCGTCATCTGACCACTTCCGTATTGAGCGAGTCACTGGTACTTCCTGCTTTCGTTTTAAGTCACACGTACCTCTATAGAAGCTGTAGCCCTGTGTATGTGCTAAGAGAGATAAGTCACATGTACCTCTATAGAAGCTGCCAACCCTCCTGGGCATGGACTCACTGTAGATGATGCGGTTTTCTTTAGAAGAGACTCCGTCCTCTGGGTGCTGTTCATGGAACATCCCCACCTGGACAGGGTTATGGATAGGACACAGAAAGGAGGCCAGAGTCAGACAGACAGACACAGAGTAGGCTTGACAGACTGACCGGAAAAGTATGAAAACCTCTAATTAGTATTATGTTGATAAAACTATATCTGGTATCATGATGGTAACATTATCATAGAAACGTGTTGATAACATTTCCCAGGCAGAGACATGGTACAGTAACTACTATAATCTTTTATTTATTTTATTTTATTTAACTAGACAAGTCAGTTAAGAACACATTTTTATTTACAATTACGGCCTACCCGGGCCAAACCCTAACCAGTACGACGCTGGGCCATTTGTGCGCTGCCCTATTGGCCTCTCAATCACAGCCAGTTGTGATACAATCGAACCAGGGTCTGCAGAATCGAACCAGGGTCTGCAGTGCCTTAGACCGTTGCACCAGTCGTGAGCCCCCCCATCTAATTAGAGGTTCAGTATCTACCATGATTTCATAAGTGGTACAGTATCTACCCTGATCTAATAAGAGGTACACTATCTACCATGTTCTAATTAGAGGTACAGTATTGTCATGACTCTCCTGTAAAGATCTGAAGGAGCAGGTTACAGTGGGTCCGTTCTATAGTGCCATCTCTCTCCCTCAGAGGGGGAGAGGGGTGAAGTTGGCCGTTTTATGACGGTCATAAATACCTTGTAGAAACTCTGCCTTTGGGCTCTGCAGGATTGAGGGGAAAGAAACCTCTTTGTTACAAGGAGATTCCTCCTGCCAAAACAGTAACATCAAAAGGTTGAAGAATGAAACAATATTTCTGTAATCCAAACAATTGGAATGGTCCGTGGGTACCGAAAGACCAATTATGTCAGATCAGTTGTTGTTTTGTGATCTCATTAAGAATGGTATAACCACAAATGTATCTCAATGTGTATATTTCCCAGCTATCAGATTGACGACGTGCGCTAAGAGTCGGTAAACAAGTTCAGGGAGTGTTAAGGGATTTTTGATCAATAATGACTAATTATGTATACATTTCAATCAGGACTGACTAATCAGAATACTATTATGTTACTGTATAGACGTATGAGTTTTCTTTTAACCCAAGTACTGAATATAATGTGTGTAAATATAATCAAGAAGTAGAACAATGACTGTCTGTTCCTTGGTAGAAATTAATGAATCTATAGCCAGACTGGCTAGAATGCTTATCTACACAGGCAGACCTTGGCTTGCGTCGTAAATTATCTTAGTAAGGAGAGACGATGTGGGAAGGCTTGAGAACTATACAGCCATTGTACTGCTGGTTGATGAGACTGGGTAGTACGAAAACTAATGATGTCATTTTCAGTTTATAATCTGTGGTAAACTGTATCATGTTCAGTACTCTCGAGAATAAATGCAGCTGGTTGATATTTGAGACTGGTCTCCGTCCATTTTATACAAATAAGAGTCTTACAAGTTCTTAGGAATTGACAGAGTGTTTCATTTTAATTGGGTATTAAAACATAGAGGAATATATATTCCTGTAACAATTGGTCCTTCGAACGTCGGAATTAAATACCCGTCTCTGCCATCTGAAGGTCGTACACCGAAAATCGTGCACGAGCGGGTCTGGTCCCGTTATTTAAGACCTGGCCTCTGAATTGAGGGAAAAGACCAGGCCGGTGTACACCCCAGACCGACAGGGACGGTGACTAGATCCAACAAACAGTGCTTTTCCCAGTCGGCGGCAAGGTCAGTAGCCTTTATTCTCGAATTTGGGAGGAATTATTTAAGATATTTTTGATTGAATGTTCTAAAGGAGTTTGGATTTAATCAATGATAGGTGCTTGAAAATTCTGAACATATACAATGGGTTTCTACTTTGTGTTTTAACCAAAATTGATAGGAAGGAAACGGGTCTGAAATGACCCGTGGTAAGGTGCACTACCATAAATAAACTAGAGCTTAATAAGTCCTGGATTTGCAAGCCAAAGGATCATTAAGGGTGGGATAAAGTAAGTGTTGTTAGATAGGACGGTCGTTCTGTACAAATAGGATAGCCATTAATTCAAAAGACATACCTAAATAAAGTTTTAACCCAAGTAGTCTATCTGTATATGGGAAGTAGTCTGACTATGAAAAGTAGCAGATAGATATATTAAAACAGGTGAGGATAAATTAGGCTTGGTGAGAAGGCAGGGTAATTCTAGGCGAACAAACAGAAAAATTGAACCTGTTCAATGCTGAAAAAAATGTATATCCAAAGAGGCGAGAGGGAAGCCTAATAGCGAAGTGAGACAAGATTGTTGTACTTTAAAAGTCCTATGAGGCAACATGAAATAGGAGGTTAACTAGGGATTTACGACCCCTATTTACGACTATAGCTTATAGTTGTAAGGGTGAGACATGGTATCTGATTGAAAGTCAACGCTATAGACAACGTTTCCACAAAGGAGAAAACGAAGGAGAAAACTAGGTAATGGTAAACAACACATTCATAGGTCATAGAAATATATACACATAGATAGTGATAAATACCATAGCTACTAGGAGCGAAAATCCTCCAAGGAGGTCCCGGAATGGATGGGAGATTACCGTTATATGGAGCAGAAAGACAGAAGGAATATTGATTTCTGTTTAAAATGAAAAAAAGGTATGGTTTTGATGGGCATCTAGATGTTGAAAAGTTAGAATTTCTTATTAAACAAATAAATAGGGTTAGTGGAGACAAGACAGATCAACAACGGGCAGAGGGGCTAAATACAGCTAGGATATGGTTAGCCGAGGTGAGGAAGGGAGCTGAGAACAAAGGGAATGGAAGGGAGGCGTCCAATATCTGACCCTGAATAGAAGCTGATACTACTAAAATAGTCAGGAAGGGTTTAAAGTAGGACTATTTTCTGGGAATTCTCGGTGCCGGAGTTTGCGACTACAGACAATTATAATAATATAATTATTGGCGGGGAAACTCAATAATTTCAATAGCGGGACACTAAGGTTCGTATCTCAGCTTTGACACCGATAGACTAAAATTTATTTTAGATGTTAATACAGCTATTTGTATGTCTTGCCTGGAAAAATATGGTCGCTAGTGTTTGTGTAAGATAGGAACTGAATGTTTTTAATATGTTGTTTAGGTTGAATTGAAAGAAGAATTCATTCAAAATAATGGCGAGACATTTTCCATGTAATACGCTATTTTGCCCAAAATTATCGGCTGGAATAATGTATTGAGATGGGAGTCGTATTCAAATACATATATCATAGAAGAGAAAGTCACCTAAACCTGATTAATTTTAGGGAATAACGGAGAGATACGATAAAGTTTTTGTGCCACCGGGATGTTATTTTTTTTAATGAATCGACTGACATACGATAAATTTAGCACAGAACATTTACGTTTAAATGTACGTTTAAATGTTGGTATAGAAAGTTGAACAGTTCGGTTGGTTTTACTTTGTCGATAGAATTTAAAGCAGAACTCAATCTGAATAGGGAATATATATTTTACAAGAGGCAGGCTGACTTGTGGCGTCATTTCACGTTGGCTACACCACCATCCTCAAATTATGACAGAGAAAATGGGTTGTGGCATTTAGAGGGAAAATGCGTGCTTTATAGCTTTGAGCTACTTTTCAAAAGTGGCTAAAAGTTCCAAATACATTTTTTTTTTTAAAGGAGCTGAATATCATAAGGATAGTCTGAAAAGATGCTACAGCTAGCAACAGAATTGCTAGGCGTTCCATTGGGCTATTGGGCGAACAAGAAGTGAACGTTTTCTAAACATGATCTGTTTTCATTACGGAGAACAATGAAATGTCTACAATAGGGTAGGGCTGGCTAGGAATGTCTTATTTTAAAGGGACAGTGCACGTTTATTACAGTTGTTTTAAAGTATTTTGGGGCGACAATTTGGAGATAGACTGAATGAGTTACATGAGTTACATGAAACATCGAAGAAATTTAAAACAAATTATTTGAAGGGATTATCATAATTATTAGGTTTTGTTGTCTTAGTAAATGTTTGGGTTAAGGGGATTTCCCTGTTCCCAGAGACAAGATATCTTAAAGGGGTACACTCACATATGGAATATTAGGAGTTTTATTTTTCTGAGTTTTAATTAGACAAGTGAATAAAAATGGTTAAAGATAAAGGGTTCTTTAATAGGTCTAATATGGTGTGGAACACGAATGTAAAGGGGTGGTGTGACTTTTGACCTTATCATGGCTATCTCTTGGGGTCTGATCAGCCTCAGGGGAGAGCCATTTGTATAATGAATTTGTGGTCATTTGAGTTACTAGTTTTAAGGTATATTAATTATAATGGAGTTTTAGTTTGGGGTTAGAATTATTGTTTGAACCACTGATGAGAAAGTGGTTCAGGATTCTGTTTTACAACATTAGCTGTGTTTTTTGAATGGACTATTATTGAGTTGGTATTACAACAGAAAAAGAAAATCCTATTTATCATTGAGAATAAATAGAGGGAGATAAGATACATTGAGGTTTGGATAGGATATATATTAATAGGGCAGGAAATTACATAGAAAAATACATTTTGTTTCTTAGGGGTGATAAATTACGTTAGATAAGGTATTCCACACACTATGCAACATATATTCAATTATTGATGAAACTGATTTTAAGGTTAATTCATGTTATTGTCAGATAAAATACTGTTGATCCCTGAAGGAAAACGCTTATTAGTGTAGGAAGGATTTGATGTTTAGCATTTATTTTGGCTTTGTTTGACTATTAGGAGGTTTTTTATTTAAATAGTATTACATTTGACAGGAATATATGACTCTGTGATGATTTAGGATTTTGTTAGGATTAAAAGAGATTGATTAAGGAAATGTAAGGACTTTAGAGATTGCCACTCATAGACATGTTAGTGAGACGCTTAGTGGTATTTGAGAGATAGGAGAGAAAGGGGTTACTGTTTAAATCGGTAAATATATATATTTAAGAACATATATAAACAGCACAGATACTTCTAAAAGTAGATAAGACACTTGACAGATAATTGATACAGGATTGATATGAATGGATGCCCAAGGGAGAATTGGACATACATGATAATGTCAGAACATAAGGATAATTTACTAATCCTACCTAAGTCATTATTTAGGGTAGATAAGGTTGTTACCAGGGCAGAGCCAGGTATCAAAAGGGGGATGGGTAAGTTTGTGGTCTAGGATAGGACACTTAGTGGCCTATTGGATAATAAACGAATAATAAAAAAAATTAGCTAACAAATAGGCATAGAAGTTAAAGATAACATCAGATAAAACACATGAGAAACCGTTTGTTAACCAAGCCTGTATGTCCAGGATTTTATGCATTACAGGTGAATTACAGGTCAAGTCACTCAATCCAGTCCCTGAGGCCTGTTGGGGGGGCCATACCAAGCACTCCTGGTGACTGCCTTCACGGTGAGGATAGCCGAAAGAGCTCCCAGAGATGCGTATCACACATTGTGGGAGGGTAGGACACATTAACACTGTCGAACAATCACAGAGGCAGGAGAGGAACCGCAAATCTTTTAGAGTGCGGGGGTCAACTCCTGCTGAAGATTCCCTTAAACCCAACTTTTCCCCAGCTGTGAGCGTTCATAGAAGTGAAGGTGTGTCTTGGCCTCTTGCTGGTGATATGATTTCTGGGAAAGGGTGGGGCTTCGGAGGGCTGTTCGTCTGAGCTGTCTTATAGTGGGTGCCATATTCTTGATACAGCACGTTCCACCTGAGTATGCGGAGAGTGGTAATTTGACCCATGGTTTAGACAATGAGGATTTTGTTCCAAAACAAGCATAAGAGATCCCTAGATCTGGGTAGACAGGAAGTTAGAGTAGAGGTTGGGAAGGATCTCTCAATGGAGTTTTATGTAGATCAAATGGGGTCTCTAACTACATGGCAGTCTAGGACTCTGAGCCATTATGGTATATATCGGTGCAGGTCCCCATATTGATCGTGGACACAGGTCATAGCTCATACGGAGAGAGGGCTATATGAATCCACTCACCCAGTATGGAAGGAGGTGGAGTATAGTGAAGGTGAGAGTTTTTGACTGTAATCCGGAGAGAGGGATGTATTGCATAAAGATACGCCTTACCCTTTAAAAAGTAATGAAAGAGGATCTAGGGTTATGGTATGTTGGATATGATCAGTTTTTGGTCGACACCCTAGTACGGTTCCGGGTAGAGGAGGTTAGGCCAGTATTTAAAGCTGTTCACGAAAACAGGAATGACAGATAATGACAGTTACATTGATTTGCACTATTTATATCCACAGGTTCCCCTTAAATCAAGACTTCCTCTCTTTACAGTGACTGGAGGAGATTATTACCGTTTGGCCTGGTACATTACTCTTGGGAAATATGTAGGGGAAGTTAGTACCTGCAATTGGACAGAGAATATTACCCCTGACGAGACCATGTCTAATTTGACAGGCTGTTTGAACTCTGGGGATGTCAATAAGTTAAAGTGGGCCAGGGCTGACATCTGGTGGTTGTGTGGGAGAATGATGTTATGGCCATTATTACCGACAGAGTGGACATGATTATGTGCCCTTGTACATTTGGGAATGCCTTTCACACTCATTCAACACCAGGACATGAAGTTAGCCAAACGGGAGTAAAGAGGTACTCCATCTGGGTCTTTTGATGACAGAGTATATATTGATAACATTGGGGTTCCACGGGGGGTGCCAGATGAGTTCAAAGCAAGAAATCAGATCCTAGCAGGATTAGAATCAAGCATTTTCTGGTGGTCTACTCTCAATAAGAATGTGGACTGGATTAATTATATTTATTATAATCAACAGCGCTTTATCAATTATACCATTGATGCTATTAAAGGTTTGGCAGAACAGACTGAAGCAACCAGCCTGATGGCTTGGCAGAATAGAATTGCATTAGATATGTTATTGGCTGAAAAGGGAGGAGTATGCGTGATCTTCGGGACCATGTTTTGTACTTTCGTCCCAAATGACACAGCTCCGGACGAATCAGTGACCGAAGCCTCAGCTGGTTTGACCACCCTGGCTCACGGTTTGGCAGAAAACTCTGGGGTGGGTACTTATCGGACTAATTGGTTTGATAGTACGTTTGGAAAATGGGAAATGTTATGATCACTATGTTATGGGCTACATTCACCTGTGTGACTGTTTTAGTTTTATGTGGCTGTTGTCTAATTCCCTGTGTACGAGGCCTTATTTCCAGGACTCTGGAGAAATCGATGACACAACAGATGGTGAGGTACGGGCCGAGTTCTGACCCGTGGAGTGATGAATGCATGTCTACAGAACAAGTGGACGAATCTGGATCCTTCATTTGCAGGGAACTTATGTTTGATGAGACCATTTTTGATATTTAGGGAGGTTAGGTTGTATCTTGTAGTGGGTTATGTTTAGGTGATGTTTTGACAAGAAATATTTCTAATAAAAATAGAAGTATGCTTTTTAATATTTTAATAAAACTAGGTGTGATTGGATGTATAATATTTAATCATAGGGTGGATATGTTAAGGGATTTTTTATCAATAATGACTAATTATGTATACATTTCAATCAGGACTGACTAATCAGAATACTATTATGTTACTGTATAGATGTTTAACCCTAGTACTGAATATAATGTGTGTAAATATAATCAAGAAGTAGAACAATGACTGTCTGTTCCTTGGTAGAAATGAATGAACTTATAGCCAGACTGGCAGGCCTTGGCTTGCGTCGTAAATTATCTTAGTAGGGATAGACGATGTGGGAAGGCTTGAGAACTATACAGCCATCGTACTGCTGGTTGGTGAGACGGGGTGTTACGAAAACTAATGAAGTCATTTTCAGTTTATAATCTGTGGTAAACTGTATCATGTTCAGTACTCTCGAGAATAAACGCAGTTGGTTGATATTTGAGACTGGTCTCTGTCCATTTTATACAAATAAGAGTCTTACAAATTCTTAGGAATTGACAGTGTTTCATTTTAATTGTGTATTAAAACAGAGGAATATAATTCCTGTAACAGGGAGTGAGTGCTTTAATAAATAAACGGAACATAATACAAAACAAGAAACTCGAACAGCACACAGACATGAAATAGAAACAGAAACAATGACACCTGGGGAAGGAACCAAAGAGTGACATGTATAGGGAAGGAAATCAGGGAAGTGATGGAGTCCAGGTGAGTCTGACGACATGCAGGAGCGCATAGCGATGGTGACAGTTGTGCGCCATTATGAACAGCCTGGTGACCTAGAGGCCGTAGAGGGAGCAAATGTGACACAGATTTACATCTAAATGTTCTGGATTAAATATGAAACTATTTGCGAGAAGATTAAATGTGATGTTAGCCTTCTAAATGGGAATTGTTTTTCCTATAAAAGTTTTAACCAGTCAGTGACCACATCCACGTGAGCACAGACATTACTTTGGCATCATGGAATGCCCCTTTTGCCAGAGTATATAAAAGGACTCGCTTACAAAATTTACATTTGACCAGAGAACATGAGAAAGCAGTCCACACTCTGAAATGGTTGCCATTTCAATGGAGACCAGTTATGTGAAACGCCAGCTGAATATGTTACAAATGGTGAAGAAATTTAAATCTCTAGAGACCTGTACATTGCGGGTTGCTACGGGCATGTAAAATGGTTCTAGCTCTACAATAGACCAGCGTAACCGTCAGTGTGAGCTGAAAGGTACGAAATGGTTAGAAACTCTGAAACTCTCTCTCGAAGAAAAGAAGACTACATAGGAACATTCAGTCTGCAGTAAACTTGACCGAAGACTAGAAGACAAAGAACAATTTACTCTCACCACTATAGATACCCCTATTCTAATGGACAGAACCCGCTGAACATTGGGGGTTAGACCTCTGGAGGAACCGTTCTCACAGACACTCCGAACCCTACTACAACTACAAAGGACATGGTGACCTCTTGTGGACAACCAGAGGCTTTCTGTCAAATTACTCCCCGTAGATGGATTGAGTGTTTTCAAGAGAGAGACAGCAAAGACACACACATGTAAATATGTACATTGCAATTCTTTCGAATGAGCGGAGTTCATGTGGAAAGTATTCACATTTCCATGAGCATAGTTATCAGCTGTCTGTACGACTTTGTATCTCCCTTTCCCTCTCTTTTGAATCTGCCATTTTGTGTAACAAAATCTAATAAGAGGTACATTATCTATCAAGATCTAATTAGAGATGCAGCATCTACCATTATCTAATTAGAGGTACAGTATCTACCATGATCTATTTAGAGGTATCGACCATGATCTAATTAGAAGTACAGTATCTGCCATGATCAAATAAGAGGTATATTATATTTCAAGATCTAATTTGAGGTACAGCATCTAGCATTATTGAATTAGAGATACCTACCATTATCTAGTTAGAGGTACGTTATGCAATGATCTAATTAGAGGTACAGTATCTACCACAATCTAATTAGAGCTATCAACAATGATCTTATTAGAGGTACAGTATCTACCATGATCTAATTACAGGTATCTACAGTAACTACCATGATCTATTAAGAGGTAAATTATCTATCAAGAACTAATTAGAGTTACAGTATATACCTTGATCTAATTAGAGGTACAGTATTTACCATGATCTACTAAGACGTACAGTATATACCATGATATAATTAGAGGTACAGCATCTACCATGATCTAATTAGCAGCATCTGCCATGATCTAATTAGAGGTGCAACATCCACCATTATCTAATTAGAGGCATCTACCATGATCTAATTAGAGGTACGGTATCTACCATTATCTAATTAGAGGTACCTACCATGATCTAATTAGAGGTATCTACCATTATCTAATTAGAGGTACAGTATCTACCATGATCTAATTAGAGGTACAGTATCTACCATGCTCTAATTAGATGTACATAATCTACCATGATCTAATTAAAGGTATAGTATCTACCACAATCAAATGAAAGGTATCAACCATGATCAAACTAGAGGTACAGATCTACCATGTTCTAATCAGAGGTAGAGTATCTAACATGACCTAGTTAGAAGTACAGTATCTACCATGATCTAATTAGAGGTATCCACCATGATCTAATTTGACGTACAGTATCTACCATGATCTAATTTGATATACAGTATCTACCATTATCTAAATAGAGTTACAGCATCTGGCATGATCATATTAGAGATATCTACCATGATCTAATTAGAGGCACAGTATCTGCCATGATCTAATTAGAGGCACAGTAAGATCGAATTAGAGATATCGAAGATGATCTAATTAGAGGTACATTATCTACCATGATCTAAGAGGTGCATTATCTATCAAGATGTAATTAGAGGTAGAGTATCTGCCATGATCAAATTAGAGGTACAGTATCTGCTGCCATGATTGAATTAGAGGTACAGTATCTGCCATGATTTAATTTGAGATTTCTACAATGATCTAATTAGAGGTGCAGTATCTGCCATAATTTAATTAGAGATTTCTACAATGATCTAATTGGAGGTACAGTATCTGCCATGATCTAATTAGAGGTAACGTTTTTACCATGATCTAATTTAATGTACAGTATCTACCATGATCTAATTAGAGATTTCTACCATGATCTAATGAGAGAGTCCTACCATGATCTAATTAGAGGTGCAGTATCTGCCATGATCTAATTAGAGGTACTGTATCTACCATCATCTAGTTAGGGGTACATTATGCCATGATATAATTAGAGGTACAGTATATACCATGGTCTAATTAGAGGTACAGTATCTAACATGATCTAATTAGAGGTACAATATTTAACATGATCTAATTAGAGGTACAGTATCTAACATGGTCTAATTAGAGGTACAGTATCTACCATGTTATAATTCGAGGTACAGTATCTACCATGTTATAATTAGATGTACAGTATCTACTATGTTCTATTTAGAGGTACAGTATCTACCATGATCTATTTAGAGGTATTTGATTTGATATCTTATTAGAGGTACATTATATATACAAACATATGTGGACACCCCTTCACCCCTGCTATTTCAGCCACACCTGTTGCTGACAGGTGTATAAAATCGAACACACAGCCATGCAATCTCAATAGACAAACATTGGCAGTAGAATGGCCTTACTGAAGAGCTCAGTGTCTTTCAAAGTGGCACAGCCATAGGATGAACACTTTCTCAACAAGTCAGTTCATCAAATTTTGCCCTGCTAGAGCTGCCCCAGTCAACTGTAAGTGATGTTATTGTGAAGTGGAAACGTTTAGCAGCAACAACGGCTCAGCCGTGGAGTGAAAGGGACCGGCGAGCTCACAGAACATGACCAAGTGCTGAAGAGCGTAGCGTGTAAATATAATCTGTCCTCGGCTGCAACACTCACTACCAACTTCCAAACTGTCAGCACAAGACCTGTTCGTCGGGAATTTCTAGAGGACTATGGCCAAAAGCAAAGCCAACAGAGAAAGTGAAGCAGCGACAGGCAGGCAGGCAGGCAGACCTACCTCATTTGCACACACTGTACATAGATTTTTCTACTGTATTATTGATTGTATGTTTGTTTATTCCATGTGTAACTCCGTGTTCTTGTATGTGTCGAACTGCTATGCTTTATCTTGACCGGGTCGCAGTTGCAAATGAGAACTTGTTCTCAACTAGCCTACCTGGTTAAATAAAGGGGAAATAAATAAATAAAATGTACATATTACTTCAATTAGCCCGACTAACCGGTGCCCCCGCACATTGGCTACCCGGACTATCTGCATTGTGTCACGCCAACCCCTCTTTTACGCTGCTGCTGCTCTCTGTTTACCATATATGGATAGTCACTTTAACCATACATGTACATATTTGTAATTTTTAAAAACCTTTATTTAACTAGGCAAGTCAGTTAAGAACAAATTCTTATTTTCAATGACGGCCTAGGAATGGTGGGTTAACTGCCTGTTCAGGGGCAGAATGACAGATTTGTACCTTGTTAGCTCGGGGATTCGAACTTGCAACGTTTCAGTCACTAGTCCAATGCTCTAACCACTAGGCTACCCTTGCCTCAATTAGCCCAACTAACCGGTGCCTGTATATAGCCTCGCTACTGTTATTTTCACTGTCTTTTTACGGTTGTTTTTATTTCTTTACTTATCTAGTATTCACCGAATACCTTTTTTAATCTTAAAAAATGCACTGTTGGTTAGAGCCTGTAAATAAGAATTTCACTGTAAGGTCTACACCGGTTGGATTCGGCGCACGTGACACAAACTTTGAATTGATCCTCCAAGAGCTTCTTGCTGCCAAGGGAACGCCTGACAGCTTGAAAGACGTTTTAGACACTACAGTGAAAATGGTTAACTTTGCTAAAGCAAGGCCCCTGAACTCGTGTATTTTCTGCATTATGCAATGATATGGGCAGCGACCATGTAAGGCTTTTACAAAATACAGAAGTTGGAGCTCTTTTCTGTCTGCATTATCAAGGACAACACACAGGTCTTTCCATCATTGTCTGATTTTTTTGTGTGCAAATGAACTCAAGCTTACGGACAATGTCAAATGTGATATAGCGAAGCACCTGAGTGAGCTGGGTGCGCAATTAAGCAGGTACTTTCCCGAAACGGACGACACAAACAACTGGATTCGTTATCCCTCTCATGCTCTTCCTCCAGTCCACTTACCAATATCTGAACAAGAGAGCCTCATCGAAATTGCAACAAGCGGTTCTGTGAAAATTTTATTTAATCAGAAGCCATTGCCAGATTTCTGGATAGGGCTGTGCTCAAGAGTTTCTTGCCTTGGCAAATCTCATTGTTAAGACAATGATGCCGTTTGCAACCACGTACCTATGTGAGAGTGGATTCTCGGCCCTCACTAGCATGAAAACTAAATACAGGCACAGACTGTGTGTGGAAAATTATTTAAGACAGACTCTCTTCAATACAACCCAACATTGCAGAATTATGTGCATCCTTTCAAGCACACCCTTCTCATTAACCTGTGGTGAGTTATTCACCATCTTTGATGAACAAATAAGGTTTCATATGTAAGATGTTGATTGTTGTTGATTATTATTATTTGTGCCCTGGTCCTATAAGAGCTCATTGTCCCTTCCCATGAGCCGGGTTGTGACAGAAACTCACACTCATTCTTATTTTTAATAAATGTATCGTATAGTGTGTGTGGCAGGCTTACAATGATGGCAAAAAAACAACATTTGAGAGTGCGACCCTGGTGCTAGAGGGGGTACACAGCTGGCGGTTGAATGTTTGAAGGGGTACGGGACTATAAAAAGTTTGTGAACCACTGCCCTAGAGCACACACAAAACTATACATACCTCTGTCTAAACATCAGCTGTCAATGAGCTGAGAGACATCTCAGACTCTCATATCTATTGGGTGAAATACCATAGTGTGCCATCACAGCAGCAAGATTTGTGACGTGTTGCCATAAGGGGTTGCCCCCTTATCTTGCTGCAGTGAAGAACAAACACCATTGTAAATACAATATACGATATTTACGTTTATTTATTTTCCCTTTTGTACATTAACTAGGTAAAGCTCTGCCTTATCTCAGTTCACTGGTCACGATGGCAACACCCACCCGTAGCACGCGCTCCAGCAGGTGTATCTTACTGATCATCCCTAAAGCCAACACCTCATTTGGCCACCTTTCCTTCCAGTTCTCTGCTGCCCGTGACTGGAACAAATTGCAAAAATCGATGAAGTTGGAGACTTTTATCTCCCTCACCAAACTTTAAACATCTGCTATCTGAGCAGCTAACCGATCGCTGCAGCTGTACATTGTCCATCGGTAAATAGCCCACCCAATTTACCTACCTCATCCCCATACTGTTTATATTTATTTACTTTCTGCTCTTTTGCACACCAATATCTCTACCTGCACATGACCATCTGATCATTTATCACTCCAGTGTTAATCTGCTAAATTGTAATTATTCACCTACCTCCTCATGCCTTTTGCACACAATGTATATAGACTCTTTAAAAAAAACTATGTTGCTGTCCTACTATGTTATTGACTTGTTTATTGTTTACTCCATGTGTAACTCTGTGTTGTTGTCTGTTCACACTGCTATGCTTTCTCTTGGCCAGGTTGCAGTTGTAAATGAGAACTTGTTCTCAACTAGCCTACCTGGTTAAATAAAATAAAGGTGAAATAAAAAATAAATAAAAATATTTGCACATAATATTACATTTGCAATGTCTTTATTCTTTTGGAACTTTTGTGAGTGTAATGTTTACCATTAATTGTTATTGTTAACTTAACTTTTAATAATTATCTATTTCACTTTCTTTGGCAATGTAAATATATGTTTCCCATGCCAATAAAGCCCCTTAACAAAGAGAGAGAGGCCTTGAATTGAGAGAGAGAGGCCTTGAATTGAGAGAGAGAGAGAGAGAGAGGCCTTGAATTGAGAGAGAGAGAGAGAGAGAGAGAGAGAGAGGCCTTGAATTGAGAGAGAGAGAGAGAGAGAGAGCCTTGAATTGAGAGAGAGAGAGAGAGAGAGAGAGAGAGAGGCCTTGAATTGAGAGAGAGAGAGAGAGAGAGAGAGAGAGGCCTTGAATTGAGAGAGAGAGAGAGAGAGAGAGAGAGAGGCCTTGAATTGAGAGAGAGAGAGAGAGAGAGAGAGAGAGCCTTGAATTGAGAGAGAGAGAGAGAGAGAGAGAGAGAGGCCTTGAATTGAGAGAGAGAGAGAGAGAGAGAGAGAGAGAGAGAGAGGAGAGAGAGAGAGAGAGGCCTTGAATTGAGAGAGAGAGAGAGAGAGAGAGAGAGAGAGAGAGAGAGAGAGAGAGAGAGGCCTTGAATTGAGAGAGAATTGAGAGAGAGAGAGAGCCTTTGAGAATTGAGAGAGAGAGAGAGAGGCCTTGAATTGAGAGAGAGAGAGAGAGAGAGAGAGAGAGGCCTGCCTTGAATTGAATTGAGAGAGAGAGAGAGAGAGAGAGGCCTTGAATTGAGAGAGAGAGAGAGAGAGAGGCCTTGAATTGAGAGAGAGAGAGAGAGAGAGAGAAAAATGTTGATGGAAGTAGGATCTAACATTTCGGACCTCAGTGCTTTTCTGTCTCCGAGTGTGAAATAAGTTGGTGTTGCCCCTCGTTGAGTCCCTAATAGGTGGTCTGGTGTGGGGGGTCGCCTAACTGAGTGCCGGGCCCTCACTGCTCTGTAGCTGATGGAGAGACAGAGAGACAGACAGAGAGCAGGAAGCATGGATGAGTCTTTACACAGAGTTAGAGCAGCAGACACACTGGGGAATAGGTTATACATTATAGTTGTGACTATATTAGGTTTTCAGCCAGCAATGCATGTAAAAGTGAGTTTTTCCCCTAGTCATTTCTCAGTCAATCTCCATATTATGCAACAAAATTAGGCACACCGATTGAGAACTAAATTCCCTAAATGGTCAGCAGATGGCGCCATATCCACTCGCTAGTTTTCTTGCTGGAAGGATGCATTCTCCTGTAGGGATTCTCTAAGAAGACATTTAAGAAATTCTACTAAGTGGTCAACAATGACACTTAGAGATAGACTACATATCAGAAGTGCCTTCTATTTGAATATCCGAGAAAGGTGTTGTTGATATTTTCTCTGCTATCTTTTACAGCAAAGAATGAAGGTAAAGCTAACTAAATTACCTAAATGACATGGGGGCTAACAGGCTAATATTTAATTTTTGTTGAAGGAGAAACAGAAAAAGTAGACAGAATTAGGATTACATATCATACACAGTCTTATTCAAAGTGAGAAATGCAGCATGTCCTCATTGGAGATCTATCTGTTCTATGTACAGAGCTATGACGCAAAACTGAAACCTAGACACTCTCTCCTCTGCTAGCAACAGTACCTAAGCCATATTCAAAATTGAAGTCAAGCCATATAGCCTAAATTATTGAAATTGTATCTGTTTTGTTAGTTGCTAGCTGGCTAGCCAGGCTCCTGGGTTCACGTCTTGTCCAAGCAGCCCACGTATGGCACAAGTATGCTAGCTAAGTTGTTGTACCTTGACATTTGTGACCCTCAACACACTTCTTTTGTTCAATTATCTCAGCCATAGTCAAAATTAAATTCAAGGCAGATGAACTATCTAACAGGCATGGGCTCTCCATCGTACGTAGCTAGCTAGTTAGCTAATCAAAACAATGCTCTTAAATGACATATAATAGCATAATGCCGTGACAGTTTCATCAAACGTTAGTAGAATGTTATAGCGAAGTCTGTGCTTACCATGATCGTCGGTATTAGCTACACTTTGGCCATCTCCAATATTATTTGGAGTCTCATCACAAAATCATACACAAGTGTCCAGGCAATGTTGTCCTGCAGTAAGATGGCTGTTCACTGATGTTGCAGTATCTTAGCCTGATTTATCCTGACTCTCTGGAAATTGTGTAATCAGAGCCGGTTCCAGGCACAAGTGACATAAGCGGTCGCTTAGGGCCCCCGACCCAAAGCATGTAAAAGAAAAAGAGGAACTCAGTGGGCTCAACTTACTATTGAAAGTAAGAATAGTAGATGTTATGTCTGTCACTGACAGTCACTCAATTAGCCATGTCAGCTAACAATTGTTGGATTGCTTGTTAGTCTAGCCAGCTGTCTAATCTTGTCGCAATCATTACCAAAAACCAACTGGGCACGCAGGGAATGTGTCCAGTTGCCCTGACCTCCCCGGACCCTGACCTCAAGGGGGCCCGGTGAATAATCTGTCGCTCTGAATAAGTGTCTGCTGAATGGGCTTTCGAGTGGCGCAGCGGTCTAAGGCACTGCATTTCAGTTGTCATGACTCTCTCTCCATCACGCCGACACAATGTCTGTGCTCACGTGGGCGTGGTTATTGATTGAGCACAGGTTTATATGAAAAGCCATCATCTCACAAAAGGAATGTTTTGTGTAAGCCGGATGTCACAAATGGTTAAAACTACAAGACCAAAAAGACTTGAGAATGTGGTCCACATGTTGAAATGGTTTAAACTCTACAGACCAGCCGGCGTACAACGCGAGCTGACCATTACAAAATGGTTAGAAGCTCTGAAACCCCCAACACGAGTGAAGAAGGTAAAGACTAGACCATAAAATTCACAGCCTGCAGCTGTGCATGTAAAGTAGTCTAGAACTTTGACTAAAGCCACAAGGGTGAGAAACAGATCCCTCTTACCACCGTGTGGTACACCTGAAGTATCCATTCTAATGAACACTCCAAGACCAAAAGCTCTACTACAAAGTACATTGTGACTTCTTGTTGACAAGTCTTACATCCCTCGATAACTTCACCATAGGACCCATCGAGTTCAACAGAGAGATGGCAAAGACATCTACATGTAAATATATACACTGCATTTCTTATCCAAATGAGCGGTCGTAAATGTGTAAAGTATTCATATTCCAGTGATATTCCAAATGTATGTACAATAAATTGACTCCTTGTCTCTCCTTCTCCTTACCTACCCCTCCCTTTACATTGTGTAACCAAACAGTCGTGCTTTTGTTAGTCCACTAGGGACCTGTTTTCATTGTATTATGTTAGTAATCAATAACCTATACCGTGTGTGTGTTCTGTGTGATGATTTTGTTAGTTAGTAAATAAATAGTTAAGCCAATTTGTGTATCTTCTATTTCATCAATTAGGTTAGGGTTCTTGCAGATATCCAAGGAGTATGTGACATTCAGAAAGACTGATATGAGGTAATAATAAATAATAAGTGACTTATCAAGATATATATCTATATATCTTAGAGTTTAAGTTAGGAGATAGTAACTCGTTAAACCATTTTTCCCGTGGTGCCCCAAATTCCTAATGAGTTCATTTTTACATGATTAATTTAATCTAATAACAATTAAACATAGTAGGTAATTATTAGATGAATAACAGTCATAAGATTAATGATAGTCATGTTACGACACAGTGTAAGAGGTGTCACTACAGTCCCTGGTTTGAATCCAGGCTGTATCACATCCGGCCGTGATTGGGAGTCCCATAGGGCGGCGCACAATTGGCCCAGCGTCGTCCGGGTGTGGCCGGGGTAGGCCGTCATTGTAAATAAGAATTTGTTCTTAACTGACTTGCCTAGTTAAATAAAGGATAAATAAAAAAGTAAAGATTATGCAATGTCAAATGTAGGTGGGGGGCCCCCAACCAAAGGGCCCACAAAATTCTAGAGCCGGCTGTGTAATTCATAAACAACTTCGCTATTGAAATGCATGCAGCAGGTGATGAGACCAGTTCCAGAAAGTATCACTATATCAAAACCAAAAAACATATTGTAATACAGTCATCAGTACTATTCATGTAAACCCACTGGACCTCCTTAGCACAGACACACAAGAATATGAAACAAAGATTAGTGACTTTATTTTAAATGATGTAATGATGGATGAATCACATATTGTTAAATGTGGTAGTTGCAAGCTGTCTATTTACATCCCTCTCAGTCCAACCACCAGACTGCTACAGTAGAGGGAGAGAGGTTACAAAGAAAAGGGTGGGGGACTAGCTGGAGGATCAGACTGCTATAGTAGAGGGAGAGAAGTTACAAAGAAAAGGATGGGGGACTAGCTGGAGGTTCAGACTGATATAGTAGAGGGAGAGAAGTTACAAAGAAAAGGATGGGGGACTAGCTGGAGGTTCAGACTGCTACAGTAGAGGGAGAGAGGTTACAGAGAAAACGGCAGGGGACTGGCTGGAGGTTCAGACTGCTATAGTAGAGAGAGAGAGAGAGAGAGAGGTTACAAAGAAAAGGGTGGGGGACTAGCTGGAGGATCAGACTGCTATAGTAGAGGGAGAGAGGTTACAAAGAAAAGGGTGGGGGACTAGCTGGAGGATCAGACTGCTATAGTAGAGGGAGAGAAGTTACAAAGAAAAGGATGGGGGACTAGCTGGAGGATCAGACTGCTATAGTAGAGGGAGAGAGGTTACAGAGAAAAGGGTGGGGGACTAGCTGGAGGTTCAGACTGCTATAGTAGAGGGAGAGGTTACAGAGAAAAGGGTGGGGGACTAGCTGGACGATCAGACTGCTACAGTAGAGGGAGAGAGGTTAAAAAGAAAAGGGTGGGGGACTAGCTGGAGGATCAGACTGCTATAGTAGAGAGAGAAAGGTTACAGAGAAAAGGGTAGGGGACTAGCTGGAGGATCAGACTGCTATAGTAGAGGGAGAGAGGTTACAGAGAAAAGGGTAGGGGACTAGCTGGAGGATCAGACTGCTATAGTAGAGGGAGAGAGGTTACAGAGAAAAGGGTAGGGGACTAGCTGGAGGTTCAGACTGCTACAGTAGAGGGAAAGGTTACAGAGAAAAGGGTGGGGGACTAGGTAGATGTTCAGACTGCAATAGTAGAGGGAGAGGTTACAGAGAAAAGGGTGGGGGACTAGCTGGACGATCAGACTGCTATAGTAGAGGGAGAGGTTACAGAGAAAAGGGTAGGGGACTAGCTGGACGATCAGACTGCTATAGTAGAGGGAGAGAGGTTACAGAGAAAAGGGTGGGGGACTAGCTGGAGGTTCAGACTGCTATAGTAGAGAGAGAAAGGTTACAGAGAAAAGGGTAGGGGACTAGTTGGAGGTTCAGACTGCTATAGTAGAGAGAGAGAGAGAGAGAGAGAGAGGAGAGAGAGAGAGAGGTTACAGAGAAAAGGGTGGGGGACTAGCTGGAGGTTCAGACTGCTATAGTAGAGGCTGAGGTTACAGAGAAAAGGGTGGGGGACTAGCTGGAGGTTCAGACTGATATAGTAGAGGGAGAGGTAACAGAGAAAAGGGTGGGGGACTAGCTGGAGGTTCAGACTGCTATAGTAGAGGGAGAGGTTACAGAGAAAAGGGTAGGGGACTAGCTGGACGATCAGACTGCTATAGTAGAGGGAGAGAGGTTACAGAGAAAGAGGGTGGGGGACTAGCTGGAGGTTCAGACTGCTAGTAGTAGAGAGAGAGAGAGAGAGAGAGAGAGAGAGAGAGAGGATACAGAGAAAAGGGTAGGGGACTAGCTGGAGGTTCAGACTGCTATAGTAGAGGGAGAGATTACAGAGAAAAGGGTGGGGGACTAGCTGGAGGTTCAGACTGCTATAGTAGAGGGAGAGGTTACAGAGAAAGAGGGTGGGGGACTAGCTGGAGGTTCAGACTGCTATAGTAGAGAGAGAGAGAGAGAGAGCGAGAGAGAGGATACAGAGAAAAGGGTGGGGGACTAGCTGGAGGTTCAGACTGCTATAGTAGAGAGAGAGAGAGTTACAGAGAAAAGGGTGGGGGACTAGCTGGAGGTTCAGACTGCTATAGTAGAGGGAGAGATTACAGAGAAAAGGGTGGGGGACTAGCTGGAGGATCAGACAGCTATAGAAGAGGGAGAGGTTACAGAGAAAAGGGTGGGGGACTAGCTGGAGGTTCAGACTGCTATAGTAGAGGGAGAGGTTACAGAGAAAAGGGTGGGGGACTAGCTGGAGGTTCAGACTGCTATAGTAGAGGGAGAGGTTACAGAGAAAAGGGTGGGGGCCTAGCTGGACGATCAGACTGCTACAGTAGAGGGAGAGGTTACAGAGAAAAGGGTGGGGGACTAGTTGGAGGTTCAGACTGCTATAGTAGAGGGAAAGGTTACAGAGAAAAGGGTGGGGGACTAGTTGGAGGTTCAGACTGCTATAGTAGAGGGAGAGGTTACAGAGAAAAGGGTGGGGGACTAGCTGGACGATCAGACTGCTATAGTAGAGGGAGAGGTTACAGAGAAAAGGGTGGGGGACTAGCTGGAGTTTCAGACTGCTATAGAAGAGGGAGAGATTACAGAGAAAAGGGTGGGGGACTAGCTGGAGGTTCAGACTGCTATAGTAGAGGGAGAGATTACAGAGAAAAGGGTGGGGGACTAGCTGGAGGATCAGACTGCTATAGTAGAGGGAGAGAGGTTACAGAGAAAGAGGGTGGGGGACTAGCTGGAGGTTCAGACTGCTATAGTAGAGAGAGAGAGGTTACAGAGAAAAGGGTAGGGGACTAGCTGGAGGTTCAGACTGCTATAGTAGAGAGAGAGAGAGAGATTACAGAGAAAAGGGTGGGGGATTAGCTGGACGATCAGACTGCAATAGCAGAGGGAGAGGTTACAGAGAAAAGGGTGGGGGACTAGCTGGACGATCAGACTGCTATAGTAGAGGGAGAGGTTACAGAGAAAAGGGTGGGGGACTAGCTGGAGGTTCAGACTGCTATAGTAGAGGGAGAGGTTACAGAGAAAGGGGTGGGGGACTAGCTGGAGGTTCAGACTGCTATAGTAGAGGGAGAGGTTACAGAGAAAAGGGTGGGGGACTAGCTGGAGGTTCAGACTGCTATAGTAGAGGGAAAGGTTACAGAGAAAAGGGTGGGGGACTAGTTGGAGGTTCAGACTGCTATAGTAGAGGGAGAGGTTACAGAGAAAAGGGTGGGGGACTAGCTGGAGATCAGACTGCTATAGTAGAGGGAGAGGTTACAGAGAAAGGGTGGGGGACTAGCTGGAGTTTCAGACTGCTATAGAAGAGGGAGAGATTACAGAGAAAAGGGTGGGGGACTAGCTGGAGGTTCAGACTGCTATAGTAGAGAGAGAGAGGTTACAGAGAAAAGGGTAGGGGACTAGCTGGAGGTTCAGACTGCTATAGTAGAGAGAGAGAGAGAGATTACAGAGAAAAGGGTGGGGGATTAGCTGGACGATCAGACTGCAATAGCAGAGGGAGAGGTTACAGAGAAAAGGGTGGGGGACTAGCTGGACGATCAGACTGCTATAGTAGAGGGAGAGGTTACAGAGAAAAGGGTGGGGGACTAGCTGGAGGTTCAGACTGCTATAGAAGAGGGAGAGATTACAGAGAAAAGGGTGGGGGACTAGCTGGACGATCAGACTGCTATAGTAGAGGGAGAGAGGTTACAAAGAAAAGGGTGGGGACTAGCTGGAGGATCAGACTGCTACAGTAGAGGGAGAGAGGTTACAAAGAAAAGGGTAGGGGACTAGCTGGACGATCAGACTGCTACAGTAGAGGGAGAGAGAGGTTACAGAGAAAAGGGTGGGGGACTAGCTGGAGGTTCAGACTGCTATAGAAGAGGGAGAGATTACAGAGAAAAGGGTGGGGACTAGCTGGACGATCAGACTGCTATAGTAGAGGGAGAGAGGTTACAAAGAAAAGGTTGGGGACTAGCTGGAGGATCAGACTGCTACAGTAGAGGGAGAGAGGTTACAAAGAAAAGGGTGGGGACTAGCTGGAGGTTCAGACTGCTATAGTAGAGGGAGAGGTTACAGAGAAAAGGGTGGGGGATTAGCTGGACGATCAGACTGCAATAGTAGAGGGAGAGGTTACAGAGAAAAGGGTGGGGGACTAGCTGGAGGTTCAGACTGATATAGTAGAGGGAGAGAAGTTACAAAGAAAAGGATGGGGGACTAGCTGGAGATTCAGACTGCTATAGTAGAGAGAGAGAGAGAGATTACAGAGAAAAGGGTAGGGGACTAGCTGGAGGTTCAGACTGCTATAGTAGAGAGAGAGAGAGAGATTACAGAGAAAAGGGTGGGGGATTAGCTGGACGATCAGACTGCAATAGCAGAGGGAGAGGTTACAGAGAAAAGGGTGGGGGACTAGCTGGACGATCAGACTGCTATAGTAGAGGGAGAGGTTACAGAGAAAGGGGTGGGGGACTAGCTGTAGGTTCAGACTGCTATAGTAGAGGGAGAGGTTACAGAGAAAAGGGTGGGGGACTAGCTGGACGATCAGACTGCTATAGTAGAGGGAGAGGTTACAGAGAAAAGGGTAGGGGGCTAGCTGGAGGTTCAGACTGCTATAGTAGAGAGAGAGAGAGATTACAGAGAAAAGGGTGGGGGATTAGCTGGACGATCAGACTGCTATAGTAGAGGGAGAGGTTACAGAGAAAGGGGTGGGGGACTAGCTGGAGGTTCAGACTGCTATAGTAGAGGGAGAGGTTACAGAGAAAAGGGTGCGGGACTAGCTGGAGGTTCAGACTGCTATAGTAGAGGGAGAGGTTACAGAGAAAAGGGTGGGGGACTAGCTGGACGATCAGACTGCTATAGTAGAGGGAGAGGTTACAGAGAAAAGGGTAGGGGGCTAGCTGGAGGTTCAGACTGCTATAGTAGAGAGAGAGAGAGGTTACAGAGAAAAGGGTGGGGGACTAGCTGGAGGTTCAGACTGCTATAGAAGAGGGAGAGATTACAGAGAAAAGGGTGGGGGACTAGCTGGACGATCAGACTGCTATAGTAGAGGGAGAGAGGTTACAAAGAAAAGGGTGGGGACTAGCTGGAGGATCAGACTGCTACAGTAGAGGGAGAGAGGTTACAAAGAAAAGGGTAGGGGACTAGCTGGACGATCAGACTGCTACAGTAGAGGGAGAGAGAGGTTACAGAGAAAAGGGTGGGGACTAGCTGGAGGTTCAGACTGCTACAGTAGAGGGAGAGAGAGGTTACAGAGAAAAGGGTGGGGACTAGCTGGAGGATCAGACTGCTCAGTAGAGGGAGAGAGGTTACAAAGAAAAGGGTGGGGACTAGCTGGAGGTTCAGACTGCTATAGTAGAGGGAGAGGTTACAGAGAAAAGGGTGGGGGATTAGCTGGACGATCAGACTGCAATAGTAGAGGGAGAGGTTACAGAGAAAAGGGTGGGGGACTAGCTGGAGGTTCAGACTGCTATAGTAGAGGGAGAGAGGTTACAGAGAAAATGGTAGGGGACTAGCTGGAGGTTCAGACTGCTATAGTAGAGGGAGAGATTACAGAGAAAAGGTTGGGGGACTAGCTGGAGGTTCAGACTGCTACAGTAGAGGGAGAGAGGTTACAAAGAAAAGGGTAGGGGACTAGCTGGACGATCAGACTGCTATAGTAGAGGTAGAGAGGTTACAGAGAAAAGGGTGGGGGACTAGCTGGAGGTTCAGACTGCTATAGTAGAGGGAGAGGTTACAGAGAAAAGGGTGGGGGGACTAGCTGGACGATCAGACTGCTATAGTAGAGGGAAAGGTTACAGAGAAAAGGGTGGGGGACTAGTTGGAGGTTCAGACTGCTATAGTAGAGGGAGAGGTTACAGAGAAAAGGGTGGGGGACTAGCTGGACGATCAGACTGCTATAGTAGAGAGAGAGAGGTTACAGAGAAAAGGGTGGGGGACTAGCTGGAGGTTCAGACTGCTATAGTAGAGGGAGAGGTTACAGAGAAAAGGGTGGGGGATTAGCTGGACGATCAGACTGCAATAGCAGAGGGAGAGGTTACAGAGAAAACGGTGGGGGACTAGCTGGACGATCAGACTGCTATAGTAGAGGGAGAGGTTACAGAGAAAAGGGTGGGGGACTAGCTGGACGATCAGACTGCTATAGTAGAGGGAGAGGTTACAGAGAAAAGGGTAGGGGACTAGCTGGAGGTTCAGACTGCTATAGTAGAGAGAGAAAGGTTACAGAGAAAAGGGTGGGGGACTAGCTGGACGATCAGACTGCTATAGTAGAGGGAGAGGTTACAGAGAAAAGGGTAGGGGACTAGCTGGAGGTTCAGACTGCTATAGTAGAGAGAGAGAGAGGTTACAGAGAAAAGGGTGGGGGACTAGCTGGAGGTTCAGACTGCTATAGAAGAGGGAGAGATTACAGAGAAAAGGGTGGGGGACTAGCTGGACGATCAGACTGCTATAGTAGAGGGAGAGAGGTTACAAAGAAAAGGGTGGGGACTAGCTGGAGGATCAGACTGCTACAGTAGAGGGAGAGAGGTTACAAAGAAAAGGGTGGGGACTAGCTGGAGGTTCAGACTGCTATAGTAGAGGGAGAGGTTACAGAGAAAAGGGTGGGGGATTAGCTGGACGATCAGACTGCAATAGTAGAGGGAGAGGTTACAGAGAAAAGGGTGGGGGACTAGCTGGAGGTTCAGACTGCTATAGTAGAGGGAGAGGTTACAGAGAAAAGGGTGGGGGACTAGCTGGAGGTTCAGACTGCCATAGTAGAGAAAGAGAGGTTACAGAGAAAATGGTAGGGGACTAGCTGGAGGTTCAGACTGCTATAGTAGAGGGAGAGATTACAGAGAAAGGGGTGGGGGACTAGCTGGAGGATCAGACTGCTATAGTAGAGGGAGAGAGGTTACAGAGAAAGAGGGTGGGGGACTAGCTGGAGGTTCAGACTGCTATAGTAGAGAGAGAGAGGTTACAGAGAAAAGGGTAGGGGACTAGCTGGAGGTTCAGACTGCTATAGTAGAGGGAGAGAGGTTACAGAGAAAAGGGTGGGGGACTAGCTGGAGGTTCAGACTGCAATAGTAGAGGGAGAGGTTACAGAGAAAAGGGTGGGGGATTAGCTGGACGATCAGACTGCAATAGCAGAGGGAGAGGTTACAGAGAAAAGGGTGGGGGACTAGCTGGACGATCAGACTGCTATAGTAGAGGGAGAGGTTACAGAGAAAAGGGTGGGGGACTAGCTGGAGGTTCAGACTGCTATAGTAGAGGGAGAGGTTACAGAGAAAAGGGTGGGGGACTAGCTGGAGGTTCAGACTGCTATAGTAGAGGGAGAGGTTACAGAGAAAAGGGTGGGGGATTAGCTGGACGATCAGACTGCAATAGCAGAGGGAGAGGTTACAGAGAAAAGGGTGGGGGACTAGCTGGACGATCAGACTGCTATAGTAGAGGGAGAGGTTACAGAGAAAAGGGTGGGGGACTAGCTGGAGGTTCAGACTGCTATAGTAGAGGGAGAGGTTACAGAGAAAAGGGTGGGGGACTAGCTGGACGATCAGACTGCTATAGTAGAGGGAGAGGTTACAGAGAAAAGGGTAGGGGACTAGCTGGAGGTTCAGACTGCTATAGTAGAGAGAGAGAGAGGTTACAGAGAAAAGGGTGGGGGACTAGCTGGAGGTTCAGACTGCTATAGAAGAGGGAGAGATTACAGAGAAAAGGGTGGGGGACTAGCTGGACGATCAGACTGCTATAGTAGAGGGAAAGGTTTCAGAGAAAAGGGTGGGGGACTAGCTGGAGATCAGACTGCTATAGTAGAGGGAGAGGTTACAGAGAAAAGGGTGGGGACTAGCTGGAGGTTCAGACTGCTATAGTAGAGGGAGAGAGGTTACAGAGAAAAGGGTGGGGGACTAGCTGGAGGTTCAGACTGCTATAGTAGAGGGAGAGGTTACAGAGAAAAGGGTAGGGGACTAGCTGGAGGTTCAGACTGCGACAGTAGAGGGAGAGAGGTAACAAAGAAAAGGGTGGGGGACTAGCTGGAGGATCAGACCGCTATAGTAGAGGGAGAGGTTACAGAGAAAAGGGTGGGGGACTAGCTGGAGGTTCAGACTGTTGTAGTAGAGGGAGAGAGGTTACAGAGAAAAGGGTGGGGGACTAGCTGGAGGTTCAGACTGTTGTAGTAGAGGGAGAGAGGTTACAGAGAAAAGGGTAGGGGACTAGCTGGAGGTTCAGATTTCCTGGAGTGGTACCCTCCTGTAGCTTATCAACCAGCTAGTGATTAGAAGGTGTACTACATTAGGGTTGGAGAAAACCTAGAAGATGGTAACTCTCCAGGAGAGACCTGTATCAGATCATGCTGGATCTTGTCTGTTGATTCCATCTTCTTCTGGTCATCGTCATTGTGGAACTCCAGCCCTCTCAAATCAAATCACATTTTATTTGTCACATATGGTTTGCAGATGTTAATGCGAGTGTAGCGAAATGCTTGTGCTTCTAGTTCCGACAATGCAGTAATATCCAACGAATAATCTAACCTAACAATTTCACAACAACTACCTTATACACACACACACACAAGTGTAAAGGAATGAATAAGAATATGTACATAAAAAAAATATATGAATGAGTGATGGTAAAGAGTACAGTATATACATATGAGATGAGTATTGTAGGAAATGTAAACATATAAAAGTGGCATTGTTTAAAGTGGCTAGTGATACATAACATCAAGATGGCAAGATTCTTTACCATCAAGATGGTATAGAGTACCGTATATACATATGAGATGAGTAATGTAGGGTATGTAAACATTATATAAAGTGGCATTGTTTAAAGTGTCTAGTGATACATTTATTTCATACATTTTTCCATTATTAGAGTGGCTGGAGTTGAGTCAGTATGTTGGAAGCAGCCACTCAATGTTAGTGATGGCTGTTTAACAGTCTGATGACCTTGAGATGGAAGCTGTTTTTCAGTCTCTCGGCCCCTGCTTTGATGCACCTGTACTGACCTCGCCTTCTGGATGATAGCGGGGTGAACAGGCAGTGGCTCAGGTGGTTGTTGTCCTTGATGATCTTTTTGGCCTTCCTGTGACATCGGGTGGTGTAGGTGTCCTGGAGAGCAGGTAGTTTGCCCCCGGTGATGTGTTGTGCAGACCTCACTACCCTCTGGAGAGCCTTACGGTTATGGGCGGAGCAGTTGCCGTACCAGGCGGTGATACAGCACGACAGGATACTCTCGATTGTGCATCTGTGTGAGTGTTTTTGGTGACAAGACAAATTTCTTCAGCCTCCTGAGGTTGAAGAGGCACTGCTGCGCCTTCTTCACCACGCTGTCTGTGTGGGTGGACCATTTCAGTTTGTCCATGATGTATACGCCGAGGAACTTAAAACTTTCTCCCCTCTCCACTACTGTCCCGTCGATGTGGAAAGGGGGGTGCGCCCTCTGCTGTTTCCTGAAGTCCACGATCACCTCCTTTGTTTTGTTGACGTTGGGTGCGAGGTTATTTTCCTGACACCATACTCCGAGGGCCCTCACCTCCTACCTGTAGGCCGTCTAGTCATTGTTGGTAATCAAGCCTACCACTGTAGTCGTCTGCAAACTTGATGATTGAGTTGGAGGCGTGCATGGCCACGCAGTCATGGGTGAACAGGGAGTACAGGAGAGGGCTGAGAACGCACCCTTGTGGGGCCCCAGTGTTGAGGATCAGCGGGATGGAGATGTTGTCACCTACCCTCACCACCTGGGAGTGGCAGTTTGTTTTTCAGTCTCTCGGTCCCAGCTTTGATGCACCTGTACTGACCTCGCCTTCTGGATGATAGCGGGGTGAACAGGCAGTGGCTCGGGTGGTTGTTGTCCTTGATGATCTTTATGGCCTTCCTGTAACATCGGGTGGTGTAGGTGTCCTGGAGGGCAGGTAGTTTGCCCCCGGTGATGCGTTGTGCAGACCTCACTACCCTCTGGAGAGCCTTACGGTTGTGGTCGGAGCAGTTGCCGTACCAGGCGGTGATACAGCCTGCCAGGATGCTATCGATTGTGCATCTGTAGAAGTTTGTGAGTGCTTTTGGTGACAAGCCGAATTTCTTCAGCCTCCTGAGGTTGAAGAGGCGCTGCTGCGCCTTCTTCACGATGCTGTCCGTGTGGGTGGACCAATTCAGTTTGTCTGTGATGTGTATGCCGAGGAACTTAAAACTTGCTACCCTCTCCACTACTGTTCCATCGATGTGGATAGGGGGGTGTTCCCTCTGCTGTTTCCTGAAGTCCACAATCATCTCCTTAGTTTTGTTGACGTTGAGTGTGAGGTTATTTTCCTGACACCACACTCCAAGGGCCCTCACCTCCTCCCTGTAGGCAGTCTCGTTGTTGTTGGTAATCAAGCCTACCACTGTTGTGTCGTCCGCAAACTTGATGATTGAGTTGGAGGCGTGCGTGGCCACGCAGTCGTGGGTGAACAGGGAGTACAGGAGAGGGCTCAGAACGCACCCTTGTGGGGCCCCAGTGTTGAGGATCAGCGGGGTGGAGATGTTGTTGCCTACCCTCACCACCTGGGGGCGGCGCGTCAGGAAGTCCAGTACCCAGTTGCACAGGGCGGGGTCGAGACCCAGGGTCTCGAGCTTGATGACGAGCTTGGAGGGTACTATGGTGTTAAATGCCGAGCTGTAGTCGATGAACAGCATTCTCACAGAGGTATTCCTCTTGTCCAGGTGGGTTAGGGCAGTGTGCAGTGTGGTTGAGATTGCATCGTCTGTGGACCTATTTGGGCGGTAAGCAAATTGGAGTGGGTCAAGGGTGTCAGGTAGGGTGGAGGTGATATGGTCCTTGACTAGTCTCTCAAAGCACTTCATGATGACGGAAGTGAGTGCTACGGGGCGGTAGTCGTTTAGCTCAGTTACCTTAGCTTTCTTGGGAACAGGAACAATGGTGGCCCTCTTGAAGCATGTGGGAACAGCAGACTGGGATAGGGATTGATTGAATATGTCCGTAAACACACCAGCCAGCTGGTCTGTGCATGCTCTGAGGGCGCGGCTGGGGATGCCGTCTGGGCCTGCAGCCTTGCGAGGGTTAACAAGTTTAAATGTTTTACTCACATCGGCTGCAGTGAAGGAGAGGCCGCATGTTTTGGTTGCAGGCCGTGTCAGTGGCACTGTATTGTCCTCAAAGCGGGCAAAAAAGTTATTTAGTCTGCCTTGGAGCAAGTCATCCGGGTCCGTGACGGGGCTGGTTTTCTTTTTGTAATCCGTGATTGACTGTAGACCCTGCCACATACCTCTTGTGTCTGAGCCGTTGAATTGAGATTCTACTTTGTCTCTATACTGACGCTTAGCTTGTTTGATTGCCTTGCGGAGGCAATAGCTACACTGTTTGTATTCGGTCATATTTCCAGTCACCTTGCCCTGATTAAAAGCAGTGGTTCGCGCTTTCAGTTTCACGCGAATTCTGCCATCAAACCACAGTTTCTGGTTTGGGAATGTTTTAATCGTTGCTATGGGAACGACATCTTCAACGCACGTTCTAATGAATTCGCACACCGAATCAGCGTATTCGTCAATGTTGTTGTCTGACGCAATACGAAACATATCCCAGTCCACGTGATGGAAGCAGTCTTGGAGTGTGGAATCAGATTGGTCGGACCAGCGTTGAACAGACCTCAGCGTGGGAGCTTCTTGTTTTAGTTTCTGTCTGTAGGCAGGGATCAACAAAATGGAGTCGTGGTCAGCTTTTCCGAAAGGAGGGCGGGGCAGGGCCTTATATGCGTTGCGGAAGTTAGAATAGCAGTGATCCAAGGTTTTGCCAGCCCTGGTTGCGCAATCGATATGCTGATACAATTTAGGGAGTCTTGTTTTCAGATTAGCCTTGTTAAAATCCCCAGCTACAATGAATGCAGCCTCAGGATGTATGGATTCCAGTTTGCAAAGAGTCAAATAAAGTTTGTTCAGAGCCATCGATGTGTCTGCTTGGGGGGGAATAAATATGGCTGTGATTATAATCGAAGATAATTCCCTTGGTAGATAATGCGGTCGACATTTGATTGTGAGGAATTCTAAATCAGGTGAACAGAAGGACTTCAGTTCCTGTATGTTGTTATGACCACACCACGTCTCGTTAGCCATAAGGCATACGCCCCCGCCCCTCTTCTTACCAGAAAGATGTTTGTTTCTGTCGGCGCAATGCGTGGAGAAACCAGCTGGCTGCACCGACTCCGATAGCGTCTCTCCAGTGAGCCATGTTTCCGTGAAGCAAAGAACGTTACAGTCTCTGATGTCCCTCTGGAATGCTACCCTTGCTCGGATTTCATCAACCTTGTTGTCAAGAGACTGGACATTGGCGAGAAGTATACTGGGGAGTGGTGCACGATGTGCGTCTCCGGAGTCTGACCAGAAGACTGCTACGTTTCCCTCTTTTACGAAGTTGTTTTTTTGGGTCGCCGGCTGGGATCCATTCCGTTGTCCTGGGTGAAAGGCAGAACACAGGATCCGCTTCGCGAAAGTCATATTCTTGGTCGTACTGATGGTGAGTTGACGCTGCTCTTATATTCAGTAGTTCTTCTCGACTGTATGTAATGAAACCTAAGATGGCCTGGGGTACTAATGTAAGAAATAACACGTAAAAAAACTAAAAGCGGCATAGTTTCCTAGGAACGCGAAGCGAGGCGGCCATCTCTGTCGGCGCCGGAAGTACACACAGCTACAATAAATCCCCAGCTACAATAAATGCAGCCTCAGGATATGTGGTTTCCAGTTTACGTAGAGTCAAATGAAGTTGGTTCAGGGCCATCGATGTGTCTGCTTGGGGGGGAATATATACGGCTGTGATTATAATCGAAGAGAATTCTCTAGGTAGATAATGCAGTCGACATTTGATTGTGAGGAATTCTAAGTCAGGTGACCAGAAGGACTTGAGTTCCTGTATGTTATTATGATCACACCACGTCTCATTAATCATAAGGCATACACCCCTGCCCTTCTTCTTACCAGAAAGATAGATAGTCTGTACTTACTTTTATTGGCGTTGAAACTGTATTGTCAAATGTGTTGGCGGATTACAGCTGGATATCCTTGATCTAGAAAATGTGGTAAAAATAAGTCATATCAGATCAAGACTAAAACAAAAAACGCTTTGTAAATTATAGACATTTAATCATAAGACTGGATGGTTTCAAATACTAACGTTAATTAGCTAGCTAGCTAGTTGTTCTACTCATCAAGACCTTTTAAAATAGGAAGTCAACTCGACTGTTTATACCTAGCATTAGACAACTAGGTAGGAATCGTAGCTAAGACTTGAATGCCTCTCTGATTGATAACGTTAACTAGCTAGGTCAAAGCAATGTATAGCCAGATAATAGTATTTCTAGCTTAGTCATAAATAGCTAGCTAGCTAAATAACTGGCTAGGTAGCTAACGTTATAACATGTAGGACATTCAGTACCAGTCAAAAGCTTGGATACATCTACTCATTCAAAGGTTTTTCTTTATTTTTACTATTTTCTACATTGTAGAATAATAGTGAAGACATCAACACCATGAAATAACACATATGGAATCATGTAATAACCAAAAAAGTGTATAACAAATCTAAATATATTTTATATTTCAGATTCTTCAAAGTAGCCACCCTTTGCCTTGATGACAGCTTTGCACACGGTTTTGTATCTTCTGTATAAAAACAGTGTGCAAAGCTGTCATCAAGGCAAAGGGTGGCTACTTTGAAGAATCTGAAATATAAAATATATTTAGATTTGTTATACACTTTTTTGGTTATTACATGATTCCATATGTGTTAATTCGTAGTTTTGATGTCTTTACTATTAGGTTGAAAACAGTAAAAATAAAGAAAAACCCTTGAACCAGTAGTTGTGTCCAAACTTTTGACTGGTACTGTAAATGTGTTATATTCCTAACCAATTGTGTTTCTTTGCGTTGTTTGTAACTTTAAATGAAAACGTATTTTGTACATAATGTTGCTGCTTATGACTGAAAATAACTTCTGGGCTTCAGAACTGCGATTACTCACCACGGACTGGCAGAATCCTTTTTGTCCTTTAACGAGTCCGACGAGCCCAACGTGAATGATATACTGCTTTCCCGGGAACAGGCCTAGATCCCCGTCATTTGCGTGAAGAGAAGGCGGAGAAAAAGGGGCCAGAGGGCGGCTGTCTTCCGAGAATTCATAGGCGACTGAATAAACCCAAACTCCCTTCCATTCTGCTAGCAAACGTGCAATCTTTGGACAATAACATTGATGACCTACATGGATTATTAAACTACCAATGGGACATTCAAAACTGTAATATCTTATGCTTCACAGAGTCGTGGCTGAACGACGACATTATCAACATACAGCTGGCTGGTAATACACTGCACCGGCAGGACAGAACAGCTGCGTCTGGTAAGACAAGGTGTTGCGTACTATGTATTTTGTAAATAACAGCTGGTGCACGATATCTAAAGTTTCGCTCGCCTGAAGTATCTCATGATAAACTGTAGACCACACTATCTACCTAGAGTTTTCATCTTCATTTTTTGTAGCGGTCTACATACCACAACAGACTGATGCCGCCACTTAGACCCGCACATAATGAGATGTATTCCGCCAGAAGCAAACAGGAAAACATTCACCCAGTGGCGGCGCTCCTAGTTGCTGGGAACTTTAACGCAGGGAAACTTAAATCCGTTTGACCAAATTTCTAATCAGCATATTAAATGTGCAACCAGAGGGGGAAAAAAAACTCTGGACAACCTTTAGTCCACACACAGAGACGCATACAAAGCTCTACCTCGCCCTCCATTTGGCAAATCTGACCATAATTCTATCCTCCCGATTCCTGCTTACAACCAAAAATTAAAGCAGGAAGCACCAGTGACTCGGTCAATAAAAAAGTGGTCAGATGGAGCAGATGTTAAGCTACAGGACTGTTTTGCCTAACACAGACTTGAATATGTTCCGGGATTCTTCCGATAGCATTGAGGAGTACACCACATCAGTCTATGGGTTAATCAATAAGTGCATTGATGACATCGTCCCCACAGTGACCGTACGTACATTCCCCAACCAGAAGCCATGGATTAGAGGTAACATCTGCACTGAGCTAAAGGCTAGAGCTTCCGCTTTCAAGGAGAGGGACTCTAACCGGGAAGCTTACAAGAAATCCTGCGATGCCCTCCGACGAACCATCAAACAGGCAAAGCATCAATACAATAAAGTTTGTACCATGTTTTGTGCTGATACCATGTTGTGTTGCTACCATGCTGTGTTGTCATGTGTTGCTGCCTTGCTATGTTGTCGTCTTAGGTGTCTCTTTATGTAGTGTTGTTTCTCTCTTGTCGTGATGTGTGTTTTATCCTATATTTTTATTTAATTTATTTATATTTTTAATCCCAGCCCCAATCCACACAGGAGGCCTTTTGCCTTTTGGTAGGCCGTCATTGTAAATAACAAATTTGTTCTTAACTGATTTGCCTAGTTAAACAAAGGTTAGGAAAAAAAAGAAGAAAAAAAAAGAAAAAATATTATTTTTACGAACTCCGTAAAATCTCCGTAAAATTGCAAAAATGCAGAAACTTTCTGTCCAAAAATGAAAAGTTAATCCATGCTTTTGTCACTTCTACATTAGACTACTGCAATGCTCTACTTTCCGGCTACCCGGATAAAGCACTAAATAAACTTTAGTTAGTGCTAAACACGATTGCTAGAATCTTGACTAGAATGAAAATATTTGATCATATTACTCCAGTGCTAGCCTCTCTACACTGGCTTCCTGTCAAGTCTAGGGCTGATTTCAAGGTTTTACAACTAACCTACAAAGCATAACATGGGCTTGCTCAAACCTCTCTCCGATTTCGTCCTGCTGTACATACAGTTGAAGTCGGAAGTTTACATACACCTTAGCCAAATACTAGTAAAATTTCCATCTTAGGTCAGTTAGGACCACCACTTTATTTTAAGAATGTGAAATGTCAGAATAATATTAGAGATAATTATTTATTTATTTCATCACATTCCCAGTGGGTCAGAAGTTTACACACACTCAATTAGTATTTGGTTGCATTGCCTTTAAATTGTTTAACTTGGGTCAAACATTTCAGGTAGCCTTCCACAAGCTTCCCACCATAAATTGGGTGAATTTTGGCCCATTCCTCCTGACTAAACTGGTGTAACGGTGTCAGATTTGTAGGCCTCCTTGCTCGCACATGCTTTTTCAGTTCTGCCCACAAATGTTCTATAGGATTGAGGTCAGCGCTTTGTGATGGCCACTCCAATGCCTTTACTTTGTTGTCCTTAAGCCATTTTGCCACAACTTTGGAAGTATGCTTGGGGTCATTGTCCATTTGGAAGACCCATTTGCAACCAAGCTTTAACTTCCTGACTGATGTCTTGAGATGTTGCTTCAATATATCCATGTAATATTCCTACCTCATGATGCCATCTATTTTGAAGTGCACCAGTCCCTCCTGCATCAAAGTACCCCACAACATGATGCTGCCACCCCCGTGCTTCACAGTTGGGATGGTGTTCTTCGGCTTGCAAGCCTCCCCCTTTTTCCACCAAACATGGTGGAAAACGATGGTCATTATGGCCAAACAGTTCTATTTTTGTTTCATCAGACCAGAGGACATTTCTCCAAAAAGTACGATCTTTGTCCCCATGTGCAGTTGCAAACCGTAGTTTGGCTTTTTTTATGGCGGTTTTGGAGCAGTGGCTTCTTCCTTGCTGAGCAGTCTTTCAGGTTATGTCAATATAGGACTCGTTTTAAAGTGGATATAGATACTTTTGTACCTGTTCCTCCAGCATCTTCACAAGGTCCTTTGCTGTTGTACTGGGATTGATTTGCACTTTTCGGTGCTATCCTCAGATAATAGCATCGTTTGTTTTCGCCGAAAAGCCTTTTTGAAATCTGACATGTTGGCTGGATTCACAACACGTGTAGCTTTAATTTGGTATCTTAAAATGTGTGATTTCATGAAAGTTAGATTTTTATAGGAATTTATTTGAATTTGGCGCTCTGCATTTTCTCTGGCTTTTGGCCAAGTGGGACGCTACCATCCCACATATCCCAGAGAGGTTAACAAGAAATGGAGTGGAGTGGTTGAAAAATTTGTTTTAGTGACTCCAACCTAAGCGTATGTAAACTTCTGACTTCAACTGTACCTACACATATGCTACGGTCACAAGACACATGCCTCCTTATTGTCCCAAGAATTTCTAAGCAAACAGCTGGAGGCAGGGCTTTCTCCAATAGAGCTCAATGTTTATGGACAGGTCCGCTTATCCATGTGAGAGAAGCAGACTCGGTCTCAACCTTTAAGTCTTTACTGAAGACTCATCTCTTCAGAAGGTCCTATGATTGAGTGTAGTTTGGCCCAGGGGTGTGAAGGTGAAATGAAAGTCACTGGAGCGACGAACCGCCCTTGCTGTCTCCGCCTGGCCGGCTCCCCTCTCTCCACTGGGATTCTCTGCCTCTGACCCTATTACGGGGACTGAGTCACTGGCTTACTGGTGCTCTTCCATGCCGTCCTTAGGAGGGGTGAGTCACTTGAGTAGGTTGAGTCAGACGTGATCTTTCTGTCTGGTTTTGCGCCCCCTCGGGCTAGTGCGGTAGAGGAGATCTTCGTGGGCTATACTCAGCCTTGTCTCAAGTTAGTAAGTTGGTGGTCTGTTGATATCCCTCTAGCGGTGTGGGGGCTGTGCATTTGCAAAGTGTGTGGTGTTATATCTTGCCTGGTTGGCCCTGTCCGAGGGTATCGTTTGACAGGGCCACAGTGTCCTCCCAACCCCCCCATCTCAGCAGTCAGTATTTATGCTGCAATAGTCTATGTGCCAGGGGGCTAGGGTCAGTCTGTTAAATCGGGTGTAATTCTCCTGTCTTATCTGTTGTCCTGTGTGAATTATGCTCCCTCTAATTCGGTCTTTCTCTCTCTCTCCCCTCCCAGGGGACCTGAGCCCTAGGACCATGCCTCAACACTACCTGGCCTGATGACTCCTGGCTGTCCCCAGTCCACCTGGTTGTGCTGCTGCTCCAGTTTCAACTGTTCTGCCTGCGGCAATGGAACCCTGACCTGTTCACTAGATGTGCTACCTGTCCCAGACCTGCTGTTATCGACTCTCCCTCTCTGCTGCACCTGCTGTCTCGACCTCTGAATGCTCGGCTATTAAAAGCCAACGGGCATTTACTCCTGAGGTACTGACCTGTTGCACCAATTTGTCCTAGCCACCGTGCTTCACATCTGCATTGCTTGCTGTTTGGGGTTTTAGGCTGGTTTCCTGTATAGCACTTTGTGACATCTGCTGATGTAAAAAGGGCTTTATAAATACATTTGATTTATTGACTTACAAAAGTAAACATTCAATAGCGAACATACTATCAATATGCTGGCTACTGTTGATACACTTTGGCATCTCTTTTGGAATGCAGTTCTCTTAAATGGGCAGTGTACTATTTTTAGATGTAAAAACAAAAATGAATGCAATTAATCCAATGGAAACAGCTTCATAATAACCAAAGGTGACCGGAGGAAGCGGTTAGAGCTTTGGGCCAGTAACCGAAAGGTCCATGAGCCGACAAGGTGAAGAATCTGGCGATGTGCACTTGAGCAAGGCACTTCACCCTGATTGCTCCAGCGTTGCCGTTACTAACGGCAGACCCTGGCTGTGACCACACTCTTCGAGGGTGTTTGGGATATGAATAAAAAAACACATTTTCAATTCACAGATGCGTATTAATACAAGCTTGTACATGTGTGAAATAGGCAATAAGCATCGACCAGATTATTTGTATTTATTTATTATAAATACAGCCTGTTAATATCTGAATATAGAGAGGAAGCATGGTAACCTATAGGTCCTGTAGAGACGAAGCATGGTAACCTATAGGCACTGTAGAGAGGAAGCATGCTAACCTATAGGTCCTGTAGAGAGGAAGCATGGTAACCTATAGGCCCTGTAGAGAGGAAGCATGGTAACCTATAGGCCCTGTAGAGAGGAAGCATGGTCACCTATAGGTCCTGTAGAGACAAAGCATGGTAACCTATAGGCCCTGTAGAGAGGAAGCATGCTAACCTATAGGTCCTGTAGAGAGGAAGCATGGTAACCTATAGGCCCTGTAGAGAAGCATGGTAACCTATAGGCCCTGTAGAGAGGAAGCATGGTAACCTATAGGCCCTGTAGAGAGGAAGCATGGTAACCTATAGGTCATGTAGAGAGGAAGCATGGTAACCTATATGCCCTGTAGAGAGGAAGCATGGTAACCTATAGGTCCTGTCTGAACCCAATATAGTCTGTTAATATCTGAATATAGAGAGGAAGCATGGTAACCTGTAGGCCCTGTAGAGAGGAAGCATGGTAACCTAGAGGTCCTGTCTGAACCCAATATAGTCTGTTAATATCTGAATATAGAGAGGAAGCGTGGTAACCTATAGGTCCTGTAGAGAGGAAGCATGGTAACCTATATGCCCTGTAGAGAGGAAGCATGGTAACCTATAGGTCCTGTCTGAACCCAATATAGTCTGTTAATATCTGAAAATAGAGAGGAAGCGTGGTAACCTATAGGTCCTGTAACCTATAGGTCCTGTAGAGGAAGCATGGTAACCTATATCCTGCCCTGTGTAGAGAGGAAGCATGGTAACCTATCAGGTCCTATAGGCCCTCTGAACCCAATATAGTCTGTTAATATCTGAAAATAGAGAGGAAGCATGGTAACCTATAGGTCCTGTAGAGAGGAAGCATGGTAACCTATAGGCCCTGTATAGTATGAATATCTGAAGCATGGTAACCCTATAGGTCCTGTAGAGAGAGAAAGCATGGTAACCTATAGGTCCTGTCTGAGAATATCTGAATATAGGAAGCATGGTAACCTATAGGCCCTGTAGAGAGGAAGCATGGTAACCTATAGGTCATGTAGAGAGGAAGCATGGTAACCTATAGGCCCTGTAGAGAGGAAGCATGGTAACCTATAGGCCCTGTAGAGGTCCTGTCCTGTCTGAACCCAATATAGTCTGTTAATATCTGAATATAGGCCCTGTAGAGGAAGCATGGTAACCTGTAGGTCCCTGTAGAGAGGAAGCATGGTAACCTAGAGGTCCTGTCTGAACCCAATATAGTATGTTAATATCTGAATATAGAGAGGAAGCATGGTAACCTATAGGCCCTGTAGATAGGAAGCATGGTAACCTATATGCCCTGTAGAGAGGAAGCATGGTAACCTATAGGTCCTGTCTGAACCCAATATAGTCTGTTAATATCTGAATATAGAGAGGAAGGTAACCTGGTAACCTATAGGTCCTGTAGAGAGGAAGCATGGTAACCTATAGGCCCTGTAACCTAGAGGAAGCATGGTAACCTATAGGCCCTGTAGAGAGGAAGCATGGTAACCTATAGGCCCTGTAGAAGCATGGTAACCTATAGGCCCTGTAAGCATGGTAACCTGGAGGTCCTGTCTGAACCCAATATAGTATGTTAATATCTGAATATAGAGAGGAAGCATGGTAACCTATAGGCCCTGTAGAGAGGAAGCATGGTAACCTATATGCCCTGTAGAGAGGAAGCATGGTAACCTATAGGTCCTGTCTGAACCCAATATAGTATGTTAATATCTGAATATAGAGAGGAAGCATGGTAACCTATAGGTCCTGTAGAGAGGAAGCATGGTAACCTATATGCCCTGTAGAGAGGAAGCATGGTAACCTATAGGTCCTGTCTGAACCCAATATAGTCTGTTAATATCTGAATATAGAGAGGAAGCGTGGTAACCTATAGGTCCTGTAGAGAGGAAGCATGGTAACCTATATGCCCTGTAGAGAGGAAGCATGGTAACCTATAGGTCCTGTCTGAACCCAATATAGTCTGTTAATATCTGAATATAGAGAGGAAGCGTGGTAACCTATAGGTCCTGTAGAGAGGAAGCATGGTAACCTATAGGTCCTGTAGAGAGGAAGCATGCTAACCTATAGGTCCTGTAGAGAGGAAGCATGGTAACCTATAGGCCCTGTAGAGAGGAAGCATGGTAACCTATAGGCGCTGTAGAGAGGAAGCATGGTAACCTATAGGTCCTGTAGAGACGAAGCATGGTAACCTATAGGCCCTGTAGAGAGGAAGCATGGTAACCTATAGGCCCTGTAGAGAGGAAGCATGGTAACCTATAGGCCCTGTAGAGAGGAAGCATGGTAACCTATAGGCCCTGTAGAGAGGAAGCATGGTAACCTATAGGCCCTGTAGAGAGGAAGCATGGTAACCTATAGGCCCTGTAGAGAGGAAGCATGGTAACCTATAGGCCCTGTAGAGAGGAAGCATGGTAACCTATAGGCCCTGTAGAGAGGAAGCATGGTAACCTATAGGTCCTGTAGAGAGGAAGCATGGTAACCTATAGGTCCTGTAGAGAGGAAGCATGGTAACCTATAGGCCCTGTAGAGAGGAAGCATGGTAACCTATAGGCCCTGTAGAGAGGAAGCATGGTAACCTATAGGCCCTGTAGAGAGGAAGCATGGTGACCTATAGGTCCTGTCTGAACCCAATATAGTCTGTTAATATCTGAATATAGAGAGGAAGCATGGTAACCTATAGGCCCTGTAGAGAGGAAGCATGGTAACCTGGAGGTCCTGTCTGAACCCAATATAGTATGTTAATATGTGAATATAGAGAGGAAGCATGGTAACCTATAGGCCCTGTAGAGAGGAAGCATGGTAACCTATATGCCCTGTAGAGAGGAAGCATGGTAACCTATAGGTCCTGTCTGAACCCAATATAGTATGTTAATATCTGAATATAGAGAGGAAGCATGGTAACCTATAGGTCCTGTAGAGAGGAAGCATGGTAACCTATATGCCCTGTAGAGAGGAAGCATGGTAACCTATAGGTCCTGTCTGAACCCAATATAGTCTGTTAATATCTGAATATAGAGAGGAAGCATGGTAACCTATAGGCCCTGTAGAGAGGAAGCATGGTAACCTATAGGCCCTGCAGAGAGGAAGCATGGTAACCTATAGGTCCTGTAGAGAGGAAGCATGGTAACCTATAGGTCCTGTAGAGAGGAAGCATGGTAACCTATATGCCCTGTAGAGAGGAAGCATGGTAACCTATATGCCCTGTAGAGAGGAAGCATGGTGACCTATAGGTCCTGTCTGAACCCAATATAGTCTGTTAATATCTGAATATAGAGAGGAAGCATGGTAACCTATAGGCCCTGTAGAGAGGAAGCATGGTAACCTGGAGGTCCTGTCTGAACCCAATATAGTATGTTAATATCTGAATATAGAGAGGAAGCATGGTAACCTATAGGCCCTGTAGATAGGAAGCATGGTAACCTATATGCCCTGTAGAGAGGAAGCATGGTAACCTATAGGTCCTGTCTGAACCCAATATAGTCTGTTAATATCTGAATATAGAGAGGAAGCGTGGTAACCTATAGGCCCTGTAGAGAGGAAGCATGGTAACCTATAGGTCCTGTAGAGAAGAAGCATGGTAACCTATAGGTCCTGTAGAGAGGAAGCATGGTAACCTATAGGTCGTGTAGAGAGGAAGCATGGTAACCTATAGGTCCTGTAGAGAGGAAGCATGGTAACCTATAGGTCCTGTAGAGAGGAAGCATGGTAACCTCTAGGCCCTGTAGAGAGGAAGCATGGTAACCTATAGGCCCTGTAGAAAGGAAGCATGGTAACCTATAGGTCCTGTAGAGAGGAAGCATGGTAACCTGGTAACCTATAGGTCCTGTAGAGAGGAAGCATGGTAACCTATAGGTCCTGTAGAGAGGAAGCATGGTAACCTGGTAACCTATAGGTCCTGTAGAGAGGAAGCATGGTAACCTATAGGTCCTGCATGACCCCGCATTAAAAACTACACCATATCCAGTCCAGTAGAAATCCTGTTTGGCCCATTTTCTGGGACCCTGTCATAGCCTATAAATAAGACCCAGAGTTTTACCTGACCTGGTCATGAGATGAGGAAAAACTCCAGGCCCCAGAAAAGACACGTCCAAATTTTGCCAGACCACATTTGAACCTGTGCTGCCACTTCTGCTTAAAAATACTAGAACTTCTAAATGTCTCAAGAGAATAGTGTGATTGGCTTACCCCATCATAACCCCATTGTTTCTAACAGGAACAAACCATGTACAAACCATGTATAGGCTTACCCCATCATAACCCCATTTTTTATAACAGGAACAGGAACAAACCATGTACAGGCTTACCCCATCATAACCCCATTGTTTCTAACAGGAACAGGAACAAACCATGTATAGATTCAAAATATGTTAAAAGCTGCCAACTATCTTGTTCATTTTCCATCTGGTTTATGTATTATGCTTGGTCAAATGTAAGGTTAAGGAGAGGTTTCGAGGACACAGATTACACCCTAGTCCTTTTCCATCTGGTTTATGTATTATGCTTGGTCAAATGTAAGGTTAAGGAGAGGTTTCGAGGACACAGATTACACCCTAGTCCTTTTCCATTGATTTTGCTTTTAGTCCAGTACTAGACTTAATCTGTGTCAGGGGAAAATCTCCCCATAAAAGGAGTGGAATGGGATGATGTCTTACGTCAAAAAACACAGCCAAGTAACATAACCAAGTACATTAATGAGGAAAACCTTTTTAAAGAGTATGTATTAGACTGTTTGAGAGAAGGTTTGAATCCTAATCAACCCATCCAATGTGAATACATATGTTGTTGAAGAACAGTAGATCAGTAAAGCCACAGTACTCTAGCAGTAGTCAAGCTGATTATTTCTTTAGAGTTATAAGAAACAAGGTTCTGAAGTGTCTGTCCTAAATCTAGGAGATGTAAAAAAAGATATATATTTTTTAAAGAAATATTTAAGCTCTTTATTCTTCCATTCCTTTTTTAAAACCGTCCGGTCGGTTACCTTCAGGTCATAGAGCAAAACAGTGAACAGCATCGTGAGAGTCTCCCCTTTCCATATAGTGGTCAATAGTTGGTAGGGCAAACCGTTTGTACGCTGCAGACGTTTTCGTACAAACACTGCTCTAACTCTGCCACCTTTCACCGCAGATGCGGAACTGCGACATCGGAGGATTGAAACGCATCCAATGCTAAACAGATATCTCTTACTTAAACTGACAGATTTTTTTGCGATGTAACTTCGATTGACGCACCGGTACATCAATTGACTCTAGGGGGTTGTGCTGAAAAGCCTTGTCAGTGCATAGGTCAAATGAGCTTTTGAAATTCCTGTATTTTTCTGCTTCAGACAAAAGCTGATATTTCACTTAAATGTACAATATCAGCTTAGACAACACTGCAACAGGAACACCAACAAGCGACAGTGCTATAGGAGTCTGGTAGTGTGTTTGGGTGTTTGGTATTGGACTGACCCTGGTGATGTCATCCTCCCTGCTGACCCCCCAGTGTGTTGTGGCAGGGTAAGGGTTAGGTGACTGTTATAGTTAGTGTTGGGTGTAGCTAGGTGTTGAGTATTGGACTGACCCTGGTGATGTCCTCTGTAGAAGATCCTCCAGAGTGCCTGGGCAGGGTGCGGTGCTGCAGCTGGGGGGAGAGGAGCTGGAGGCTGGAGGCTCTGGTGGACATCCCCTGTCCCACCGCCAGCCCCCCCTCACTACCCCCCCCGTGGGTCCTCTGACGCTCCCGCCGCACGTACATGGAGTGGCGGTGAGGTCTATGCTGGGAGGAGAAGGGGGATGTGTAGCCCAGGCCGTAGGGGAAGGCCTCATGAGGGGTGGACAGAGAGTGACCATGGCTTCCACCTCCTCCCGGGTCTCCTCCCTCAGGGGACTTGGCCTCCTCAGAGCTCTTGTGTCGTGAGGAGGTGCGTCGGGATGAGGAGTCTAGCGTATTGCTCTCTCTCTCCGAGCGCCGGCCTGCAGGGCTGTGACGATGATGACCGGTCGCCGGGCTGCCAGGAGCGTTGAGGTCAAGACAGGAAGTAGGGAAGTAGCGTGATGGAGGATCGTCACCATGGATACGTGGGTCGCTAAGGTTCCCTACTGACTTGGCGTTGTTGAGGGCCCCGTGGCTCTTAGAAAGGTTTATATAGGAGCCTCCTGCTAACCCTAACCCTCCTGCAGACTTAGAGGACCCATGCTCCCCCATGTAGCTGTGGCGGTCTCGGTCTCTGGCTCTGTGTTTGTCTCCAGACATCAGGGTGCTGGTCTTTCCCTCTACGAAGCTATGGCGGTTCTGCTGAGAGCGGCTGTTGGACTTGAGGTACTTGGCTCCCGGCCCATCTGAGGCCTTGGCTCCGGAGGTGAAGTCAAAGTCTTTGTTCTTGGTCTCTTTGGGGCTGACGAGGTGGGGTAGGTTGCTCTTGGTCTCCTTGGGGCTGAGGAGGTGGGGCAGGTTGTTGTTGGCTAGGTCCTTGGAGCAGGAGGCTGAGCGATTCAGGAGCTGGGGGGGCGGGGCATAGGTCTTGAGGCGGAGGGTGGGGCTCAAGCTGTTGCCATTCAGGAAGCTGTCGTTGCTAGGTTGAGGGTCTTCGTGACGGGGCAGGCTGGAACAGTCTCTACTAGCTGAGCGGTGGTGGTCTGAACCCTTAACACCATGACTCCTGACCAGGAGAGAAATAGAGAGGGCTTTCATATTCATATTTGTTTCCTTCTATTCAGCTAGATATGACAAATCATGTTCCCAACATATTGAGAATGGCAGCGTAGTAAATGTTCCAACATATTGAGAATGGCAGAGTAGTAAATGTTCCCAACATATTGAGAATGGCATAGTAGTATATATATACTATACTGTTCCTTTTCCAGCTCCCTGCCTGGTGTAACTGTTGGCTACCTGGTGGGGGCGCTGTTGTCCGTGTGATGAGGCTTCCTCTTAGAGGAGCGGACTGGTGTTGGTGTAGGAGGTCCAGGTCGCTCCACCGGTCGCGGTGTCTGGAAGGCATGGTGGTCCAAACTCTGCTCCGTTAGAAACCGCTCTGTAGGACTCAACAGCAGCAGGTTCTGCACACACACACCCACACACACAGTGTCAACATGTCTTCAACAAGCTCCCCTCTCAGTCCTCACTAGTATGCAGTGTGAGTCATCATGATAATCATCAACATCAGACTGGAATAGACCAGCTTCACACTCTATATTAATAATATTCAGGGAAATGAAAAGCTCCAACTTCATTGGTTTTAATTGAGCTGGCTATGTGAGTCACTAAGGAGAGATGTTTTGCCCAAAAAGCTCCTTGGACATGGTGGTGTTTTTCTCCCTGTCCACCTGATGAAATGAAAGTGAAGGATCTCCAGTCTCAGAGGAGAGGTTAGGCCCAATAGAGAAGAGAGGAGCTCCGACAACACCACTACGGCTGAGGAGCAGTTAGAAGAGACCTGTGATGTCACTATTACATGTTATGTCACTGAATATATCCACACTTATTTGGATAGTGAAGCTAAATATTTTAACATGGCACTATACTCCAACATTTTGTCTATGAGATCAAATGTTTCATAAAAGGTCATTTGCGGATAGATGATTAGTAAGACGATTGATTAGTAATTGATGATTAGATGATTAGTAATTGTTTAAGCAGTCAGTGGTAGGATGCAGTAGTCAGCGGTAGGATGCAGTAGTGAGTAGAAGGATGCAGTAGTAAGCGGTAGGATGCTGTAGTCAGTAGAAGGATGCAGTAGTCAGTAGAAGGATGCAGTAGTCAGCGGTAGGATGCAGTAGTCAGTAGAAGGATGCAGTAGTAAGCGGTAGGATGCAGTAGTTAGCGGTAGGATGCAGTAGTCAGCGGTAGGATGCAGTAGTCAACAGAAGGATGCGGATAGATGATTAACAGAAGGATTAACAGAAGTCAACAGAAGTCAACAGAAGTCAACAGAAGGAAGAAGTCAACAGATTAACAGAAGTCAACAGAAGGATGCAGTAGTCAGTGGTAGGATGCAGTAGTCAGCGGTAGGATGCAGTAGTCAGTAGAAGGATGCAGTAGTAAGCGGTAGGATGCAGTAGTTAGCGGTAGGATGCAGTAGTCAGTAGAAGGATGCAGTAGTAAGCGGTAGGATGCAGTAGTTAGCAGTAGGATGCAGTAGTCAGCGGTAGGATGCAGTAGTCAGTAGAAGGATGCAGTAGTCAGTAGAAGGATGCAGTAGGATTCAGTAGTCAGTAGAAGGATGCACTAGTAAGCGGTAGGATGCAGTAGTTAGCGGTAGGATGCAGTAGTCAGCGGTAGGATGCAGTAGTCAGTGGAAGGATGCAGTAGTCAGCGGTAGGATGCAGTAGTCAACAGAAGGATGCAGTAGTCAGTAGAAGGATGCAGTAGTCAGTAGTCAGGATGCAGTAGTCAGTAGAAGGATGCAGTAGTCAGTGGTAGGATGCAGGATGGATGCAGTAGTCAGTAGAAGGATGCAGTAGTCAGTGGTAGGATGCAGTAGTCAGCGGTAGGATGCAGTAGTCAGTAGAAGGATGCAGTAGTAAGCGGTAGGATGCAGTAGTTAGCGGTAGGATGCAGTAGTCAGCGGTAGGATGCAGTAGTCAACAGAAGGATGCAGTAGTCAGTAGAAGGATGCAGTAGTCAGTGGTAGGATGCAGTAGTCAGCGGTAGGATGCAGTAGTCAGTAGAAGGATGCAGTAGTAAGCGGTAGGATGCAGTAGTTAGCGGTAGGATGCAGTAGTCAGTAGAAGGATGCAGTAGTAAGCGGTAGGATGCAGTAGTTAGCGGTAGGATGCAGTAGTCAGCGGTAGGATGCAGTAGTCAGTAGAAGGATGCAGTAGTCAGTAGAAGGATGCAGTAGGATTCAGTAGTCAGTAGAAGGATGCAGTAGTAAGCGGTAGGATGCAGTAGTTAGCGGTAGGATGCAGTAGTCAGCGGTAGGATGCAGTAGTCAACAGAAGGATGCAGTAGTCAGCGGTAGGATGCAGTAGTCAGTAGAAGGATGCAGTAGTAAGCGGTAGGATGCAGTAGTCAGCGGTAGGATGCAGTAGTCAGCGGTAGGATGCAGTAGTTAGCTGTAGGATGCAGTAGTCAGTAGTAGGATTCAGTAGTAAGTGGTAGGATGCAGTAGTTAGCTGTAGGATGCAGTAGTCAGTAGTAGGATGCAGTAGTAAGCGGTAGGATGCAGTAGTCAGTGATAAGACAGTGTGCTGAATGTTCTCAGTAATCATCGCCTACAAGAACAGCAGCAACAGCAATGTGCTGCCCACCAGATTGCCATCACAGTCTGTTTACAGCTACAGATCACAGTCTGTTTACAGCTACAGATCAGAGTCTGTTTACAGCTACAGATCACAGTCTGTTTACAGCTACAGATCACAGTCTGTTTACAGCTACAGATCACAGTCTGTTTACAGCTACAGATCACAGTCTGTTTACAGCTACAGATCACAGTCTGTTTACAGCTACAGATCACAGTCTGTTTACAGCTACAGATCAGAGTCTGTTTACAGCTACAGATCAGAGTCTGTTTACAGCTACAGATCAGAGTCTGTTTACAGCTACAGATCAGAGTCTGTTTACAGCTACAGATCACAGTCTGTTTACAGCTACAGATCACAGTCTGTTTACAGCTACAGATCAGAGTCTGTTTACAGCTACAGATCAGAGTCTGTTTACAGCTACAGATCACAGTCTGTTTACAGCTACAGATCAGAGTCTGTTTACAGCTACAGATCAGAGTCTGTTTACAGCTACAGATCACAGTCTGTTTACAGCTACAGATCACAGTCTGTTTACAGCTACAGATCACAGTCTGTTTACAGCTACAGATCACAGTCTGTTTACAGCTACAGATCACAGTCTGTTTACAGCTACAGATCAGAGTCTGTTTACAGCTACAGATCACAGTCTGTTTACAGCTACAGATCAGAGTCTGTTTACAGCTACAGATCACAGTCTGTTTACAGCTACAGATCAGAGTCTGTTTACAGCTACAGATCACAGTCTGTTGGGGAAAACAGAGAGAAGCAACAGTAGAGCTGGAGCTGAGACCCAGGCAGATGCACACAGAGATGGACGGCATTGATGCACACCTATTTACATGCAGTAGAATGAAAATACCATACTTTACAGATACATTACTCTACAGATACAATACATATTATTGGGTTCTGAGAACATGAAATGTTACCTATTCATGTCACTGAAGGAGTGCGGGTCTACACCAGCAGTTAAGGGTAATAGGAGGAAGGTATATAGTGTGTGCAACTAAGCTTGGAATGTGATGAGTACAGGGAAGAGATTCCATGTGGCAGGCATTGATAAGGGGAGACGGGTGGAAATCCTAGAAACTAACAATGTCTCTGAGGGAGAGAGGGTAATGTATAACATTTACATTGTCAGGACATGTTATTGTTAGCCATCAGGGATCCTCTGGTAGGAGAAGAGACACGGTCTGGTATCAATAACGATGACAGCCTTGAGTTGGGGAGGAGTGAGCACTTTGGGGTAGCGGTCAGGTAAAATGAAGTGAGGAAGAACAGATATCACTAAGGTTCTGTCTAGCAACAGGGATGCTTTGGCTGTTCGGTTGTGGAGGAGGAGACTCAGCCTAGGAAAAAGGGTTAAATATCAGCGCTTGTGTGACATGTTTTTTTGTCTGAATACAGCTGTGTCGACCCTTTGGGAAGAATTAAATTTGGTTAAGCTTCTCTAGTGTCCGTGAGTTATTTAATCTGAAAAATGTGAACCTAACAATATACATTACAGATACATTACACTACAGACACATTACGGATACTTTACATTACATTATAGACACATTACATTACAGATACATTACATACACATTACAGTACAGATACTTTACATTATAGACACATTACAGATAAATTACATATACATTACAGTACAGATACTTTACATTACATTATAGACACATTACAGTTATATTACAGATACATTACCTTACATATACAATACATTACATATATATTACAGATAGCTTACGTTAGGTATACATTACATTACAGGTATATTACATATACAATACATTACGTATACATTACAGGTATATTACATATACACAATACATTACGTATACATTACAGATACCTTACATATACAATACATTACGTATACATTACAGATACATGACATTACAGATACATGACATTACAGATACATGACATTACAGATACATTACAGATACATGACATTACAGATACATGACATTACAGATACATTACAGATACATGACATTACAGATACATGACATTACAGATACATGACATTACAGATACATTACAGATACATGACATTACAGATACATTACAGATACATTACAGATACATGACATTACAGATGCATTACAGATACATGACATTACAGATACATGACATTACAGATGCATGACATTACAGATACATGACATTACAGATACATGACATTACAGATACATGACATTACAGATACATGGCATTACAGATACATTACAGATACATGACATTACAGATACATGACATTACAGATACATGACATTACAGATACATTACAGATACATTACAGATACATGACATTACAGATACATGACATTACAGATACATTACAGATACATTACAGATACATTACAGATACATGACATTACAGATACATGACATTACAGATACATGACATTACAGATACATGACATTACAGATACATTACATATACATGACATTACAGATACATTACAGATGCATGACATTACAGATACATTACAGATGCATTACATTACAGATACATGACATTACAGATACATGACATTACAGATACATGACATTACAGATACATTACATATACATGACATTACAGATACATTACAGATACATGACATTACAGATACATTACATATACATGACATTACAGATACATTACATATACATGACATTACAGATACATTACAGATACATGACATTACAGATACATGACATTACAGATACCTCGGGGCGGCAGGGTAGCCTAGTGGTTAGAGTGTTGGACTAGTAACTGGAAACCCCCGAGCTGACAAGGTACTAATCTGTCGTTCTGCCCCTGAACAGGCAGTTAACCCAGTGTTCCAAGGCCGTCATTGAAAATAAGAATTTGTTCTTAACTGACTTGCCTAGTTAAATAAAGGTAAAAACATTATTTTTTTAATAAATAAAAATATACAATACATATACAATACATATACATTACAGATACATGACATTACAGATACATTACATTACATTACAGATACATGACATTACAGATACATTACAGATACATGACATTACAGATACATGACATTACAGATACATTACAGATACATGACATTACAGATACATGACATTACAGATACATTACAGATACATTACAGATGCATGACATTACAGATACATGACATTACAGATACATGACATTACAGATACATTACATATACATGACATTACAGATACATTACAGATGCATGACATTACAGATACATTACAGATGCATTACATTACAGATACATGACATTACAGATACATGACATTACAGATACATGACATTACAGATACATTACATATACATGACATTACAGATACATTACAGATACATGACATTACAGATACATTACATATACATGACATTACAGATACATTACAGATACATGACATTACAGATACATGACATTACAGATACCTCGGGGCGGCAGGGTAGCCTAGTGGTTAGAGTGTTGGACTAGTAACTGGAAACCCCCGAGCTGACAAGGTACTAATCTGTCGTTCTGCCCCTGAACAGGCAGTTAACCCAGTGTTCCAAGGCCGTCATTGAAAATAAGAATTTGTTCTTAACTGACTTGCCTAGTTAAATAAAGGTAAAAACATTATTTTTTTAATAAATAAAAATATACAATACATATACAATACATATACATTACAGATACATGACATTACAGATACATTACATTACAGATAAATGACATTACAGATACATTACAGATACATTACAGATACATGACATTACAGATACATTACAGATACATTACAGATACATTACAGATACGTGACATTACAGATACATGACATTACAGATACATGACATTACAGATACATGACATTACAGATACATGACATTACAGATACATAACATTACAGATACATTACAGATACATGACATTACAGATACATGACATTACAGATACATGACATTACAGATGCATGACATTACAGATGCATGACATTACAGATACATGACATTACAGATACATGACATTACAGATACATGACATTACAGATGCATGACATTACAGATGCATGACATTACAGATACATGACATTACAGATACATGACATTACAGATACATGACATTACAGATGCATGACATTACAGATGCATGACATTACAGATACATTACATATACATGACATTACAGATACATTACAGATACATGACTTACAGATACATGACATTACAGATACATTACATATACATGACATTACAGATACATTACAGATACATGACATTACAGATACATGACATTACAGATACATTACAGATACATGACATTACAGATACATGACATTACAGATACATTACAGATACATGACATTACAGATACATGACATTACAGATACATGACATTACAGATACATTACAGATACATTACATTACAGATACATGACATTACAGATACATGACAGATACATTACAGATACATTACAGATACATTACAGATACATTACAGATACATTACAGATACATGACATTACAGATACATTACATTACAGATACATGACATTACAGATACATGACATTACAGATACATTACAGATACATGACATTACAGATACATTACATTACATTACAGATACATGACATTACAGATACATTACATTACATTACAGATACATGACATTACAGATACATGACATTACAGATACATGACATTACATTACAGATGCATGACATTACAGATACATGACATTACAGATGCATGACATTACAGATGCATGACATTACAGATGCATGACATTACAGATGCATGACATTACAGATGCATGACATTACAGATGCATGACATTACAGATGCATGACATTACAGATACATTACATTACAGATGCATGACATTACAGATACATTACAGATACATTACAGATACATGACATTACAGATACATGACAGATACATGACAGATACATGACATTACAGATACATGACATTACAGATACATGACATTACAGATACATGACATTACAGATGCATGACATTACAGATGCATGACATTACAGATGCATGACATTACAGATGCATGACATTACAGATACATGACATTACAGATGCATGACATTACAGATACATGACATTACAGATACATGACATTACAGATGCATGACATTACAGATACATTACATTACAGATACATTACATTACAGATGCATGACATTACAGATACATTACATTACAGATACATGACATTACAGATACATGACATTACAGATACATGACATTACAGATACATGACATTACAGATACATGACATTACAGATACATGACATTACAGATACATGACATTACAGATACATGACATTACAGATGCATGACATTACAGATACATGACATTACAGATACATGACATTACAGATACATGACATTACAGATACATGACATTACAGATACATGACATTACAGATACATGACATTACAGATACATGACATTACAGATACATGACATTACAGATGCATGACATTACAGATGCATGACATTACAGATACATGACATTACAGATACATGACATTACAGATGCATGACATTACAGATGCATGACATTACAGATACATTACATTACAGATACATGACATTACAGATACATGACATTACAGATACATGACATTACAGATGCATGACATTACAGATACATGACATTACAGATACATGACATTACAGATACATGACATTACAGATACATGACATTACAGATACATGACATTACAGATACATGACATTACAGATACATGACATTACAGATACATTACATTACAGATACATTACATTACATTACATTACAGATACATGACATTACAGATACATGACATTACAGATACATGACATTACAGATACATGACATTACATGACATTACAGATACATTACAGATACATTACAGATACATGACATTACAGATACATGACATTACAGATACATGACATTACAGATGTATGCCATGGTTAGAGTGTTGGACAGTAACTGAAACCCCCGACATGACAAGGTACTAATCTGACATTCTGCCCCTGACATTACAGATAACCAGTGTTCCCAAGGCATTACAGTCATGACATTACAGATGCATGTTCTTACAGAGCCTAGTTACAATAAATGACATTAAATGCAACATTATTTTACATTACATTAATAAATACAGATATACAATACATTACAGATACATGACATTACAGATACATGACATTACAGATACATGACATTACAGATACATTACATTACAGATACATGACATTACAGATACATGACATTACAGATGCATGACATTACAGATGCATGACATTACAGATGCATGACATTACAGATGCATGACATTACAGATACATGACATTACAGATACATGACATTACAGATGCATGACATTGCAGATACATTACATTACAGATACATTACATTACAGATGCATGACATTACAGATACATTACATTACAGATGCATGACATTACAGATACATGACATTACAGATACATGACATTACAGATACATGACATTACAGATACATTACAGATACATTACAGATACATGACATTACAGATACATGACATTACAGATGCATGACATTACAGATGCATGACATTACAGATACATGACATTACAGATACATGACATTACAGATACATGACATTACAGATACATGACATTACAGATACATGACATTACAGATACATGACATTACAGATGCATGACATTACAGATGCATGACATTACAGATACATGACATTACAGATACATGACATTACAGATGCATGACATTACAGATGCATGACATTACAGATACATTACATTACAGATACATGACATTACAGATACATGACATTACAGATACATGACATTACAGATGCATGACATTACAGATACATGACATTACAGATACATGACATTACAGATACATGACATTACAGATACATGACATTACAGATACATGACATTACAGATACATTACATTACAGATACATGACATTACAGATACATTACATTACAGATACATTACATTACATTACATTACATTACAGATACATGACATTACAGATACATGACATTACATTACAGATACATGACATTACAGATACATTACAGATACATGACATTACAGATACATGACATTACAGATACCTCGGGGCGGCAGGGTAGCCTAGTGGTTAGAGTGTTGGACTAGTAACTGGAAACCCCCGAGCTGACAAGGTACTAATCTGTCGTTCTGCCCCTGAACAGGCAGTTAACCCAGTGTTCCCAAGGCCGTCATTGAAAATAAGAATTTGTTCTTAACTGACTTGCCTAGTTAAATAAAGGTAAAAACATTATTTTTTTAATAAATAAAAATATACAATACATATACAATACATATACATTACAGATACATGACATTACAGATACATTACATTACAGATACATTACATTACATTACAGATACATGACATTACAGATACATGACATTACAGATACATTACAGATACATTACAGATACATGACATTACAGATACATTACAGATACATGACATTACAGATACATGACATTACAGATACATGACATTACATTACAGATACATGACATTACAGATACATTACAGATACATGACATTACAGATACATTACAGATACATGACATTACAGATACATGACATTACAGATACATGACATTACAGATACATTACATATACATTACATTACAGATACATGACATTACAGATACATTACAGATACATGACATTACAGATACATTACAGATACATGACATTACAGATACATGACATTACAGATACATTACAGATACATGACATTACAGATACATGACATTACAGATACATTACAGATACATGACATTACAGATACATGACATTACAGATACCTCGGGGCGGCAGGGTAGCCTAGTGGTTAGAGTGTTGGACTAGTAACTGGAAACCCCCGAGCTGACAAGGTACTAATCTGTCGTTCTGCCCCTGAACAGGCAGTTAACCCAGTGTTCCCAAGGCCGTCATTGAAAATAAGAATTTGTTCTTAACTGACTTGCCTAGTTAAATAAAGGTAAAAACATTATTTTTTTAATAAATAAAAATATACAATACATATACAATACATATACATTACAGATACATGACATTACAGATACATTACATTACAGATACATTACATTACATTACAGATACATGACATTACAGATACATGACATTACAGATACATTACAGATACATTACAGATACATGACATTACAGATACATTACAGATACATGACATTACAGATACATGACATTACAGATACATGACATTACATTACAGATACATGACATTACAGATACATTACAGATACATGACATTACAGATACATTACAGATACATGACATTACAGATACATGACATTACAGATACATGACATTACAGATACATTACATATACATTACATTACAGATACATGACATTACAGATACATTACAGATACATGACATTACAGATACATTACAGATACATGACATTACAGATACATGACATTACAGATACATTACAGATACATGACATTACAGATACATGACATTACAGATACATTACAGATACATGACATTACAGATACATGACATTACAGATACCTCGGGCGGCAGGGTAGCCTAGTGGTTAGAGTGTTGGACTAGTAACTGGAAACCCCGAGCTGACAAGGTACTAATCTGTCGTTCTGCCCCTGAACAGGCAGTTAACCCAGTGTTCCCAAGGCCGTCATTGAAAATAAGAATTTGTTCTTAACTGACTTGCCTAGTTAAATAAAGGTAAAAACATTATTTTTTTAATAAATAAAAATATACAATACATATACAATACATATACATTACAGATACATTACATTACAGATACATGACATTACAGATACATTACATTACAGATACATTACATTACAGATACATTACATTACAGATACATTACATTACAGATACATTACATTACATTACATTACATTACAGATACATGACATTACAGATACATTACAGATACATTACAGATACATGACATTACAGATACATGACATTACAGATACATGACATTACAGATACATTACAGATACATGACATTACAGATACATTACAGATACATGACATTACAGATACATTACAGATACATGACATTACAGATACATTACAGATACATGACATTACAGATACATTACAGATACATGACATTACAGATACATGACATTACAGATACATGACATTACAGATACATTACATATACATTACATTACAGATACATGACATTACAGATACATTACAGATACATGACATTACAGATACATTACAGATACATGACATTACAGATACATTACAGATACATTACAGATACATTACAGATACATGACATTACAGATACATTACATATACATTACAGATACATGACATTACAGATACATGACATTACAGATACATGACATTACAGATACATTACAGATACATTACAGATACATGACATTACAGATACATTACAGATACATGACATTACAGATACATGACATTACAGATACATTACATAACAGATACATGACATTACAGATACATGACATTACAGATACATGACATTACAGATACCTTACATTACAGGTATATTTTCAGATACATTACAGATACCTTACATTAATGTTCAGTCTCTGGATAACAAAGTTGACAAGATCAGTGCGAGGGTTTCTTTCCAGAGAGACATCAGGGATTGTAACATACTCTGTTTCACGGAAGCATGGTTCTCACGGGATATACCGTCAATCGGTCCAGCCATCTGGGTTCTCAGATTTGTTTGTTTTGTTTTTTATTTCACCTTTATTTAACCAGGTAGGCCAGTTGAGACAAGTTCTCATTTACAACTGCGACCTGGCCAAGATAAAGCAAAGCAGTGCGACACAAACAACACAGTTACACATGGAATAAACAAACGTGCAGTCAAGGGAGGTAGGGCAATAAATAGGCCATAGTGGCAAAATAATTACAATTTAGAAAATAAACACTGAAGTGATAGATGTGCAGAAGATGAATGTGCAAGTAGAGATACTGGGGTGCAAAGGAGAAAATAAAATAACAGTATGGGGATGGGGTAGTTGGGTGGGCAATTTACAGATGGGCTGTGTACAGGTGCAATGATAGGTAAGCTGCTCTGACAGCTGATGCTTAGTTAGTGAGGGAGATATAAGACTCTGCTTTGCTTTATCTTGGCCAGGTAGCAGCTGGGAATGATAAACTGCTCTCAACCTGCCCACCTGTTTAAATAAAGGTCAAATAAAAACTGCACCACCCACAACTGTAGTGCTCTCCAGAGGGTGGTGAGGTCCGCATAACACAACACCGGGGACAAACTACCTGCCCTCCAGGACACCTACACCACCCGATGTCACAGGAAGGCCAAAAAGATCATCAAGGACAACAACCACCTGAGCCACCGCCTGTTCACCTCGCTATCATCCAGAAGACGAGGTCAGTACAGGTGCATCAAAGCTGGGACAGAGAGACTGAAGAACAGCTTCTATCCCAGGGCCATCAGACTGTTAAACAGCCACCACTAGCAGAGAGGCTGCTGCCTACATACAGACTTGAAATCATTGGCCACTTTAATAAATGGAACGCTAGTCACTTTAATAACATATACATATCTTGCATTACTCATCTCATATGTATATACTATATTCTATCCTACTGTATCTTAGTCTATGCCGCTCATTGCTCATCCATATATTTATAATTCCATTCCTTTACTTTGTTGTGAAACTGTTAGATATCACATCACTGTCGGAACTAGAAGCACAAGCATTTACGATACACCCGCAATAACACCTGTTAAACGTGTATGTGACCAACAAAATTAGATTTGGTGGTGGCAGCATCATGCTGTGTGGATGTATTTCAGAGGCAGGGACTGGGAGACTAGTCAGGATCAAAAGAAAGATGAACGGAGCAAAGTACAGAGAGGCTCACCTTCCAACAGGACAACGACCCTTAGAACACAGCCAAGACAATGCAGGAGTGGCTTCGGGACAAGTCTCTGAATGGCCAAGCCAGAGCCCGGACTTGAACCTGATTGAACATCTCTGGAGAGACTTGAAAATAGCTGTGTAGCAACGCTCCCCATCCAACCTGACAGAGCTTGATAGGATCTACAGAGAAGAATGGGAGAAACTCCCCAAATACAGCTGTACCAAGCTTGTAGCGTCATACCCAAGAAGACTGAAGGCTTTAATCACAGCCAAAGATGCTTCAACAAAGTACTGAGTAAAAAGTCTGAATACTAACGTAAATGTTATATTTCATTTTTTTTTTTTTTTAAATACATTTGCAAAAAAAAACTACAAAAATGTCATTATGGGGTTTTGTGTGTAGATTGATGAAGGGAATTTTAATTTTAGAATAAGGCTGTAACATAACAAAATGTGGAAAAAGTTAAGGTCTGAATACTTTCTGAATAGACGGTAACAGAGACATTAAATTACATTACAGAGACATTAAATACATTAAAGATACCTGACATTACATTAGAGACATAACATTACAGATACATGACATGACAGATACATTACAGAGACATTAAATACATTAAAGATACCTGACATAACATTAGAGACATAACATTACAGATACATGACATTACAGATACATGACATAACATTACAGATACATGACATTACAGATACATGACATAACATTACAGATACATGACATTACAGATACATTACAGAGACATTAAATACATTAAAGATACCTGACATAACATTACAGATACATGACATTACAGATACATGACATTACAGATACATGACATGACAGATACATGACATGACATGACATGACAGATACATTACATTACAGATACATTACATTACAGAGACAATACAATAAAGATACCTGACATAACATTAGAGACATAACATTACAGATACATGACATGACATGACAGATACATGACATTACAGATACATTACATTACAGAGACATTAAATACATTAAAGATACCTGACATTACAGATACATGACATTACAGATACATGACATTACAGATACATGACAGATACATTACATTACAGATACATTACATTACAGATACATTACAGAGACATTAAATACATTAAAGATACCTGACATAACATTACAGATACATTACAGATACATGACATTACAGATACATTACAGAGACATTAAATACATTAGATACCTGACATTACATTAGAGACATAACATTACAGATACATGACATTACAGATACATGACATTACAGATACATGACATTACAGATACATGACATAACATTACAGATACATGACAGATACATGACATTACAGATACATGACATTACAGATACATGACATTACAGATACATGACATAACAGATACATGACATAACATTACAGATACATGACAGATACATGACATTACAGATACATGACATAACATTACAGATACATGACATTACAGATACATGACATTACAGAGACATTAAATACATTAAAGATACCTGACATTACATTAGAGACATAACATTACAGATACATGACATGACAGATACATTACAGAGACATTAAATACATTAAAGATACCTGACATAACATTACAGATACATGACATTACAGATACATGACATTACAGAGACATTAAATACATTAAAGATACCTGACATAACATTACAGATACATGACATTACAGATACATGACATTACAGATACATGACATAACATTACAGATACATTAATTACAGAGACATTAAATACATTAAAGATACATGACATGACATTACAGATACATTACCGATACATGGCATTACAGATACATGCCATTACAGATACATGACATTACAGATACATGACATAACATTACAGATACATGACATTACAGATACATGACATACCATTACAGATACATGACATTACAGATACATGACATACCATTACAGATACATTACATTACAGAGACATTAAATACATTAAAGATACATGACATGACATTACAGATACATTACCGATACATGGCATTACAGATACATGACATTACAGATACATGACATTACAGATACATGACATTACAGATACATGACATTACAGATACATTACAGATACATGACATTACGGATACATTAGAGGCATGTGTTTTAATGGAATGGAGAGTCATACCCTACTTTCAGTGTGAATCAGCATAACCCTAAACCTAACCCCAGTAGCATCCCTGACCTTTAACTCCTGACCTCTGACCTTACCTTCATGAGGTCCAGCAGGGCTCCACTGATGAACCCCAGGTACTTCCTCTCCAGAGTGGTGGGGTGGTTCACTGCTGGGAACTGAAAAGCACACAACAAATAGCATGGTTTGCGTGTCATGCCTCTACCACCATCAGCAGCCAGTCAGCAACCCAGTTAACAACCCAGTTAGCAAGTCAACAAGCCAGTCAGTCAACAAGCCAGCCAACCAGCTAGCCAGCCAGCCAGCCAGCAAGTCAACCACCCCCCCAGTCAGTCAACAAGCCAGCTAGCCAGCCAGTCGGTCAACCAGTCAGTCAACCAGCCAGTCATTCAAAAAGCCAGCCAACCAGCTAGCCAGCCAGCTAGCAAGACAACCACCCAGTTAGCAAGTCAACAAGCCAGTCAGTCAACAAGCCAGCCAACCAGCTAGCCAGCCAGCCAGCAAGTCAACCACCCAGTCAGTCAACAAGCCAGCTAGCCAGCCAGTCGGTCAACCAGCCAGTCAACCAGCTAGTCAGCCAACCAGTCTGTCAGTCATCCAGACAGCCAGTCAGTCAGTAATGCCAGTCAGCCAGCCAGTCAGCAAGTCAACCAGTCATACAGCGAGTCAACCAGCCAGTCAGTCAACCAGCCAGCCAACCCGCCAACCAGTCAGTCAACCAGCCAGCCAGCAAGTCTGTACACAAGCCAGTCAGCCAGTCAGACAACAAGCCAGCTAGCCAGCCGGTCGGTCAGTCATCCAGCCAGCCAGTCAGTCAACAAGCCAGCCAGTCGGTCAACTAGCCAGTCAACCAAATAGTCAGCCAACCAGTCTGTCAGTCGGTCAACCAGCCAGTCAACCAGCTAGTCAGCCAACCAGTCTGTCAGTCAGCCAGCCAGTCAACCAGCTAGTCAGCCAACCAGTCTGTCAGTCAGTCAGCCAGCCAGTCAGTAATGCCAGTCAGCCAGCAAGTCAACCGGCCAGTCAGCGAGTCAACCAGCCAATCAGCGAGTCAACCAGCCAGCCAACCAGCCAGCCAGTCAGCCAACCAGCCAGTCTGTACACAAGCCGGTCAGCTAGCCAACTAGCAAGCCAGCCATCCAGTAAGCTAGCCAGCCAACCAGTGTAACGCCAGCAAGTAACACCAGACAGAAACACCAGTCAGTAACACCAGCCAGGCAACCAGCAAGTCAGTAATGATCTGAACCACTCCTCAAGGCAGAATGGAGATAAATGATGTGTCACTGTGATCCAATCAGTCATGCCACAGCTAGCAAGAGAGAGAGGGAGAGGACGGAAAAAGAGATGGAGAGAGAGAGAGAATACTGAAATAAGACCAGAGATCGAGAGATGGAGTGAGTTGGAAAGAACAGGAAGAAGAGAAGAGTAAGAGCACATGTGAGGGGGAGTGAGGGGAAGAGAGTTGGACAGATAGAGAGAGTACTGAGAGCAGAGACCGTTTCCAGCCTGTCCTACCCTTAGCCCGTGGAATCGAGGGTTATTGTAGAAGAGTTTCATCTGTTCAGTAGGCAGTGGTCCCAGGACCTTCTGGATGATGAAGAGCTGATCTATCTCACTCTCTCCTGGGAACAACGGCTGGCCATCACTCAGCTCACCCAGGATACAGCCTACTGACCACATGTCAACTGCCTTACCATACGGAGCCCTGGGGGAAGAGGGGAGAGAGGGTGTTGGTCATTATAATTGTATGGTTCATGTCTGCAGTATCCTACCTGTACTGCACACCATTAACACGTGTTGGTGCATGTTTACAGTATCCAGGTAGAATAGACTCAACCAGAATGACACACATACACAAAACTCACCCCAGCAGTAGTTCTGGAGAGCGGTACCATCTAGTGGCCACGTACTCTGTGTAGTTGGCATCATTTCCCTCTGAGAGATTACGGGCGAAGCCTGACAAGAGAAGACAGACAGTGCAGTGAATAAGAGAGAGAACAGGAAGTGACCTCGGAGACCAACTAACCAGGAACACAGCTAAGACAGTAAAATCATTTCAGTAGGATGATGAGGACACAGGAACAACAGTCTAAGAGCAACCAGTCAGACCCCCCCCTCTCTCGCTCTCTGTATTAATTGATTCAACAGAATGAGTCAACACTGAGCAGCTAAACATAGACTGTAGATGTAATGCTCTACAGAGTATATTGGCGTATCGGGTGCTCAAAGGGTGCTCAAAGAAATGTTTCACTTCGTGATGTGCTTTATCATAGTGTCTGGTACCACCAGAACACCAACCTGACTATATATCATAGTGTCTGGTACCACCCAACACCAACCTGACTATCATAGTGTCTGGTACCACCCAACACCAACCTGACTATATATCAGTGTCTGGTACCACCCAACACCAACCTGACTATCATAGTGTCTGGTACCACCAGAACACCAACCTGACTATATATATCATAGTATCTGGTACCACCCAACACCAACCTGACTATATATATCATAGTGTCTGGTACCACCAAACACCAACCTGACTATCATAGTGTCTGGCACCACCAGAACACCAACCTGAATAGCATAGTGTCTGGTATCACCAGAACACCAACCTGACTATCATAGTGTCTGGTACCACCCAACACCAACCTGAATAGCATAGTGTCTGGTATCACCAGAACACCAACCTGACTATCATAGTGTCTGGCACCACCAGAACACCAACCTGAATAGCATAGTGTCTGGTATCACCAGAACACCAACCTGACTATCATAGTGTCTGGCACCACCAGAACACCAACCTGAATAGCATAGTGTCTGGTATCACCAGAACACCAACCTGACTATCATAGTGTCTGGTACCACCAGAACACCAACCTGAATATCATAGTGTCTGGTACCACCCAACACCAACCTGAATATCATAGTGTCTGGTACCACCAGAACACCAACCTGACTATCATAGTGTCTGGTACCACCAGAACACCAACCTGACTATCATAGTGTCTGGTACCACCCACCACCAACCTGACTATCATAGTGTCTGGTACCACCAAACACCAACCTGACTATCATAGTGTCTGGTACCACCCAACACCAACCTGACTATCATAGTGTCTGGTACCACCAGAACACCAACCTGACTATATATCATAGTGTCTGGTACCACCCAACACCAACCTGAATATCATAGTGTCTGGTACCACCAGAACACCAACCTGACTATATATCATAGTGTCTGGTACCACCCAACACCAACCTGAATATCATAGTGTCTGGTACCACTAGAACACCAACCTGACTATCATAGTGTCTGGTACCACCCAACACCAACCTGACTATCATAGTGTCTGGTACCACCCAAAACCAACCTGACTATCATAGTGTCTGGTACCACCCAACACCAACCTGACTATCATAGTGTCTGGCACCACCAGAACACCAACCTGAATAGCATAGTGTCTGGTACCACCAGAACACCAACCTGACTATCATAGTGTCTGGTACCACCAGAACACCAACCTGACTATATATCATAGTGTCTGGTACCACCCAACACCAACCTGACTATCATAGTGTCTGGTACCACCCAACACCAACCTGACTATCATAGTGTCTGGTACCACCCAACACCAACCTGACTATCATAGTGTCTGGTACGGTACCACCAGAACACCAATCTGACTATCATAGTGTCTGGTACCACCAGAACACCAACCTGACTATCATAGTGTCTGGTACCATCCAACACCAACCTGAATATCATAGTGTCTGGTACCACCAGAACACCAACCTGAATATCATAGTGTCTGGTACCACCCAACACCAACCTGAATATCATAGTGTCTGGTACCACCAGAACACCAACCTGACTATCATAGTGTCTGGTACCATCCAACACCAACCTGAATATCATAGTGTCTGGTACCACCAGAACACCAACCTGACTATATATCATAGTTTCTGGTACCACCCAACACCAACCTGAATATCATAGTGTCTGGTACCACCAGAACACCAACCTGACTATCATAGTGTCTGGTACCACCCAACACCAACCTGACTATCATAGTGTCTGGTACAGTACCACCCAACACCAACCTGACTATCATAGTGTCTGGTACAGTACCACCCAACACCAACCTGACTATCATAGTGTCTGGTACGGTACCACCCAACACCAACCTGACTATCATAGTGTCTGGTACAGTACCACCCAACACCAACCTGACTATCATAGTGTCTGGTACGGTACCACCCAACACCAACCTGACTATCATAGTGTCTGGTACCATCCAACACCAACCTGAATATCATAGTGTCTGGTACCACCAGAACACCAACCTGAATATCATAGTGTCTGGTACCACCCAACACCAACCTGAATATCATAGTGTCTGGTACCACCAGAACACCAACCTGACTATCATAGTGTCTGGTACCACCCAACACCAACCTGAATATCATAGTGTCTGGTACCACCAGAACACCAACCTGACTATATATCAGTGTCTGGTACCACCCAACACCAACCTGAATATCATAGTGTCTGGTACCACTAGAACACCAACCTGACTATCATAGTGTCTGGTACCACCCAACACCAACCTGACTATCATAGTGTCTGGCACCACCAGAACACCAACCTGAATAGCATAGTGTCTGGTACCACCAGAACACCAACCTGACTATCATAGTGTCTGGTACCACCAGAACACCAACCTGACTATATATCATAGTGTCTGGTACCACCCAACACCAACCTGACTATCATAGTGTCTGGTACCACCCAACACCAACCTGACTATCATAGTGTCTGGTACCACCCAACACCAACCTGACTATCATAGTGTCTGGTACGGTACCACCAGAACACCAATCTGACTATCATAGTGTCTGGTACCACCAGAACACCAACCTGAATATCATAGTGTCTGGTACCACCCAACACCAACCTGAATATCATAGTGTCTGGTACCACCAGAACACCAACCTGACTATCATAGTGTCTGGTACCATCCAACACCAACCTGAATATCATAGTGTCTGGTACCACCAGAACACCAACCTGACTATATATCATAGTGTCTGGTACCACCCAACACCAACCTGAATATCATAGTGTCTGGTACCACCAGAACACCAACCTGACTATCATAGTGTCTGGTACCACCCAACACCAACCTGACTATCATAGTGTCTGGTACAGTACCACCCAACACCAACCTGACTATCATAGTGTCTGGTACAGTACCACCCAACACCAACCTGACTATCATAGTGTCTGGTACGGTACCACCCAACACCAACCTGACTATCATAGTGTCTGGTACAGTACCACCCAACACCAACCTGACTATCATAGTGTCTGGTACGGTACCACCCAACACCAACCTGACTATCATAGTGTCTGGTACAGTACCACCCAACACCAACCTGACTATCATAGTGTCTGGTACGGTACCACCCAACACCAACCTGACTATCAGTGTCTGGTACCATCCAACACCAACCTGAATATCATAGTGTCTGGTACCACCAGAACACCAACCTGAATATCATAGTGTCTGGTACCACCCAACACCAACCTGAATATCATAGTGTCTGGTACCACCAGAACACCAACCTGACTATATATATCATAGTGTCTGGTACCACCCAACACCAACCTGAATATCATAGTGTCTGGTACCACCAGAACACCAACCTGACTATCATAGTGTCTGGTACCACCCAACACCAACCTGACTATCATAGTGTCTGGTACAGTACCACCCAACACCAACCTGACTATCATAGTGTCTGGTACAGTACCACCCAACACCAACCTGACTATCATAGTGTCTGGTACAGTACCACCCAATACCAACCTGACTATCATAGTGTCTGGTACCACCAGAACACCAACCTGACTGACTGGATGTGCAGCAGAATATTATCACATGACAATGAAAGAAAGAATGAAACAGCATTCAAAGGGTTAGGAAAATACATGTGAAAAATAGTAGCTATCAATGTGGTAGTAACAACCCCAAGACCACATTGAATGAGGACAGCTGTGTGACCACATGGAATGAGGACAGCTGTGTGTCCACATGGAATGAGGAGAGCTGTGTGACCACATGGAATGAGGAGAGCTGTGTGTCCACGTGGAATGAGGAGAGCTGTGTGACCACATGGAATGAGGAGAGCTGTGTGACCACATGGAATGAGGAGAGCTGTGTGTCCACATGGAATGAGGAGAGCTGTGTGACCACGTGGAATGAGGAGAGCTGTGTCCACATATGGTGTCTGACATTATGTTGCCAATCTTTGGTGAGAGACTGACAACCTGCTGAGGCTCGGAGTGTGAGTGAGTGAGTGAGTGAGTGAGTGAGTGAGTGAGTGAGTGAGTGAGTGAGTGAGTGAGTGACTCGGAGTGTCAGACAGACACTAACCTTCCAGAGAAGACAGGCTAACATAACTCCATATGAAGACTAGCTGTTTCTATGGGAACTTAAATCAACATGTTAATGGCTAAGGACAGTTGATACAGGTAGAACAGTAGAGACTAAAGATTCTCTAACAGGTTGGTGCTGTTACTGACTGAATGAAGATGACAGACAGACAGGTTGCTCTGCTCACCGAAGTCACATAGCTTGAGGATGTCATCAGAACTGATTAGAAGGTTCTCTGGCTTTATATCTGAGGAGAGAGAGACAGAGACAGACAGGAAGGAGAGAGACAGGAAGGAGAGACAGACAGGAGAGAGAGACAGAGACAAAGGAGGGAGAGAGAGATAAGACAGAGACAGAGATAGACAGGAGTGAGGGGATATGGGTTAGGGTTAGCTAATCCTAAGTCAGGTCATAGTGAGGGGATATGGGTTAGGGTTAGCTAACCCTAAGTCAGGTCATAGTGAGGGGATATGGGTTAGGGTTAGCTAACCCTAAGTCAGGTCATAGTGAGGGGATATGGGTTAGGGTTAGCTAACCCTAAGTCAGGTCATAGTGAGGGGATATGGTTTGCCTCCATAATATTGTCATCATGTTGTCTGAAAGATGGCAAGCCATCTGGAGTGTTGCTGTACTCCAAGTCACAAGCTCTCATCATCTGAGACACTGAACAGACTATTAAACTATCAAACCAGAAAAGATGTCATGGCAGGACGGAGGAATGTTGGGACTTCATATTACCTGAAGAGTGTGCACTAGGGCCTAATGGAAGGCTGAGGCTCTGGTATATTAAAAGTGTGTTAATTGGTTCTGGTTCCTAAAGCATCATGTCTCCTACCCCGGTGGACAATGTCGTTCTTATGACACCAATGGATAGCTTTGATCAGCTGGTAGATGTAGTTCCTGACTTTATCAGACGGCACTCCGTTAGGAAGCTCCTCCAGCAGCTCCAGCATGTTCTAGAAGAGACCAACAGAAGGGATCAGTATCAATCTCCTGGACTATTTATTTGATCAACATCTAAACTATAATTTGAAGGCTTCATAAGTCTTATTATTCTGAGATATAATCAATATTCACTGCAGGAGACTACAAATGAAGCTAGTCTTACCTTCTCTACATACTCAAACACCAGGTAGAGTTTCCCCCTCCTGCGGAAGGCTTCCTTCAGCTCCACGATATTCTCCTGCTTCAAGGTTCGGAGCATCTTCAGCTCCCGGAGTGTGGTCTCCTTAACCTCCTCATTCTCTGGGGAAAGGAGAGACCGACAGGAAGAGAGGAGTGAGACAGACAGACAAGAAGAGAGGAGTGGAGACAGACAGGAGGAGTGGAGAGAACAGACGGGAAGAGAGGAGAGGAGACAGACAGGAAGAGAGGACAGACAGGATGAGAGGAGAGAACAGATGGGAAGAGAGGAGAGGACAGACAGACAGGAGGAGTGGAGAGATCAGACAGGAAGAGAGGAGAAGACAGACAGACAGGAAGAGAGGAGAGAGATCAGACAGGAAGAGAGGAGAAGACAGACAGGAAGAGAGGAGAAGACAGACAGGAAGAGAGGAGAGACAGACAGGAAGAGAGGGAGACAGACAGGAAGAGAGGAGAGACAGACAGGAAGAGAGGAGTGGAGACAGAAAGAAGAGAGGAGTGGAGACAGAAAGGAAGAGAGGAATGGAGACAGAAGGAAGAGAGGAGAGAACAGACAGGAAGAGAGGAGTGGAGACAGAAAGGAAGAGAGGAGACAGAAAGGAAGAGAGGAATGGAGACAGAAAGGAAGAGAGGAGAGAACAGACAGGAAGAGGAGTGGAGACAGAAAGGAAGAGAGGAGAGACAGAAAGGAAGAGAGGAATGGAGACAGAAAGGAAGAGAGGAGTGGAGACAGAAAGGAAGAGAGGAGAGAACAGACAGGAAGAGGAATGGAGACAGAAAGGAAGAGAGGAGTGGAGACAGAAAGGAAGAGAGGAGAGAACAGACAGGAAGAGGAATGGAGACAGAAAGGAAGAGAGGAGTGGAGACAGAAAGGAAGAGAGGAAGGAAGAGGAATGGAGACAGAAAGGAAGAGAGGAGTGGAGACAGAAAGGAAGAGGAATGGAGACAGAAAGGAAGAGAGGAGTGGAGACAGACAGGAAGAGGAATGGAGACAGAAAGGAAGGAGAGACAGAAAGGAAGAGAGGAATGGAGACAGAAAGGAAGAGAGGAATGGAGACAGAAAGGAAGAGAGGAATGGAGACAGAAAGGAAGAGAGGAGTGGAGACAGAAAGGAAGAGAGGAATGGAGACAGAAAGGAAGAGAGGAATGGAGACAGAAAGGAAGAGAGGAATGGAGACAGACAGGAAGAGGAATGGAGACAGAAAGGAAGAGAGGAAGACAGAAAGGAAGAGAGGAATGGAGACAGAAAGGAAGAGAGGAATGGAGACAGAAAGGAAGAGAGGAGGAGACAGAAAGGAAGAGAGGAGAGAACAGACAGGAAGAGGAATGGAGACAGAAAGGAAGAGAGGAGTGGAGACAGAAAGGAAGAGAGGAATGGAGACAGAAAGGAAGAGAGGAGTGGAGACAGACAGGAAGAGAGAAGACAGAAAGGAAGAGAGGAGAGACAGAAAGGAAGAGAGGAATGGAGACAGAAAGGAAGAGAGGAGTGGAGACAGAAAGGAAGAGAGGAATGGAGACAGAAAGGAAGAGAGGAGAGAACAGACAGGAAGAGACAGAAAGGAAGAGAGGAGTGGAGACAGAAAGGAAGAGAGGAATGGAGACAGAAAGGAAGAGAGGAGAGAACAGACAGGAAGAGGAGTGGAGACAGAAAGGAAGAGAGGAGTGGAGACAGAAAGGAAGAGAGGAATGGAGACAGAAAGGAAGAGAGGAGAGAACAGACAGGAAGAGGAGTGGAGACAGAAAGGAAGAGAGGAGTGGAGACAGAAAGGAAGAGAGGAATGGAGACAGAAAGGAAGAGAGGAGTGGAGACAGAAAGGAAGAGAGGAATGGAGACAGAAAGGAAGAGAGGAATGGAGACAGAAAGGAAGAGAGGAGAGAACAGACAGGAAGAGGAGTGGAGAAAGCAGTAAGAGAGGAGTAGAGAAGACAGGAAGAGAGGAGTGAGACAGACAGACAAGAAGAGAGGAGAGACAGACAGGAGGAGTGGAGAGAACAGACAGGAAGAGAGGAGAGGAGACAGACAGGAAGAGAGGACAGACAGGATGAGAGGAGAGAACAGATGGGAAGAGAGGAGAGGACAGACAGACAGGAGGAGTGGAGAGATCAGACAGGAAGAGAGGAGAAGACAGACAGACAGGAAGAGAGGAGAGATCAGACAGGAAGAGAGGAGAAGACAGACAGGAAGAGAGGAGAAGACAGACAGGAAGAGAGGAGAGGACAGACAGGAAGAGAGGAGAGATCAGACAGGAAGAGAGGAGAGATCAGACAGGAAGAGAGGAGAGATCAGACAGGAAGAGAGGAGAGATCAGACAGGAAGAGAGGAGAGATCAGACAGGAAGAGAGGAGAGATCAGACAGGAAGAGAGGAGAGATCAGACAGGAAGAGAGGAGAGGAGACAGACAGGAAGAGAGGAGTGGAGACAGACAGGAAGAGAGGAGTGGAGACAGACAGGAAGAGAGGAGTGGAGACAGACAGGAAGAGAGGAGTGGAGACAGACAGGAAGAGAGGAGTGGAGACAGACAGGAAGAGAGGAGTGGAGACAGACAGGAAGAGAGGAGAGGAGACAGACAGGAAGAGAGGAGTGGAGACAGACAGGAAGAGAGGAGTGGAGACAGACAGGAAGAGAGGAGTGGAGACAGACAGGAAGAGAGGAGTGGAGACAGACAGGAAGAGAGGAGTGGAGACAGACAGGAAGAGAGGAGTGGAGACAGACAGGAAGAGAGGAGAGAACAGACAGGAAGAGAGGAGAAGAAAGACAGAAGAGAGGAGTGGAGACAGAAAGGAAGAGGAGTGAAGACAGGAAGAGAGGAGTGGAGACAGACAGGAAGAGAGGAGAGAACAGACAGGAAGAGGAGAGAACAGACAGGAAGAGGAGTGGAAAAAGACAGGAAGAGAGGAGTGGAGACAGACAGGAAGAGAGGAGTGGAGACAGACAGGAAGAGAGGAGTGGAGACAGACAGGAAGAGAGGAGTGGAGACAGACAGGAAGAGAGGAGTGGAGACAGACAGGAAGAGAGGAGTGGAGACAGACAGGAAGAGAGGAGTGGAGACAGAAAGGAAGAGAGGAGTGGAGACAGAAAGGAAGAGAGGAGTGGAGACAGAAAGGAAGAGAGGAGGGAGACAGAAAGGAAGAGAGGAGTGGAGACAGAAAGGAAGAGAGAGAGAGAACAGGGAAGAGGAGTGGAGAAAGCCAGTAAGAGAGGAGTAGAGACAGACAGGAAGAGGAGTGGAGACAGACAGGAAGAGAGGAGTGGAGACAGACAGGAAGAGGGAAGACAGGAAGAGAGGAGTGGAGACAGAAAGGAAGAGAGGAGTGGAGACAGAAAGGAAGAGAGGAATGGAGACAGAAAGGAAGAGAGAACAGACAGGAAGAGGAGTGGAGACAGAAAGGAAGAGAGGAGGGAGACAGAAAGGAAGAGAGGAATGGAGACAGAAAGGAAGAGAGGAGAGAACAGACAGGAAGAGGAGTGGAGACAGAAAGGAAGAGAGGAGTGGAGACAGAAAGGAAGAGAGGAATGGAGACAGAAAGGAAGAGAGGAGTGGAGACAGAAAGGAAGAGAGGAGAGAACAGACAGGAAGAGGAATGGAGACAGAAAGGAAGAGAGGAGTGGAGACAGAAAGGAAGAGAGGAGAGAACAGACAGGAAGAGGAATGGAGACAGAAAGGAAGAGAGGAGTGGAGACAGAAAGGAAGAGAGGAATGGAGACAGAAAGGAAGAGAGGAGAGACAGACAGGAAGAGGAATGGAGACAGAAAGGAAGAGAGGAGTGGAGACAGAAAGGAAGAGAGGAATGGAGACAGAAAGGAAGAGAGGAATGGAGACAGAAAGGAAGAGAGGAATGGAGACAGAAAGGAAGAGAGGAGTGGAGACAGAAAGGAAGAGAGGAATGGAGACAGAAAGGAAGAGAGGAATGGAGACAGAAAGGAAGAGAGGAATGGAGACAGACAGGAAGAGGAATGGAGACAGAAAGGAAGAGAGGAGTGGAGACAGAAAGGAAGAGAGGAATGGAGACAGAAAGGAAGAGAGGAATGGAGACAGAAAGGAAGAGAGGAGTGGAGACAGAAAGGAAGAGAGGAGAGAACAGACAGGAAGAGGAATGGAGACAGAAAGGAAGAGAGGAGTGGAGACAGAAAGGAAGAGAGGAATGGAGACAGAAAGGAAGAGAGGAGTGGAGACAGACAGGAAGAGAGGAGTGGAGACAGAAAGGAAGAGAGGAGTGGAGACAGAAAGGAAGAGAGGAATGGAGACAGAAAGGAAGAGAGGAGTGGAGACAGAAAGGAAGAGAGGAATGGAGACAGAAAGGAAGAGAGGAGAGAACAGACAGGAAGAGGAGTGGAGACAGAAAGGAAGAGAGGAGGGAGACAGAAAGGAAGAGAGGAATGGAGACAGAAAGGAAGAGAGGAGAGAACAGACAGGAAGAGGAGAGACAGAAAGGAAGAGAGGAGTGGAGACAGAAAGGAAGAGAGGAATGGAGACAGAAAGGAAGAGAGGAGAGAACAGACAGGAAGAGGAGTGGAGACAGAAAGGAAGAGAGGAGTGGAGACAGAAAGGAAGAGAGGAATGGAGACAGAAAGGAAGAGAGGAGTGGAGACAGAAAGGAAGAGAGGAATGGAGACAGAAAGGAAGAGAGGAATGGAGACAGAAAGGAAGAGAGGAGAGAACAGACAGGAAGAGGAGTGGAGAAAGCCAGTAAGAGAGGAGTAGAGACAGACAGGAAGAGAGGAGTGAGACAGACAGACAAGAAGAGAGGAGTGGAGACAGACAGGAGGAGTGGAGAGAACAGACAGGAAGAGAGGAGAGGAGACAGACAGGAAGAGAGGACAGACAGGATGAGAGGAGAGAACAGATGGGAAGAGAGGAGAGGACAGACAGACAGGAGGAGTGGAGAGATCAGACAGGAAGAGAGGAGAAGACAGACAGACAGGAAGAGAGGAGAGATCAGACAGGAAGAGAGGAGAAGACAGACAGGAAGAGAGGAGAAGACAGACAGGAAGAGAGGAGAGGACAGACAGGAAGAGAGGAGAGATCAGACAGGAAGAGAGGAGAGATCAGACAGGAAGAGAGGAGAGATCAGACAGGAAGAGAGGAGAGATCAGACAGGAAGAGAGGAGAGATCAGACAGGAAGAGAGGAGAGATCAGACAGGAAGAGAGGAGAGGAGACAGACAGGAAGAGAGGAGTGGAGACAGACAGGAAGAGAGGAGTGGAGACAGACAGGAAGAGAGGAGTGGAGACAGACAGGAAGAGAGGAGTGGAGACAGACAGGAAGAGAGGAGTGGAGACAGACAGGAAGAGAGGAGTGGAGACAGACAGGAAGAGAGGAGAGGAGACAGACAGGAAGAGAGGAGTGGAGACAGACAGGAAGAGAGGAGTGGAGACAGACAGGAAGAGAGGAGTGGAGACAGACAGGAAGAGAGGAGTGGAGACAGACAGGAAGAGAGGAGGGAGACAGACAGGAAGAGAGGAGTGGAGACAGACAGGAAGAGAGAGAGAACAGACAGGAAGAGAGGAGTGAAGAAAGACAGTAAGAGAGGAGTGGAGACAGAAAGGAAGAGGAGTGAAGACAGGAAGAGAGGAGTGGAGACAGACAGGAAGAGAGGAGAGAACAGACAGGAAGAGGAGAGAACAGACAGGAAGAGGAGTGGAAAAAGACAGGAAGAGAGGAGTGGAGACAGACAGGAAGAGAGGAGTGGAGACAGACAGGAAGAGAGGAGTGGAGACAGACAGGAAGAGAGGAGTGGAGACAGACAGGAAGAGAGGAGAGACAGACAGGAAGAGAGGAGAAGACAGACAGGAAGAGAAGACAGAAAGGAAGAGAGGAGTGGAGACAGAAAGGAAGAGAGGAGTGGAGACAGAAAGGAAGAGAGGAGTGGAGACAGAAAGGAAGAGAGGAGTGGAGACAGAAAGGAAGAGAGGAGAGAACAGACAGGAAGAGGAGTGGAGAAAGCCAGTAAGAGAGGAGTAGAGACAGACAGGAAGAGGAGTGGAGACAGAAAGGAAGAGAGGAGTGGAGACAGAAAGGAAGAGAGGAATGGAGACAGAAAGGAAGAGAGGAGAGAACAGACAGGAAGAGGAGTGGAGAAAGCCAGTAAGAGAGGAGTAGAGACAGACAGGAAGAGAGGAGAGGAGACAGACAGGAAGAGAGGACAGACAGGATGAGAGGAGAGAACAGATGGGAAGAGAGGAGAGGACAGACAGACAGGAGGAGTGGAGAGATCAGACAGGAAGAGAGGAGAAGACAGACAGACAGGAAGAGAGGAGAGATCAGACAGGAAGAGAGGAGAAGACAGACAGGAAGAGAGGAGAAGACAGACAGGAAGAGAGGAGAGGACAGACAGGAAGAGAGGAGAGATCAGACAGGAAGAGAGGAGAGATCAGACAGGAAGAGAGGAGAGATCAGACAGGAAGAGAGGAGAGATCAGACAGGAAGAGAGGAGAGATCAGACAGGAAGAGAGGAGAGATCAGACAGGAAGAGAGGAGAGGAGACAGACAGGAAGAGAGGAGTGGAGACAGACAGGAAGAGAGGAGTGGAGACAGACAGGAAGAGAGGAGTGGAGACAGACAGGAAGAGAGGAGTGGAGACAGACAGGAAGAGAGGAGTGGAGACAGACAGGAAGAGAGGAGAGAGACAGACAGGAAGAGAGGAGTGGAGACAGACAGGAAGAGAGGAGTGGAGACAGACAGGAAGAGAGGAGTGGAGACAGACAGGAAGAGAGGAGTGGAGACAGACAGGAAGAGAGGAGTGGAGACAGACAGGAAGAGAGGAGTGGAGACAGACAGGAAGAGAGGAGTGGAGACAGACAGGAAGAGAGGAGTGGAGACAGACAGGAAGAGAGGAGTGGAGACAGAAAGGAAGAGAGGAGTGAAGACAGGAAGAGAGGAGTGGAGACAGACAGGAAGAGAGGAGAGAACAGACAGGAAGAGGAGAGAACAGACAGGAAGAGGAGAGAACAGACAGGAAGAGGAGAGAACAGACAGGAAGAGGAGTGGAAAAAGGAAGACAGGAAGAGAGGAGTGGAGACAGACAGGAAGAGAGGAGTGGAGACAGACAGGAAGAGAGGAGTGGAGACAGACAGGAAGAGAGGAGTGGAGACAGACAGGAAGAGAGGAGTGGAGACAGAAAGGAAGAGAGGAGTGGAGACAGAAAGGAAGAGAGGAGAGAACAGACAGGAAGAGGAGTGGAGAAAGCCAGTAAGAGAGGAGTAGAGACAGACAGGAAGAGAGGAGTGGAGACAGAAAGGAAGGAAGCGAGGAGAGAACAGACAGGAAGAGGAGTGGAGTCAGACAGGAAGAGAGGAGAGAACAGATGGGAAGAGGAGTGGAAAAAGACAGGAAGAGAGGAGTATTATTTCCTGATTAAATACAGGCCTCTTACCTTCACTGTCCTTGAACTTCTTAATGGCCACAATCTCATTGGTCTCCTGTAGTGAAGAGAGAGAAAAGTATGATAAGGTGCCAGCCCTGCTGCTCAGAAGACTGTCCGCACACGCTCACTGGAGCCCGTCCTGTCCGCACACGCTCACTGGAGCCCGTCCTGTCCGCACACGCTCACTGGAGCCCGTCCTGTCCGCACACGCTCACTGGAGCCCGTCCTGTCCGCACACGCTCACTGGAGCCCGTCCTGTCCGCACACGCTCACTGGAGCCCGTCCTGTCCGCACACGCTCACTGGAGCCCGTCCTGTCCGCACACGCTCACTGGAGCCCGTCGTGTCCGCACACGCTCACTGGAGCCCGTCCTGTCCGCACACGCTCACTGGAGCCCGTCCTGTCCGCACACGCTCACTGGAGCCCGTCCTGTCCGCACACGCTCACTGGAGCCCGTCCTGTCCGCACACGCTCACTGGAGCCCGTCCTGTCCGCACACGCTCACTAGAGCCCGTCCTGTCCGCACACGCTCACTAGAGCCCGTCTTGTCCGCACACGCTCACTAGAGCCCGTCTTGTCCGCACACGCTCACTAGAGCCCGTCTTGTCCGCACACGCTCACTAGAGCCCGTCTTGTCCGCACACGCTCACTAGAGCCCGTCTTGTCCGCACACGCTCACTAGAGCCCGTCTTGTCCGCACACGCTCACTAGAGCCCGTCTTGTCCGCACACGCTCACTAGAGCCCGTCTTGTCCGCACACGCTCACTAGAGCCCGTCTTGTCCGCACACGCTCACTAGAGCCCGTCTTGTCCGCACACGCTCACTAGAGCCCGTCTTGTCCGCACACGCTCACTAGAGCCCGTCTTGTCCGCACACGCTCACTAGAGCCCGTCTTGTCCGCACACGCTCACTAGAGCCCGTCTTGTCCGCACACGCTCACTAGAGCCCGTCTTGTCCGCACACGCTCACTAGAGCCCGTCTTGTCCGCACACGCTCACTAGAGCCCGTCTTGCCCGCACACGCTCACTAGAGCCCGTCTTGTCCGCACACGCTCACTAGAGCCCGTCTTGTCCGCACACGCTCACTAGAGCCCGTCTTGTCCGCACACGCTCACTAGAGCCCGTCTTGTCCGCACACGCTCACTAGAGCCCGTCTTGCCCGCACACGCTCACTAGAGCCCGTCCTGTCCGCGCACGCTCACTAGAGCCCGTCTTGTCCGCACACACTCCGGGGTGCCGTGTAAATGCACAGTGATGAAGACCATACAAACACTATACAAAACAAAGTGTTGAATCCCAAACAAAATAAATAACACAAGCACACAATGATCAACACACGGGACGAGACCCATAATCATCCACAAGGGCACGAAGGCAAAAACACGCAGCACAGGTACTCACACGAAGGGGACTTCCCCAAACTGTTGCCACAAAGTTGGAAGCACAGAATCGTCTAGAATGTCATTGTATGCTGTAGCGTTAAGATTTCCCTTCACTGGAACTAAGGGGCATGAACCATTAAAAACAGCCCCAGACTATTATTCCTCCTCCACCAAACTTTACAGTTGGCACTATGCATTGGGGCAGGTAGCGTTCTCCTGGCATCCGCCAAACCCAGATTTGTCCTTCGGACTGCCAGATGGTGAAGCGTGATTCATCACTCCAGAGAACGTGTTTGCACTGCTCCGGAGTCCAATGGCGTCACTCCAGCCGACATTTGGCATTGCGCATGGTGATATTAGGCTAATGTACGGATGCTCAGCCATGGAATTCCATTTCGTGAAGCTCCAGACGTATAGTTCTGATGCTGAGATTGCTTCCAGAGGCAGTTTGGAACTCGATAGTGAGTGTTGCAACCGAGGACGCGCTTCAGCACTCGGCAGTCTTGTTCTGTGAGCTTGTGTGGCCTTCCACTTCAGGACTGAGCCGTTGTTTCTCCTAGACATTTTAACTTCACAATAACAGCACTAAAAGTTAACCTAGACAACTCTAGCAGGGCAGAAATGTGACAAACTGACTTTTTGGAAAGTTGGCATCCTATGACGGATCCACTTGGAAGTCACTGAGTAAGGCCATTCTACTGCCAATGTTTGTCTATGGAGATTACATGGCTGTGTGTTCGATTTTATAGCAACGGGTGTGGCTGAAATAGCCAAATCCACTAATTTGAAGGAGTGTCCACATACTTTTGTATATATAGTGTATATGTGACCCGTTTCAGGAAACTAGGCGCATGTCGTGAGTCACTACTTCACAGGAGAGTTGTTAGAACATAAACTTGTTTTTATTCAAAATGAGAAATGCTTTCTGGAACATGTGAACTTTCGTGTGCCTTAATAACAAACTTGTATGCCATCTGTAAATACAAATAAAGACAGACAGGAATAGAGGACAGGCAGGAGAACCCACAAAGGGATAGAGAGATAAGAAAGGAGAGAGATGGGATGAGAAGACATGCAGGAGAGAAGAGCAACAGGATGAGAAGACAAATAGGAGAACCATGAGAGGAGAAGAGACAGACAGGATGAGAGGACAGACAGGAGAACCCATGAGAGGAGAGAGACAGACATTGTTGTTAAATTATGAGCCTAGTTGGTTAGCCAAAGAAAAAGTCAGCAACCTTCCCACTAGCCATGATTGGCTGAGATAATGAGTGGGCTGGACATGCCGAGAGATGAGTTTGGATTGGTCTGCCATATAGCATGCTTTTGTGTATTTGAGCTGGTCAGTATGTGTAGGGTAATCCTGTCTAACGCAGCTTTTTTATGTATTATGTATTAAAACTGCATCAGTGTTAAACTCCACTTTCTGGAGGACTGAGGAGATGGGGGAAACAACTGTCACCGGATTACATCTTCAAACTAAGGGCAACCATGGCATCCAACAGGAGACACGTCCAACCACGAATGATGTACAGGTAAGATAGTCTAACTAGCTACATTTTCAGATATTACACGTTTCTAATTTTAACAGAAAGAGCCATTTGCTTGGCTAGTTAGAGCCTAATGTTAGCTAGCTAATATTGAACATAGTTGGTTAGCTACCTGCAGATTCACACAGGGCAGTAACGTCATGAGTTGTGATTATGGTTCATTGTTTACCTAGCTGGCTAGCTAAAGTTAGTCAATCTCTCCTCCACTTTGAGCCAGGAGAGATTGACATGCATATTAAAAATGCTAGCTCTCGGTGTACATACAGCTGCCTTGGGGAATTCCTGATTCTAACTGGATTATGTTTGATAGGCGTCCATTTTATTTCCAGCAGCAGACTATGATCGATAATGTCAAAAGCCATACTGAAGTCTAACAAAACAGCTCCCACAATATTTTTATCAAATCAAAGTTTGTGTCACGTGCGCCGAATACAACAGGTGTAGTAGACCTTACAGTGAAATGCTGAATACAACAGGTGTAGTAGACCTTACAGTGAAATGCTGAATACAACAGGTGTAGTAGACCTCACAGTGAAATGCTGAATACAACAGGTGTAGTGGACCTCACAGTGAAATGCTGAATAGAACAGGTGTAGTAGACCTTACAGTGAAATGCTGAATACAACAGGTGTAGTGGACCTCACAGTGAAATGCTGAATACAACAGGTGTAGTGGACCTCACAGTGAAATGCTGAATAGAACAGGTGTAGTAGACCTTACAGTGAAATGCTGAATACAACAGGTGTAGTGGACCTCACAGTGAAATGCTGAATACAACAGGTGTAGTGGACCTCACAGTGAAATGCTGAATAGAACAGGTGTAGTGGACCTCACAGTGAAATGCTGAATACAACAGGTGTAGTAGACCTCACAGTGAAATGCTGAATACAACAGGTGTAGTAGACCTCACAGTGAAATGCTGAATACAACAGGTGTAGTAGACCTTACAGTGAAATGCTTACTTACAGGCTAGTGCAAAAAAAAAGGTGTTAGGTGAACAATAGGTAGGTAAAGAAATAAAACAGGCAGACAGGCTATATACAGTAGCGAGGCTATAACAGTAGCGAGGCTAAAAAAGTAGCGAGGCTACATACAGACACCGGTTAATCAGGCTGATTGAGGTAGTATGTACATGTAGATATGGTTAAAGTGACTATACATATATTATGAACAGAGAGTAGCAGTAGTGTAAAAGAGGTGTTTTTTTAATATATTTTTTATTTAACCTTTATTTAACCAGGTAGGCTAGTTGAGACCAGGTTCTCATTTGCAACTGCGACCTGGCCAAGATAAAGCATAGCAGTGTGAACAGACAACAACACAGAGTTACACATGGAGTAAACAATAAACAAGTCAATAACACAGTAGGAAAAAAAGAAAAAAGAGAGTCATGTATACATTGTGTGCAAAAGGCATGAGGAGGTAGGCGAATAATTACAATTTAGCAGATTAACACTGGAGTGATAAATGATCAGATGGTCATGTACAGGTAGAGATATTGGTGTGCAAAAGAGCAGAAAAGTAAATAAATATAAACAGTATGGGGAAGAGGTAGGTAAAATTGGGTGGGCTATTTACCGATAGACTATGTACAGCTGCAGCGATCGGTTAGCTGCTCAGAGTGTAGCCGTCTTCATCGACCTGGTCAAGGCTTTCGACTCTTTCAATCACCGTATTCTTAACGGCAGACTCAACAGCATTGGTTTATCAAATAACTGCCTCACTTGGTTCACCAACTACTTCTCAGAGTTCAGTGTGTCAAATCGGATGGGCCTGTTTTCCAGACCTATGGGGGTACCACAGGGTTAAATGTCTCTGTATACATCAACAATGTCGCTCTTGCTGCGGGTGATTCTCTGATCCACCTCTACGCAGACGACACCATTCTGTATATGTTACGCCCCTGAAAACAGGGGAGAAATAATCACGAGAGTGATACGGTGTTGTATTCTCAAAACGTTTAGTTCAATCTTTCACAAAAGTAACACATTACAAAACAACAGAAAACCCATTATACAAATAACACAGCAAAATATCTTATTAACAACGTACATGTTCATTCACAATCGACATAAAATGGCAGCTACTCTCAGTACGATGATATTCTTCACTTCAACCAAGCAGGGCTAATATTACTCTCTTCAAACTTAACTCTAACTTCCTCAAGACGTTACTAAGACAGACCTTAAACACTCTTGACATGTTAGTGAGTTATAACATTTAAATTACTATTTTTATCATCAATAAAGTACCTGAAAACAGGGGAGAAATAATCACGAGAGGGATACGGTGTTGTATTCTCAAAACGATTAGTTCAATGAGAAAAGCCCGCGATTTTCCCCAGGAATATGGGTGGAGACCAGAGCAATCGATCTCCGGCTCATAGATTAAGAGCATTTCGTAGATCACAGATGAACACTTTTAGGCACCACAAAATAAAGTAATCAATATAACGTTTACACATTACTCTCACAATTCGTACCCTTTGACAGATTTGAACTTTTAACACAATTATATGAATGTTATCAAATCAAATTTTATTTGTCACATACACATGGTTAGTAGATGTTAATGCGAGTGTAGCGAAATGCTTGTGCTTCTAGTTCCGACAATGCAGTAATAACGAGCAAGTAATCTAACTAACAATTCCAAAAAAAAACTACTGTCTTATACACAGTGTAAGGGGATAAAGAATATGTACATAAGGATATATGAATGAGTGATGGTACAGAGCAGCATAGGCAAGATACAGTAGATGATATCGAGTACAGTATATACATATGAGATAAGTATGTAAACCAAGTGGCATAGTTAAAGTGGCTAGTGATACATGTATTACATAAGGATGCAGTCGATGATATAGAGTACAGTATCAACGTATGCATATGAGATGAACAATGTAGGGTAAGTAACATTATATAAGGTAGCATTGTTTAAAGTGGCTAGTGATATATTTACATAATTTCCCATCAATTCCCATGATTAAAGTGGCTGGAGTAGAGTCAGTGTCATTGACAGTGTGTTGGCAGTAGCCACTCAATGTTAGTGGTGGCTGTTTAACAGTCTGATGGCCTTGAGATAGAAGCTGTTTTTCAGTCTCTCGGTCCCAGCTTTGATGCACCTGTACTGACCTCGCCTTCTGGATGACAGCGGGGTGAACAGGCAGTGGCTCGGGTGGTTGATGTCCTTGATGATCTTTATGGCCTTCCTGTAGCATCGGGTGGTGTAGGTGTCCTGGAGGGCAGGTAGTTTGCCCCGGTGATGCGTTGTGCAGACCTCACTACCCTTTGGAGAGCCTTACGGTTGAGGGCGGTGCAGTTGCCATACCAGGCGGTGATACAGCCCGCCAGGATGCTCTCGATTGTGCATCTGTAGAAGTTTGTGAGTGCTTTTGGTGACAAGCCGAATTTCTTCAGCCTCCTGAGGTTGAAGAGGCGCTGCTGCGCCTTCCTCACGATGCTGTCTGTGTGAGTGGACCAATTCAGTTTGTCTGTGATGTGTATGCCGAGGAACTTAAAACTTGCTACCCTCTCCACTACTGTTCCATCGATGTGGATGGGGGTGTTCCCTCTGCTGTTTCCTGAAGTCCACAATCATCTCCTTAGTTTTGTTGACGTTGAGTGTGAGGTTATTTTCCTGACACCACACTCCGAGGGCCCTCACCTCCTCCCTGTAGGCCGTCTCGTCGTTGTTGGTAATCAAGCCTACCACTGTTGTGTCGTCCGCAAACTTGATGATTGAGTTGGAGGCGTGCATGGCCACGCAGTCGTGGGTGAACAGGGAGTACAGGAGGGGGCTCAGAACGCACCCTTGTGGGGCCCCAGTGTTGAGGATCAGCGGGGAGGAGATGTTGTTGCCTACCCTCACCACCTGGGGGCGGCCCGTCAGGAAGTCCAGTACCCAGTTGCACAGGGCGGGGTCGAGACCCAGGGTCTCGAGCTTGATGACGAGCTTGGAGGGTACTATGGTGTTGAATGCCGAGCTGTAGTCGATGAACAGCATTCTCACATAGGTATTCCTCTTGTCCAGATGGGTTAGGGCAGTGTGCAGTGTGGTTGAGATTGCATCGTCTGTGGACCTATTTGGGCGGTAAGCAAATTGGAGTGGGTCAAGGGTGTCAGGTAGGGTGGAGGTGATATGGTCCTTGACTAGTCTCTCAAAGCACTTCATGATGACGGATGTGAGTGCTACGGGGCGGTAGTCGTTTAGCTCAGTTACCTTAGCTTTCTTGGGAACAGGAACAATGGTGGCCCTCTTGAAGCATGTGGGAACAGCAGACTGGTATAGGGATTGGTTGAATATGTCCGTAAACACACCGGCCAGCTGGTCTGCGCATGCTCTGAGGGCGCGGCTGGGGATGCCGTCTGGGCCTGCAGCCTTGCGAGGGTTAACACGTTTAAATGTCTTACTCACTGGTATCAATCTCTATCAACTAATACTGAATGCATCTTCTTAACCTTAGATGTTTTAAGATCCTCACATACTATGAACTTACTAATACTTTTTAATGTATAACAGGCTATGAATATTTCCTTTACCCTGTTACATATACATCTGGCCCTTCTTTAGACACTGTGTTAACAAACCTCCAAACAAGCTTCAATGCCATACAACACTCCTTCTGTGGCCTCCAACTGCTCTTAAATGCTAGTAAAACGAACCGCATGCTTTTTCAACCCGCCCATCTATAATCACTACTCTGGACGATTCTGACTTAGTATATGTAGACAACTACAAATAACTAGGTGTCTGGCTAGACTGTAAACTCTCCTTCCAGACTCGTATTAAACATCTCAAATCCAAAATTAAATCTAGAGTCGGCTTCCTATTTCGCAACAAAGCCTCCTTCACTCATGTTGCCAAACATACCCTCGTAAAACTGACCATCCTACCGATCCTCGACTTTGGCGATGTCATTTACAAAATAGCCTTCAACACTCTACTCAGCAAACTGGATGCAGTCTATCACAGTGCCATCCGTTTAGTTACCAAAGCCCCATATACTACCCACCACTGCGACCTGTATGCTCTCGTTGGCTGGCCCTCGTTACATATTCGTCGCCAGACCCACTGGCTCCAGGTCATCTATAAGTCTATGCTAGGTGAAGCTCCGCCTTATCTCAGATCATTGGTCACCATAACAACACCCACCGTAACACGCGCTCCAGCAGGTATATCTCACTGGTCACCCCCAAAGCCAATTCCTACTTTGGCCGCCTTTCTTTCCACTTCTCTGCTGCCAATGACTGGAAAGAATTGCAAAAATCTATGAAGTTGGAGACATATCTCCCTCACTAACTCTAAGCGTCAGCTAACCGATCGCTGCAGCTGTACATAGCCCATCTGTAAACAGCCCATCCAACATTCCCATATTGTTTTTATTTACTTTTTGCTCTTTTGCAACCCAGTAATTCTACTTGCTCACCATCATCTGCACATCTATCACTCCAGTGTTAATTTGCTAAATAGTAATTACTTCGCTACTATGGCCTATTTATTGCCTTACCTCCCTTATCTTACCTCATTTGCACACACTGTATATAGACTTTTTCTATTGTGTTATTGACTGTATGTTTGTTTATTCCACGTATAACTCAGTTGTTGTTTGTGTCGCTTTGCTTTATCTTGGCCAGGTCACAGTTGTAAATGAGAACTCTCAACTAGCTTACCTGGATAAATAAAGGTGAAATATAGATATATATATAAATAATTCAATCCACTACTGGTGTAGCTGCAGCTCAAAATAACACAAATCTACGAGGGGACCACAGAACTGTCCCATCTATAGTTCTTCTGCTCTCTCCCAACCAACTCTACATCTCTCTCACCCTCTAATAGGACTATGTCGTCAGTTCTCCTGCTCTCTCCCCCCCAAATTCCTCACTCTACATCTCTCTCACCCTCTAACAGGACTATGTAGTCTGTGCTCCACAAGGTGGCCTATTTAACTCTACATCTCTCTCACCCTCTAATAGGACTATGTAGTCTGTGCTCCACAAGGTGGCCTATTTAACTCTACATCTCTCTCACCCTCTAATAGGACTATGTCGTCAGTTCTCCTGCTCTCTCCCCCCCAAATTCCTCACTCTACATCTCTCTCACCCTCTAACAGGACTATGTAGTCTGTGCTCCACAAGGTGGCCTATTTAACTCTACATCTCTCTCACCCTCTAACAGGACTATGTCGTCAGTTCTCCTGCTCTCTCCCCCCCAACATCTCTCTCACCCTCTAATAGGACTATGTCGTCAGTTCTCCTGCTCTCTCCCCCCCAAATTCCTCACTCTACATCTCTCTCACCCTCTAACAGGACCATGTAGTCTGTGCTCCACAAGGTGGCCTATTTAACTCTACATCAGAAGTCCTTTCTCCTGTCCCACTTTCTGTTTATTGGGTGTTAAAATTAGAGGTTTTATAAATCGGTCAGGCCGATATTTTTGGCCAATATTAGCCTACCGTCCTAGTCATCATCTCATCTCTGCTCAGGCTGTAACAGCTAGCAAGACATCGCTCTCTGTGCTCCCCAACCAGTCATCCTCTATAAGCTAATAGGTGCATTAGAGACCTCTGTAATGCCCAGAAAGCTCAGATTCAAACTCCCATTCACCAGCTCTGCGAGCGTTATAATTTCAAAATAAGTTTTTTTACACACCAAATATGCCATTTTGCTGAGAAACTAAACTTTTTTTTTTTTTTTTTACAATCAACCGAAACAATGCCTTTTAGGCACCTCCAATTACTTCCAACCTTCCAACCTGTGGTGTGGCAGTAATGAGTGGTACCCCTGCACATCAACGCAGCACTGGTACTCCCCGTATCCAGCCATGTTATTACCTGGTACTCCCCGTATCCAGCCATGTTATTAACCTGGTACTCCCCGTATATAGCCATGTTATTACCTGGTACTCCCTGTATATAGCCATGTTATTACCTGGTACTCCCTGTATATAGCCATGTTATTACCTGGTACTCCCCGTATAAAGCCATGTTATTACCTGGTACTCCCCGTATAAAGCCATGTTATTACCTGGTACACCCTGTATATAGCCATGTTATTACCTGGTACTTCCTGTATATAGTCATGTTATTTTCTACTTCCTGTATATAGCCATGTTATTTTCTACGTCCTGTATATAGTCATGTTATTTTCTACGTCCTGTATATAGTCATGTTATTTTCTACTTCCTGTATATAGCCATGTTATTTTCTACTTCCTGTATATAGCCATGTTATTTTCTACGTCCTGTATATGTCATGTTATTTTCTACTTCCTGTATATAGCCATGTTATTTTCTACTTCCTGTATATAGCCATGTTATTTTCTACTTCCTGTATATAGTCATGTTATTTTCTACGTCCTGTATATAGTCATGTTATTTTCTACTTCCTGTATATAGCCATGTTATTTTCTACTTCCTGTATATAGGCGTGTTATTTTCAATTGGTATTTATATTTGTTATTCATCTTTAACTCTGCATTGTTGAAAGGACCCATAAGTAAGCATTTCACTGTCAGCCTACACGTGTTGGCCTTGTGTTTCAGGTTATTGTCCTTCTGAAAGGTGAATTCATCTCCCAGTGTCTGTTGGAAAGCAGACTGAACAAGGAAAAACTCCCCAGTCCTTAACGATTACAAGCATACCCATAGGAGGAAGGCCCTAAAAATGGTCAAAGACTCCAGCCACCCTAGTCATAGACTGTTCTCTCTGCTACCACACGGCAAGTGGTCCAAGAGGCTTCTACAGCTTCTACCTCCAAGCCATAAGACTCCTGAACAGCTAATCAAATGGCTACCCAGACTATTTGCATTGCACCCCCCCTACGCTGCTGCAACTCTATTATATACACATAGTCACTTTAATAACTCTACCTACATGTACATAATTACCTCAATACCTGTGCCCACGCACATTGACTCTGAACCAGTACCACTTGAAAATAGCCTTGCTATTGTTATTTACTGCTGCTATTTAATTATTTGTTACTCTTCTCTCTTACTTGTTTTGGGATTTTATTAAAACTGCATTGTTGGTTAAGGGCTTGTAAGTAAGCATTTCACTCTAAGGTCTAAACCTGTTGTACAATTAGATTTGAAATACAATTAAATACAATTAGATTTGATAACATGATGCAGCCACCACTGTGTTTGAAAATATGGAGAGAGTGGTACTCAGTAATGTGTTGTATTGGATTTGTCCCAAACATAACACTTTGTATTCAGGACAGAAAGTTAATTGCTTTGCCACATTTTTTGCAGTAATACTTTAGTGCCTTGTTGCAAACAGGATGCTTGTTTTGGAATATATTTATTATGTTCTGGTTTCCTTCTTTTCACTCTGTCAATTAGGTTAGTGTTGTGGAGTAACTACAATGTTTTTGATCTAGCCTCAGTTTTCTCCTAACACATTCATTAAACTCTGTAACTGTTTTAAAGTCACCATTCTCATGGTGGTCTCATGGTGAAATCCCTGAGCGGTTTCCTTCCTCTCCGGCAACTGAGTTAGGAAGGACACCTGTATCTTTGTAGTGACTGGGTGTATTGATATACCATCCAAGGTGTAATAAATAACTTTACCATGCTCAAAGGGATATTCAATGTCTGCTTTTTTTTATTTTTACCCATCTACCAATAGCTGCCCTTCTTTGGGAGGCACTGGAAAACCTCCCGGGTCTTTGTGGTTGAATCTGTGTTTGAAGTTCACTGCTCGACTGAGGGACCTTAAAGATAATTGTATTTGTGGGGTACAGAGATGAGGTAGTCATTGAAAATAATCCTGTTAAAAATTATTATTACACAGAGTTAGTCCATGCAACGTATGTGACCTGATTCAGGCTCCCGAGTTGCGCAGCGGTCTCAAGCACTACATCTCAGTGCAAGAGGTGTCACTACAGTCCCTGGTTCAAATCTGGGGCTGTATCAAATCCGGCCGTGATTGGGAGTCCCATAGGAAGGCGCACAATTGGCCCAGTGTCATCCAGGTTTGGCCGGGGGTAGGCCGTCATTGTAAATAAAAATGTGTTCTTAAATGACTTGCCTAGTTAAATACAGGTTACATTTAAAAAATAATTTGAAAGAATAAAATAAAAAATAAAAAAGCTAAGTTTTACTTTTAAATATATATTGACTCAAGACACTTCAGCTTTAAAAATTGTATTAATTTGTAAACATTTCTGAAAGCATAATTCCACTTTGACATTATGGGGTATTGTGTGTAGGCCAGTGACAAAAAAAAATCTGAATTTAATCCATTTTAAATTCAGGCTGTAACACAAAATGTGGAAAAAGTCAAGGGGTGTGAATACTTTCTGAAGGGGACTGTAATTAATGGACATTTCTGTCAGGGTTGATATAATTGTCACTGGGAAAATCAAGTCTGACATTTCAAAGTGGAAACTGCAAACTTCACAAGCCTTTTTAAACCTCAAATAAACAAAACATCTAAATACCATAAATACAGTACAAAATGTCCTGCAGGAAAGTTCTCCTGTAGCAGGATGATCAAATTAAGGTCCAAGATCGGTATAGATTACAGATCAAATCAAATCAAATTTATTTATATAGCCCTTCGTACATCAGCTGATATCTCAAAGTGCTGTACAGAAACCCAGCCTAAAACCCCAAACAGCAAGCAATGCAGGTGTAGAAGCACGATACAGGAAACATCTCTTACTGTACAGAAGGAAGTCACTGTTCTCTAGCTTCACATTTACAAATTACATTAGCTGAGATTACAGCAACTCAAATCACATTATTGACGAATAGGATTACCAGATTATCCATGTGAAGCTAACGAGATATCATATAGGCCTAAAACTAGACAACCACAGTAGTAAACCTCAGGAGAGATAGCAGACCAACCTTGGGCGAAATTACGATAATATCTTCTATAGATGATGATTGACAGTCACTGTCGATGGTGATGACATCGTGATGTGACAGACGATGGTTTAGCCTATTTGAACTTGGCTGGCGCCGCGCAGTAAACGGAGTCAGGCAGCGCAGAGCAGGGCAGGACAAGAGCGACATTCCTATTACATATGTTAAACAAAACATGAGAGGAATATAGGCTAGACAGAGCTGAGAATTACACCAAAGCAGTGCAAATTGTCCAGTCAGAAAATATTGTTTCTCTCACTCTGTTAGATGCATGGGCCTTTTTTATTACGGACACTCCTGCATTATAGTGTCTAGCTGCTTTAAAAAAACGCAGCTCCCTTGTCTCTCCATTCAATTTGAATATGACAGGGCTAAGCTACGTTTTATAGTTTTATGCATTCATGCTTTCTCTCAGGCTCAAAAATGTTCAACCAAGACCACAGTTCTCACTCCCATAGATAACAATAAACCATTCATCAGAATGAAATCTCAGCATCAGCAGTGGACAGTATCAGCTTCATCAGGAGCTCAAGAACAAAATATGTATTTGGTCTAGACACTGTATTCCCGAAGAGACACAAATATTCTCTGATTGCCCCTATCGTACATCGTAAGTTTAAATACACTTAAGATGGAGTCATTAAAACTCATTTTTCAACCACTCCACAAATTTCTTGTTAACAAACTATAGTTTTGGCAAGTCAGTTGTCATGCACAAAATAGATGTCCCTAAGTCATTTTCCAACAATTGTTTACAGGCAGATTATTTCACTGTATCACAATTCTAGTGGGTCAGAAATGTACATACAATAAGTTGACTATGTCTTTAAACAGCTTATAAAATTCCAAAAAATTATGTCATGGCTTTAGAAGCATCTGATAGGCTAATTGACATCATTTGAGTCAATTGGAGATGTACCTGTGGATGTATTTCAAGGCCTACCGTCAACCTCAGTGCTTATTTTCATGGGAAAATCAAAAGAAATCAAGACCTCAGAAAAAAAATTGTAGACCTCCACAAGTTTGGTTCATCCTTGGGAGCAATTTCCAAACGCCTGAAGGTACCATGTTCATCTGTACAAACAATAGTACGCAAGTATAAACACCATGGGACCACGCAGCCGTCATACAGCTTGCAGCCGTCACACAGTCTGACCCTGCTGTCTACTAACTACTAGTTCATGTAGGGCTACACAGTCTGACCTTGCTGTCTACTAACTACTAGCTCATGTAGGGCTACACAGTCTGACCCTGCTGTCTACTAACTACTAGCTCATGTAGGGCTACACAGTCTGACCATGCTGTCTACTAACTACTAGCTCATGTAGGGCTACACAGTCTGACCCTGCTGTCTACTAACTACTAGCTCATGTAGGGCTACATAGTCTGACCCTGCTGTCTACTAACTACTAGCTCATGTAGGGCTACACAGTCTGACCCTGCTGTCTACTAACTACTAGCTCATGCTTGCTGTTTGGGGTTTTAGGCTGGGTTTCTGTCCAGCACTTTGAGATATCAGCTGATGTACGAAGGGCTATATAAATAAATTTGATTTGATTTTGATTTGATTTGTAGGGCTACACAGTCTAACCCTGCTGCCTACTAACTACTAGCTCATGTAGGGCTACACAGTCTGACCCGAACCCTGCTGTCTACTAACTACTAGCTCATGTAGGACTACACAGTCTGACCCGAACCCTGCTGTCTACTAACTACTAGCTCACGTACAGCTACACAGTCTGACCCTGCTGTCTACTAAGTACTAGTTCACGTAGGGCTACACAGTCTGACCCTGCTGTCTACTAACTACTAGTTTATGTAGGGCTACACAGTCTGACCCTGCTGTCTACTAACTACTAGTTCATGTAGGGCTACACAGTCTGACCCTGCTGTCTATTAACTACTAGTTCATGTAGGGCTACACAGTCTGACCTTGCTGTCTACTAACTACTAGCTCATGTAGGGCTACACAGTCTGACCCTGCTGTCTACTAACTACTAGCTCATGTAGGGCTACACAGTCTGACCCTGCTGTCTACTAACTACTAGTTCATGTAGGGCTACACAGTCTGACCTTGCTGTCTACTAACTACTAGCTCATGTAGGGCTACACAGTCTGACCCTGCTGTCTACTAACTACTAGTTCATGTAGGGCTACACAGTCTGACCTTGCTGTCTACTAACTACTAGCTCATGTAGGGCTACACAGTCTGACCCTGCTGTCTACTAACTACTAGTTCATGTAGGGCTACACAGTCTGACCTTGCTGTCTACTAACTACTAGCTCATGTAGGGCTACACAGTCTGACCCTGCTGTCTACTAACTACTAGCTCATGTAGAGCTACACAGTCTGACCCTGCTGTCTACTAACTACTAGCTCATGTAGGGCTACACAGTCTGATCCCGACCCTGCTGTTCCTATACAATACCATCTTGCCTAAAACAATCAAACATCCTGTATTTTGGTATATTCTGTTTGGTTCAGGTTAATTACCTACATCAGTGTTTAGAAGTGGTAATGATGGGTCTCAGAAAAGGATAGTTGATGTGATTATATGAAAGATCTTACCTTGTGTCTGCACTTCAGGACCACTCCATAGGCACCTGGTGGAGAGAGCAGTACTTTAAGATATCATCAGGCACTCCATTTTAACTTACACAGCAACACTGTAGACCTCCTGACCTAAAGCTTCCCGGTTTGTTGTTAACAACATGACCTTCAGCAGCTAGTTTATTCAGATAAACAGAGAGTATCAACCAACAGCCTGGTCACATGAAATGCTGACAGGATGAATGTAGAACATGATGGGACGTCTGCCCGTATCGGATCACAGGTACTGTTCAATGGTTTAAATGTAGTGGTAATGGTTTGACCCAGAAGACGTGGTTCCGACGAGAGCCTAGAACTGCTTATTAGGTTGACCATGCAAAGTGGTCAGACTGTGACAGTACATTGGACCGGTTCTAATAGCTCAGTGTTGAGGTGCTTACAGTACACAGATGAATGAAGCCTGAGCTAAGTTTTCAGATGAATCCATAAATATGAGCCCAGTGATTCCTTCCTGCCTACTGGCCCCTTTCAGAAGAGAGAGCTCATTCTGTGTCTGTCTCCTCTATAATGGAGAAGGAAGTCCTTCACTGTGGCTAACTGCAGCCAATTTACACTGGTAGAAATGGAATGCACCAGAGAGACAGGCACAGGGACAACCTGAACAAGAGAATATTTGCTCGCCCTCTGTTTGATAAAGAGAGAGAATGATGCAAAGCCAGCCTGGCACCATGTGGTGCTGCTGTCCAATCAGCCCTGATTAATCAACATGAACACAGCCAAACCTACATAATGCCAGGTGTAACCTATCTGAAATGGACCATTTATTTAGTTCTGTCAAGAGAGAGAGAGAGAGAGAGAGAGAGAGAGAGCAGCTAGGTCAAAACACTCAACCTCTCGCTTGTGAAATAAAGCACTAAAACTGCATGATCATGTTATTGTTAAATTGTTTAGGGGATGGGTAGAGGGGATGGGGCTGGGGAAGGGACTGGGTAGAGGGGAAGGGGCTGAGGAAGGGACTGGGTAGAGGGGATGGGGTTAGGGAAGGGACTGGGTAGTGGGGATGGGGCTGGGTAAGGAGATGGGGCTGGGGAAGGGACTGGGTAGAGGAGATGGGGCTGGGGAAGGGACTGGGTAGAGGAGATGGGGCTGGGTAGAGGGGATGGGGCGGGGGAAGGGACTGGGCAGAGTGTCTGACACTTTACATCTACTCATTGAAACCGCAGGAAACCACCAACATGAGAGAGAAAGACATGTTACCATGGCTGGCTGGTACAATATCTCGTTCAAGTATTATGTAGCCTAGTCCGAAAATGTTCTGATTTCTATTAGAGGTCGACCGATAATGATTTTTCAACGCCCATACCTCGGCCGATTTTTATTTATTCATTTGTAATAATGACAATTACAACAATACTGAATGAACACTTATTTTAACTTAATATAATACATTAAAAAAATCAATTTAGCATCAAGTAAATAATGAAACATGTTCAATTTGGTTTAAATAATGCAAAAACAAGGTTTTGGAGAAGAAAGTAAAAGTGCAATATGTGCTATGTAAGAAAGCTAATGTTTAAGTTCCTTGCTCAGAACATGAGAACATATGAAAGCTGGTGGTTCCTTTCAACATGAGTCTTCAATATTCCCAGGTAAGAAGTTTTAGGTTGTAGTTATTATAGGAATTACAGGACTATTTCCCTCTGTACCATTTGTATTTAATTTACCTTTGACTATTGGATGTTCTTATATGCACTTTAGTATTGCAAGTGTAACAGTATAGCTTCCGTCCCTCTCCTCGCTCCTCCCTGGGCTTGAAATTGGCCCTAATTAAATCGGCCATTCCAATTAAATCGGTCGACCTGTAATTTCTATAGTGCTTCATGATCCATAACCATAAGCAGGCACGCCGGCACACACACATACAGAGGCCTTCTAACAATTCTGTGGGTAAGGTAGTAACGTAGCTAGTGATCTTACCTTCACCTACGATCCCAAGGACTTCAAATTTATTCATAACATCACCAACGTCAGAGTTCTTCATGAAGTTAAAAGGCAGCTGGGGTGAGCTCCAAGGTGGGGTCAGAGAGGTGTCCCAGCTAGAGGAGGGGGGTCTGGGCTGGTCTACTGGCTCCTGGGAGGGGTTGACTACCAGAGGGCCTCAGGACGCGACACATTCTCCTTTCAATGGTTTTCCCTCACCGGATCATCCTCACCTAGACACAGAAAAAGTCACAACAATGAGCAGAGGAATCAAACATAATTAGGCTAACTTTTTAGGTCTGAAAACACCTGGCCAACTTTTATGAGTGAGCTATCCCTTTAAGTGCTGACTGTTCATGAACACCTCCTCTCCTCATCTCCCACATAGCTGTGGGTTCAGTATGCAGAATCCAGAGCTAAAATAAACCAGGCCGGCAGCATCCTAGTACAGTCAACATGACTCTGCTGCTCCCTCTCTCTCCACTAACTGACAGGCTCAGATCAGAAGGCTACAGGTGATTATAGGTGGTGGCTGATCTCCTGAACAACTAAGCTCTGCAAACAGCAGAACACACAGATGATCCTTCCTCTTTTGTTTCAGCAGCAACCGCTGCACAATGTGAACAGGAATGCAGTGAGCAGTATAGAGGATCATGCCTTCATTTAGTTTCCAACAACAGGATGAATCATGCGTGGTAATGGACAGAGTCAGTGGAATTCAACACCTTCAAATCAGCTGGCAAATTATCCTCACCAGCACAGTGTTACTGAACACAGACTACAAGAGAAAAACAGATATGCTCCTGAAAATAAACATCTGGATTATATAAGAAAATTAGGGAACAATTGTTGCCAATGACAACAAGGAGACCTATTATATTATACAACGGGTGGGTCTAATCCTGAATGCTGATTGGTTAAAAGCGCATTCCAGCCGATGTCTATTCCAGAAGTTACCGCCGGTTAAATCTATGATGTTAAAATGTCTATTTACTCTGTTCCATCTGACTGCACAATCCACTGTCTCATCAGCCCAGCCAGGCAATTTATAAACTTGATCTCCACTATAAAAAGCATCTAGACATTATCTCACATTTCCTTTAGACTAACATTTCGTTTAACAGTGGAGATGTGTATCAACTTTGCTGTCTGTCTTGCTGACATTTGCAATGTTGTTTAAATATTCAAATTCAATCTCCAGCTTTCCCATAGTAATTAACGTGTCGGGAGTCTGGACAAGACAGACAGCCAGGCAGCGTTTCTTAGCCAGTCTAAATCATGAATCAGCTGGCAAAATTTTAAATCAAATCAAATTGTATGTCACATGTGCCAAATACAACAGGTGTTGTAAGGTGTTTCACCTTACAGTGAAATGCTTATTTACAAGCCCTTAATTAAGAAAAATAAGTGTTAAGAAAGTATTTAATAAAATAAACTGAAGTAAAAAAGAAAAATAACAAATAATTAAAGAGCAACAATAAAATAACAGTAGCGAGGCTATTGCTACTCTCTGTTCATCATATACTGTATGCATAGTCACTTTAACCATATCTACATGTACATACTACCTCAATCAGCCTGACTAACCGGTGTCTGTATGTAGCCTTGCTACTGTATACAGCGCCTCGTTACTGTATACAGCGCCTCTCTACTGTATACAGCGCTCTCTACTGTATACAGCCTCTCTACTGTATACAGCGCCTCTCTACTGTATACAGCGCCTCTCTACTGTATACAGCGCCTCTCTACTGTATACAGCGCCTCTCTACTGTATACAGCCTCTCTACTGTATACAGCCTCTACTGTATACAGCCTCTACTGTATACAGCCTCTACTGTATACAGCCTCTACTGTATACAGCCTCTACTGTATACAGCCTCTACTGTATACAGCCTCTACTGTATACAGCCTCTACTGTATACAGCCTCTACTGTATACAGCCTCTACTGTATACAGCCTCTACTGTATACAGCCTCTACTGTATACAGCCTCTACTGTATACAGCCTCTACTGTATACAGCCTCTACTGTATACAGCCTCTCTACTGTATACAGCCTCTCTACTGTATACAGCCTTGTTACTGTTATTGTTCACTGTCTTTTTGACCGTTGTTTGTATTTCTTTAGAATAAGGCCAAGAGTGTGCAAAGCTGTCATCAAGGCAAAGGGTGGCTCCTTTGAAGAATCTTAAATATATTTGGATTTGTTTAACACTTTTTTGGTTATTAAATGATTCCATGTGTTTTTTTTCACTATTATTCTACAATGTAGAAAATAGTATAAAAATAAAGAAAACCCCTGGAATGAGTAGGTGTGTCCAAACATTTGACTGATAGTGCACATGGATATATACAAAGAAATGTCAATTGAAAAAAGATTAAACGAAGTGCAGCTAGTTTGCAGTCTTTCCAGCTTCAGTTTGAAGTGGTTGTGTTAGCTGTGTTGTTGGCTAGCTCCTCTGAACAACAGTGATTGTGTTAGCTGTGTTGTTGACTAGCTCCTCTGAACAACAGTGATTGTGTTAGCTGTGTTGTTGACTAGCTCCTCTGAACAACAGTGAGTGTGTTAGCTGTGTTGTTGGCTAGCTCCTCTGAACAACAGTGATTGTGTTAGCTGTGTTGTTGGCTAGCTCCTCTGAACAACAGTGATTGTGTTAGCTGTGTTGTTGGCTAGCTCCTCTGAACAACAGTGATTGTGTTAGCTGTGTTGTTGGCTAGCTCCTCTGAACAACAGTGATTGTGTTAGCTGTGTTGTTGGCTAGCTCCTCTGAACAACAGTGATTGTGTTAGCTGTGTTGTTGACTAGCTCCTCTGAACAACAGTGAGTGTGTTAGCTGTGTTGTTGGCTAGCTCCTCTGAACAACAGTGATTGTGTTAGCTGTGTTGTTGGCTAGCTCCTCTGAACAACAGTGATTGTGTTAGCTGTGTTGTTGGCTAGCTCCTCTGAACAACAGTGATTGTGTTAGCTGTGTTGTTGGCTAGCTCCTCTGAACAACAGTGATTGTGTTAGCTGTGTTGTTGGCTAGCTCCTCTGAACAACAGTGATTGTGTTAGCTGTGTTGTTGGCTAGCTCCTCTGAACAACAGTGTCCTGCTTCAGTTTGAAGTGATTGTGTTAGCTGTGTTGTTGGCTAGCTCCTCTGAACAACAGTGTCCAGCTTCAGTGTGAAGTGATTGTGTTAGCTGTGTTGTTGGCTAGCTCCTCTGAACAACAGGGTCCAGCTTCAGTTTGAAGTGATTGTGTTAGCTGTGTTGTTGGCTAGCTCCTCTGAACAACAGTTTCCTGACAAGAGAGCACATTTTCTACGCCAAGTGAAATCACGCCTCATTAGGTCATCGTTATGGATGTATACAAATAAATGTCACTAGAAAACAAATTAATTAACAAATTAACAAATGCAGCTACTGTAGTTATTCTTTCTGACGTTTGACGTGACTGTGGGTTAGCCGTAGTTGGCTAGCTAGCAAGCAAAGTATGCTACTCCTATACAGTAAGGGCCTATTAGTAATACAACCTGGAAACCCTACTCCTACACAGTACAGACCTATTAGTAATGAAACCTGGAAACCCTACTCCTATACAGTACAGACCTATTAGTAATGAAACCTGGAAACCCTACTCCTATACAGTACAGACCTATTAGTAATGAAACCTGGAAACCCTACTCCTATACAGTACAGACCTATTAGTAATGAAACCTGGAAACCCTACTCCTATACAGTACAGACCTATTAGTAATGAAACCTGGAAACCCTACTCCTATACAGTACAGACCTATTAGTAATGAAACCTGGAAACCCTACTCCTACACAGTACAGACCTATTAGTAATGAAACCTGGAAACCCTACTCCTATACAGTACAGACCTATTAGTAATGAAACCTGGAAACCCTACTCCTATACAGTACAGACCTATTAGTAATGAAACCTGGAAACCCTACTCCTATACAGTACAGACCTATTAGTAATGAAACCTGGAAACCCTACTCCTATACAGTACAGACCTATTAGTAATGAAACCTGGAAACCCTACTCCTACACGGTACAGACCTATTAGTAATGAAACCTGGAAACCCTACTCCTACACAGTACAGACCTATTAGTAATGAAACCTGGAAACCCTACTCCTACACAGTACAGACCTATTAGTAATGAAACCTGGAAACCCTACTCCTATACAGTACAGACCTATTAGTAATGAAACCTGGAAACCCTACTCATATGCAGTGCAGGCCTATTAGTAATTGGAGTATAGGTTAATTGTATGAAGCTACATGTTAAATATCCACAGTCAGGCTAGACCTAGACAATATTTCAGCCATAACTCAAATCAATGTGTTCAAAAGGTCCGTTAGAGCCTCTATGTGTGTGTGTGTGTGTGTGTGTGTGTGTGTGTGTGTGTGTGTGTGTGTGATGCAAGTAGGCTAGCAGGAGCATGTTTTTTAACCCACACATATTACTGTACTGGGTGTCAGGCAGCTAGAGAGCACTCTATGTGTGTGTGTGTGTGTGTGTGTGTGTGTGTGTGTGTGTGTGTGTGTGTGTGTGTGTGTGTGTGTGTGTGATGCAAGTAGGCTAGCAGGAGCATGTTTTTTAACCCACACATATTACTGTACTGGGTGTCAGGCAGCTAGAGAGCACTCTATCATATCAATACTAGACAGCTAAACAACATAAGAAAACAAAGAACAAGAAAATCCAACACGAGAACATTGCACTTGACGTTACACAGTACGGGGTTGACATTATGCCCTTGATCTAACGTTAGCTTGCTAGCCACACAGATCCAGCATCGAGTAACCTAACTACGTGCTCTACAGAGGGGATACTACGCACTAAATGCCTAAATAAAACGGCTGATAAAAACACGTCATCTTAAACGTACGGTATTTTCCTACCTACTCAGTATTTCTAATGGACGACAAAAAAAACGCTACTCACTCAGTGTTTGTAAAGTGATGAACTGGACCCATAGTCCACATCCAAGGCAGGAATTTTAATTGCAGCAACAGTAAGCCTCCGCTTGACAACACCACCAAGTAACGCTGCCAAGCAACAGTTTTGAGTGACGTAACGCTATCCAGTCAAAATGGACTAGGGTTCATTATATCAACGCCTTCCTTGTGTGAAACCAATGAAGGTGCGGAAAATAATGTGAGGGTTAAATGGGCGGGACATACTTCTGACAATAATGTCAGTTCACCAAAAAAGTCGACAATAAAGTTAATTTGTACATAATTATCAACATTTTGATTTAGACCAATTAATAATTTAATTCGAAAATGTTTGTTGTTTTACCATAAGAGGGATCCTACTCGGTGGCATATATTTAGTAGATCAAAATCCAGTTATCTATGGTTCTACTTAACACGGAGTCAGACAATAGAAACGATTTCCTTTTTTCATCTTCAATTAATTCATGCAGAGAATGTAATCCTAGTAGCTATCTGTAGAAGTGTTGTAAAATTCCTCACATTCTTATGCCCCCACCTGGCCTAAAGGTGACATCACAGGCAGTCAAGCCAAAGAGTTTTCAATAAGTTTTCCACTAAAGTTTTCCATCCTCTCTGGACAAGCTACTACCCTTACAGAACTCGCCATAATGTCTACAGTCAATAACAGTAAGTACAGACTAAAACTGCGATAGACAAGCTACATGGTCTCATAAAAGGTTATCACTCATTTAGATGTGAAAAAATGTACTATCATTGCAAACTGTAAGTATTGTTAGCAGTGGTGTAAAGTACTTAGGTCATGTATTTTTAAATCATGAAAATAAAATAAAAACTATGGTGCCCCTGAGGCAATCTAATTAGCATAATACAAAATCCCAATCAGAATGTGTCTGTTTAAGCTAGAGATGTTTCTTGCATGGGCTGTGTCTCAAAATACCACATCCGTCAATAGAGGCCTTCCGCATTTGGCGGCCTTCCGCATTTGGCGACCTTCCGCATTTGGAGGCCTTCCGCATTTGGAGGCCTTCCGCATTTGGAGGCCTTCCGCATTTGGAGGCCTTCCGCATTTGGAGGCCTTCCGCATTTGGAGGCCTTCCGCATTTGGAGGCCTTCCACATTTGTCAGACCATGAGGCATCCCAAAAATCATTGTTTTCTCAAAATAAAACATCTGTACAGTTCCAACGGTTTGGAGAAATAATATGACCACTCTATAGAAAGATGAGACTGTCATGATGGTATTCTCTGATTTGTTCATTTTGACCCCACAAGCATTAGAGATGATTGTGGACTACATGAAAAAGAGGACCGAGCACGCCCACATTTTCATCTACGGGCCTGCAGTGGAGCAAATTGAGAGATTGTCACCAACACCAACAAACTAACATGGTCCAAGCACACCATGACAGTCGTGAAGCGGGCACGACAAAACCTATTCTCCCTCAGGAGACTGAAAAGATTTGGCATGGGTCCCCAGATCCTCAAAAGGTTCTACAAATCTACATCCCGACTGGTTGCATCACTGCCTGGTATGGCAATTGCTCGGCCTCCGACAGCAAGGCACTTCAGAGGGTAGTGCGTACTGCCCAGTACATCACTGGGGCCAAGCTTCCTGCCATCAAGGACCTCTATACCAGGCGGTGACAGAGGAAGGCCATAAACATTGTCAAAGACTCCAGCCACCCTAGTCATATACTGTTCTCTCTGCTACCACACGGGAAGTGGTACCGGAGCGCCAAGTCTAGGTCCAAGAGGCTTCTAAACAGCTTCTACCCCCAAGCCATAAGACTCCTGAACATCTAATCAAATGGCTACCCAGACTATTTGCATTGCTCCCCCCCACCAACACTGCCACTCTCTGTTGTCATCTATGCATAGTCACTTTAATTAATTCTACCTACATATACGGTTGAAGTCGGAAGTTTACATACACTTAGGTTGGAGTCATTAAAATGGTTTTTTCAACCACTCCACAGATTTCTTGTTAACAAACTATAGATTTGGCAAGTCAGTGAGGATATCTACTTTGTGCATGACACAAGTATTTTTTCCAACAATTGTGTACAGACAGATTATTTCACTTATAATTCACTGTATCACAATTCCAGTGGGTCAGAAGTTTACATACACTAAGTTAACTGTGCCTTTAAACAGCTTGGAAAATTCCAGAAAATGAAGTCATGGCTTTGGAAGCTTCTGATAGGCTAATTGACATCATTTGATTCAATTGGAGGTGTACCTGTGGATGTATTTCATGGCATACCTTCAAACTCAGTGCCTATTTGCTTGACATCATGGGAAAATCAAAAGAAATCAGCCAAGACCTCAGAAAAAAATTGTAGACATTCACAAGTCTGGTTCATCCTTGGGTGCAATTTCCAAACGCCTGAAGGTACCATGTTCATCTGTACAAACAATAGTACGCAAGTATAAACACCATGGGATCACGCAGCCGTCATACCGCTCAGGAAGGAGACGTGTTCTGTCTCCTAGAGATGAATGTACTTGTTTCAAAAAGTACAAATCAATCCCAGAACAACTGCAAAGGACCTTGTGAAGATGCTGGAGAAAACAGGTACAAAAGTATCTATATCCACAGTAAAACGAGTCCTATATCGACATAACCTGAAAGGCCACTCAGCAAGGAAGAAGCCAATGGTCCAAAACCGCCATAAAAAAGCTAGTCTACGGTTTGCAACTGCACACGGGGACAAAGATCGTACTTTTTGGAGAAATGTTCTCTGATCCGATGAACAAAAATAGAACTGTTTGGCCATAATGACCATCGTTATGTTTGGAGGAAAAACGGGGAGGTTTGCTAGCCGAAGAACACCCATTCCAACCGTGAAGCAAGGGGGTGGCAACATCATGTTGTGTGGGTGCTTTGCTGCAGGAGGGACTGGTGCACTTCACAAAAATAGATGGCATCATGAGGTAGGAAAATTATGTGGATATATTGAAGCAACATCTCAAGACATCAGTCAGGAAGTGAAAGCTTGGTCGCATATGGGTCTTCCAAATGGACTATGACCCCAAGCATACTTCCAGAGTTGTGGCAAAATGGCTTAAGGACAACAAAGTCAAGGTATTGGAGTGGCCATCACAAAGCCATGACCTCAATCCTATGGAACATTTGTGGGCAGAACTGAAAAGGAGGCCTACAGGAGGCCTGCAAGGAGGCCTACAAACCTGACTCAGTTACACCAGCTCTATCAGGAGGAATGGGCCAAAATTCACCCACCTTATTGTGGGAAGCTCGTGGAAGGCTACCCGAAACGTTTGACCCAAGTTAAACAATTTAAAGGCAATGCTACCAAATACTAATTGAGTGTATCTAAACTTCTGACCCACTGGGAATGTGATGAAAGAAATAAAAGATGAAATAAATCACTCTCTGCTATTATTCTGACATTTCCCATTCTTAAAATAATGTGGTGATCCTAACTGACCTAAGACAGGGAATTTTTACTTGGATTAAATGTCAGGAATTGTGAAAAACTGAGTTTAAATGTGTTTGGCTAATGTGTATGTAAACTTCCGACTTCAACTGTACATGTTACCTCAACCTACCGGTGCCCCCGCACATTGACTCTGTACCGGCACCCCCCTGTATATATTGTAATTTTTTACTACTACTCTTTAATTACTTGTAACTTTTATCTCTTATTCTTATCCAGAATTTTTGAAACGGCACTGTTGGTTAGGGGCTCGTAAATATCAAATCAAATCAAATTTATTTATATAGCCCTTCGTACATCAGCTGATATCTCAAAGTGCTGTACAGAAACCCAGCCTAAAACCCCAAACAGCAAGCAATGCAGGTGTAGAAGCACGGTGGCTAGGAAAAACTCCCTAGAAAGGCCAAAACCTAGGAAGAAACCTAGAGAGGAACCAGGCTATGTGGGGTGGCCAGTCCTCTTCTGGCTGTGCCGGGTGGAGATTATAACAGAACATGGCCAAGATGTTCAAATGTTCATAAATGACCAGCATGGTCGAATAATAATAAGGCAGAACAGTTGAAACTGGAGCAGCAGCACAGTCAGGTGGAAGTTGAAACTGGAGCAGCAGCATGGCCAGGTGGACTGGGGACAGCAAGGAGTCATCATGTCAGGTAGTCCTGGGGCATGGTCCTAGGGCTCAGGTCAGATGAAACTGGAACAGCAGCATGGCCAGGTGGACTGGGGACAGCAAGGAGTCATCATGTCAGGTAGTCCTGGAGCTCAGGTCCTAGGGCTCAGGTCCTCCGAGAGAGAGAAAGAAAGAGAGAAGGAGAGAATTAGAGAACGCACACTTAGATTCACACAGGACACCGAATAGGACAGGAGAAGTACTCCAGATATAACAAACTGACCCCAGCCCCGACACATAAACTACTGCAGCATAAATACTGGAGGCTGAGACAGGAGGGGTCAGGAGACACTGTGGCCCCATCCGAGGTCACCCCCGGACAGGGCCAAACAGGAAGGATATAACCCCACCCACTTTGCCAAAGCACAGCCCCCACACCACTAGAGGGATATCTTCAACCACCAACTTACCATCCTGAGACAAGGCTGAGTATAGCCCACAAAGATCTCCGCCACGGCACAACCCAAGGGGGGCGCCAACCCAGACAGGATGACCACAACAGTGAATCAACCCACTCAGGTGACGCACCCCCTCCAGGGACGGCATGAGAGAGCCCCAGTAAGCCAGTGACCCAGCCCCTGTAATAGGGTTAGAGGCAGAGAATCCCAGTGGAAAGAGGGGAACCGGCCAGGCAGAGACAGCAAGGGCGGTTCGTTGCTCCAGAGCCTTTCCGTTCACCTTCCCACTCCTGGGCCAGACTACACTCAATCATATGACCCACTGAAGAGATGAGTCTTCAGTAAAGACTTAAAGGTTGAGACCGAGTTTGCGTCTCTGACATGGGTAGGCAGACCGTTCCATAAAAATGGAGCTCTATAGGAGAAAGCCCTGCCTCCAGCTGTTTGCTTAGAAATTCTAGGGACAATTAGGAGGCCTGCGTCTTGTGACCGTAGCGTACGTGTAGGTATGTACGGCAGGACCAAATCAGAGAGATAGGTAGGAGCAAGCCCATGTAATGCTTTGTAGGTTAGCAGTAAAACCTTGAAATCAGCCCTTGCTTTGACAGGAAGCCAGTGTAGAGAGGCTAGCACTGGAGTAATATGATCAAATTTTTTGGTTCTAGTCAGGATTCTAGCAGCCGTATTTAGCACTAACTGAAGTTTATTTAGTGCTTTATCCGGGTAGCCGGAAAATAGAGCATTGCGGTAGTCTAACCTAGAAGTGACAAAAGCATGGATTAATTTTTCTGCATCATTTTTGGACAGAAAGTTTCTGATTTTTGCAATGTTACGTAGATGGAAAAAAGATGTCCTTGAAATGGTCTTGATATGTTCTTCAAAAGAGAGATCAGGGTCCAGAGTAACGCCGAGGTCCTTCACAGTTTTATTTGAGACGACTGTACAACCATCAAGATTAATTGTCAGATTCAACAGAAGATCTCTTTGTTTCTTGGGACCTAGAACAAGCATCTCTGTTTTGTCCGAGTTTAATAGTAGAAAGTTTGCAGCCATCCACTTCCTTATGTCTGAAACACATGCTTCTAGCGAGGGCAATTTTGGGGCTTCACCATGTTTCATTGAAATGTACAGCTGTGTGTCATCCGCATAGCAGTGAAAGTTTACATTATGTTTTCGAATAACATCCCCAAGAGGTAAAATATATAGTGAGAACAATAGTGGTCCTAAAACGGAACCTTGAGGAACACCGAAATTTACAGTTGATTTGTCAGAGGACAAACCATTCACAGAGACAAACTGATATCTTTCCGACAGATAAGATCTAAACCAGGCCAGAACTTGTCCGTGTAGACCAATTTGGGTTTCCAATCTCTCCAAAAGAATGTGGTGATCGATGGTATCAAAAGCGGCACTAAGGTCTAGGAGCACGAGGACAGATGCAGAGCCTCGGTCCGATGCCATTAAAATGTCATTTACCACCTTCACAAGTGCCGTCTCAGTGCTATGATGGGGTCTAAAACCAGACTGAAGCATTTCGTATACATTGTTTGTCTTCAGGAAGGCAGTGAGTTGCTGAGCAACAGCCTTCTCTAAAATTTTTGAGAGGAATGGAAGATTCGATATAGGCCAATAGTTTTTATATTTTCTGGGTCAAGGTTTGGCTTTTTCAAGAGAGGCTTTATTACTGCCACTTTTAGTGAGTTTGGTACACATCCAGTGGATAGAGAGCCGTTTATTATGTTCAACATAGGAGGGCCAAGCACAGGAAGCAGCTCTTTCAGTAGTTTAGTTGGAATAGGGTCCAGTATGCAGCTTGAAGGTTTAGAGGCCATGATTATTTTCATCATTGTGTCAAGAGATATAGTACTAAAACACTTGAGCGTCTCTCTTGATCCTAGGTCCTGGCAGAGTTGTGCAGACTCAGGACAACTGAGGTTTGGAGGAATACGCAGGTTTAAAGAAGAGTCCGTAATTTGCTTTCTAATAATCATAATCTTTTCCTCAAAGAAGTTCATGAATTTATCACTGCTAAAGTGAAAGTCATCCTCTCTTGGGGAATGCTGCTTTTTAGTTAGCTTTGCGACAGTATCAAAAAGGAATTTCGGATTGTTCTTATTTTCCTCAATTAAGTTAGAAAAATAGGATGATCGAGCAGCAGTAATGGCTCTTCGGTACTGCACGGTACTGTCTTTCCAAGCTAGTCGGAAGACTTCCAGTTTGGTGTGGCGCCATTTCCGTTCCAATTTTCTGGAAGCTTGCTTCAGAGCTCGGGTATTTTCTGTGTACCAGGGAGCTAGTTTCTTATGAGAATTTTTTTTAGTTTTTAGGGGTGCAACTGCATCTAGGGTATTGCGCAAGGTTAAATTGAGATCCTCAGTTAGGTGGTTAACTGATTTTTGTCCTCTGGCGTCCTTGGGTAGGCCGAGGGAGTCTGGAAGGGCATCAAGGAATCTTTGTGTTGTCTGTGAATTTATAGCACGACTTTTGATGTTCCTTGGTTGGGGTCTGAGCAGATTATTTGTTGCAATTGCAAACGTAATAAAATGGTGGTCCGATAGTCCAGGATTATGAGGAAAAACATTAAGATCCACCACATTTATTCCATGGGACAAAACTAGGTCCAGCGTATGACTGTGACAGTGAGTGGGTCCAGAGACATGTTGGACAAAACCCACTGAGTCGATGATGGCTCCGAAAGCCTTTTGGAGTGGGTCTGTGGACTTTTCCATGTGAATATTAAAGTCACCAAAGATTAGAATATTATCTGCTATGACTACAAGGTCCGATAGGAATTCAGGGAACTCAGTGAGAAACGCTGTATATGGCCCAGGAGGCCTGTAAACAGTAGCTATAAAAAGTGATTGAGTAGGCTGCATAGATTTCATGACTAGAAGCTCAAAAGACGAAAACGTCATTTTTTTTTGTAAATTGAAATTTGCTATCGTAAATGTTAGCAACCCCTCCGCCTTTGCGGGATGCACGGGGGATATGGTCACTAGTGTAGCCAGGAGGTGAGGCCTCATTTAAAACAGTAAATTCATCAGGATTAAGCCATGTTTCAGTCAGGCCAATCACATCAAGATTATGATCAGTGATTAGTTCATTGACTATAATTGCCTTTGAAGTAAGGGATCTAACATTAAGTAGCCCTATTTTGAGATGTGAGGTATCATGATCTCTTTCAGTAATGACAGGAATGGAGGTGGTCTTTATCCTAGTGAGATTGCTAAGGCGAACACCGCCATGTTTAGTTTTGCCCAACCTAGGTCGAGGCACAGACACGGTCTCAATGGTGATAGCTGAGCTGACTACACTGACTGTGCTAGTGGCAGACTCCACTATGCTGGCAGGCTGGCTAACAGCCTGCTGCCTGGCCTGCACCCTATTTCATTGTGGAGCTAGAGGAGTTAGAGCCCTGTCTATGTTGGTAGATAAGATGAGAGCACCCCTCCAGCTAGGATGGAGTCCGTCACTCCTCAGCAGGTCAGGCTTGGTCCTGTTTGTGGGTGAGTCCCAGAAAGAGGGCCAATTATCTACAAATTCTATCTTTTGGGAGGGGCAGAAAACAGTTTTCAACCAGCGATTGAGTTGTGAGACTCTGCTGTAGAGCTCATCACTCCCCCTAACTGGGAGGGGGCCAGAGACAATTACTCGATGCCGACACATCTTTCTAGCTGATATGCACGCAGAAGCTATGTTGCGCTTGGTGATCTCTGACTGTTTCATCCTAACATCGTTGGTGCCGACGTGGATAACAATATCTCTATACTCTCTACACTCGCCAGTTTTAGCTTTAGCCAGCACCATCTTCAGATTAGCCTTAACGTCGGTAGCCCTGCCCCCGGGTAAACAGTGTATGATCGCTGGATGATTCGTTTTAAGTCTTAATACTGCGGGTAATGGAGTCGCCAATGACTAGAGTTTTCAATTTGACAGAGCTAATGGTGGGAAGCTTCGGCGTCTCAGACCCCGTAACGGGAGGAGTAGAGACCAGAGAAGAATCGGCCTCTGACTCCGACCCGCTGCTTAATGGGGAAAACCGGTTGAAAGTTTCTGTCGGCTGAATGAGCGACACCGGTTGAGCGTTCCTACAGCATTTCCTTCCAGAAACCGTGAGAAAGTTGTCCGGCTGCGGGGACTGTGTCAGGGGATTTATACTACTATCTGTACTTACTGGTGGCACAGACGCTGTTTCATCCTTTCCTACACTGAAATTACCCTTTTCTAACGATTGTGTCTGAAGCTGGGCTTGTAGCACAGCTATCCTCGCCGTAAGGCGAGTACAGCGGCTGCAATTAGAAGGCATCATGTTAATGTTACTACTTAGCTTCGGCTGTTGGAGGTCCTGACGAATCGTGTCCAGATAAAGCGTCCGGAGTGAAAAAGTTGAAAAAGTTGAGGAAAAAATAAATAAATATATGAACGGTAATTAAAAAGTGAAAACCGTAAAGTTGTCAGGTAGTAAAACAGGTTGGCAACAAAACGCACAGCAACTCGAAAACAAGCCTGCAAGTTGTGAAATAAGCATTTCACTTTAAGGCCTACACCTGTTGTATTCGGTGCATGTGACTAATACAATTTGATTTGATCATATCCGATCTGCCAACTTCTGTCTGTAGCGTCCAAACAGTTTGGGCTACACACTCATTTCTTACATCTCTCAGATATATGACAGACACTTGAAAACTAGATCTGTTTTTCCATGTATTAATCTGTCATTCAGGGCTCCCGAGTGGCGCAGCAGTCCAAGGCACTGCATCTCAGTGCTAGATGCGTTGCTCCGGACCCTGGTTCGATTCCAGACTGTATCACAACCGGCCGTGATTTGGGGTCCCATAGGGCAGCACACAATTGATCCAGCATCGTCCGTGTTAGGGTAGGCTGTCATTGTAAATAAGAATGTGTTCTTAACTGGCTAGCCTAGCTAAATAAAGGCTAAATTAAATAGACATTTTTATATCTAAAATTCTATATCAAATAGCTAAATGTTCCTTGGTTTGACTATCTTAAAATAATTCTATATGTAAGCTTAATAGAACTTGAATTTACTATTTATATTTTTGACAACTTTTACTTCACTTACATTCCTAAAGAAAATAATTTACTTTTTACTCCATACATTTTCCCTGACACCCAAAAGTACTCATTACATTTTGACAGGAAAATGGTCCAATTAACATTATACATTCACATGGATTTAGTAGTGTAGATATGTGGTAGTAGTGGAGTAGGGGCCTGAGAGCACACAGTGTGTTGTGAAATCTGTGAATGTATTGTAATGTTTTAAAATTGTACAAACTGCCTTAAAATTTTGCTGGACACCAGGAAGAGTAGCTGCTGCTCTGGCACCAAGAATGGTGGTGGCTGCATCATGTTATGTGACACGCCCTGGTCTTAGTATTTTGTGTTTTCTTTATTTATTTTGGTCAGGCCAGGGTGTGACATGGGTTTATTTTGTGTTGTGTTTATGTACTGTATGGGGGTTTTGCCTGAGGCGGTTCTCAATCAGAGGCAGGTGATTCTCGTTGTCTCTGATTGGGAACCATATTTAGGCAGCCATATTCTTTGAGTGTTTCGTGGGTGATTGTTCCTGTCTCTGTGTTAGTTTGCACCAGAATAGGCTCAGTCACTTTGTTTTTTTCTTTTTTCCTTGTTTTGGAAGAGAAGAGAACGAGCGCCATTCTCCTTGCGGAGATGGTGCTAAATCCATCAACACGGTCGGTCCCTGGGATTGGGCTGGCCAACACGATTCGGTTTGCTTGGAAGGAAAAGGAGTTGGAGCCTTTAGGATGGGAAACTTTTGGAAGGATAATATTGATGGGGATTCTAAAGCTGACGGTGAAGGACGTGTTTTGTCTCCAAGGCAACTCGTTGGAGGGAGCATACGACGTGGCACTATATACAGAGGAGAAACACGATGATATCCTGAGAAGGGCAAGAGCAGTGGGAGGTGAGAGGCCGATGAGCCACTATGAAATAACAAGCCTGGCGAAGAACAACTTTAGGGTTGTAACTGTCAACATTTACAACCCATACGTTAAGGACGAAGAGGTGAGGGCCTTTCTGGGGAGATACATGGATAACGTCTCCTCAGCAAGGCACCTCAAAGACTCCCTTGGGTTTTGGAATGGGAGGAGAGGCTTCCAGGCCCTCCTCAGGGAGGACCCAAAGGGACATGGTGGCTACCTCCATCCTCCTGCTATGTTCTCCCTAGGGGCTGACAGGGGACGTTGTTTTATGCACGTCAGCCCCCATTTTGCAGGCGCTGTATGGCCTACGGCCACATATTCGCCTCGTGCAGCACAAGAAAATGCCGATTTTGTGGATCTGAGGAACACGAGGCGAGGGATTGTGACAAGCCTAAGGCGTGCCACGGGTGTGGCTCGTCTGCACACCTGTGGCGTGGGTGCCCGGCTCGTCAGAGGTCATATGCGTCTGCGGCTGGTGGGGGAGCAGGAGCGGGGGATGGGGGAAGAAGAGGAGCGGAAGGAAGCACGCCTCATGACCAGAGTACAGGTCCAGAGGGGAAGGCCGCAAGGAAGGAGGAGGAGCAAGAAGCGGCGGATGGAAGAGAGAAGGAAACAGAAGGCACGGGAGTAGGAGAACCAGGAAAAGCGGCGGAAGAAGGCAACCGAGTGGAGAAGCATGAGAGAGAAGAAAGCGAGGGAGGAGTGTTGGAGAAGAAGACGGTGGAAGAGCAAGTGGACTGGGGAGAAAGTGCCCTGGTGGAAGAGATGAGGGGTATGGTGGAGGAGCTGGCGGGGGGGGAGGGTGGTATCTCTCCACTGCCGCCATCATCAAAGAAGAGAATGAAGAGGAGGGTGCGATTGGCCGACAGTGAGAGGGAGGGGATGGCCAAGAGAGTGATGGGGGTGGGAGAAACCTCTGGGTTGCTGCTGGTTTCCCCAGGCCCTCAACTTCTGTTGGGTGGGGATACACCTAACAAGACTCAAGACTGGGTACAGGAGGAGGTGGGGAGTTTTTTGTTTGGGGACTCAGCCTCCCGATTTTTTTTTTCCAAACCAGCTGCAGCACTGGGGAGGGGGAGGAGTGTGGGGATAGACCCAGGGTGCAGGGCACCCGGAGCCAAACACTATTCCTGCATCCTGGGTTGATGAGATGGAGGAAGAGGGGGGGATGTCGGGAGTACAGATGGTGTTCTCACCGGTAGATATGGAGCAGGGGAGCATCGGGTGAGTCTCCTGTTTTTGTTTTTTTTCTGTCTGGGTTTAGAATTTGAGTGTATTACATGATTTTATTTTATTTTTTCATGGCATCTAATTTTACTTTTGTTAGTTTAAATGTAAGGGGTTTAAGGGATTTTGTTAAGAGGAGGGCGGTTTTTAGTTATTTGGAGGGTGTGGGGTTTGATTTTTGTTTTTTTACAGGAGGTTCACCTGAGGGATGGAGGGGATGTTAGTAAGTTTAAGAGGGAGTGGGACAAGGGGGAGTCGGTTTGGGGTATTGGGGGTGCACTCATCGGGGTAGGGATTTTGTGTGGGCACAGGGAGGTAAAAGTGGAGGATTCTTTTGTGGTAATGCAGGGGAGGGTTATAGGGGTGGATGTCACAATAAGGGATTGTAAATTTAGATTAGTGGTGGTGTATGGGCCACAGGTGGTGGCAGACAGGAGGGAGATGGTGGACTGTCTGACGCCCCTGTGTGTCACAAATAGGAAATTAGTGATAGGGGGGGATTTTAATACAGATTTAGGAATAGGGGGGGATAGCAGTGCAGGCGCCATTACCAGGCTAATGGTTTCTTTTGGAGGCTTGAAGGCCTCCGGTCCATGTGCGAGGGGGTGTTAGAGTGGTGGGAATTAGTTAAGGTGAGGATTAGGGCTTTTATAATAGGGTATTGCAAGAGGAAAAAAAGGGAGGAGAGGAGGGAGGTGGATCGTATCCAAAAGTTAATTGAACTCGAGTACGAGGCAGGCAACCTCGGCGGGTCGTTTGACTGGGAGAGATCCGCAACCCTAAAGGCGCAGCTCAGGGAGTTGCAGGAGCGGAAGGCTCGAGCTTTCCTGGAGCGTGCGCATAGTGGCTTTCTAGAACACAATGAGACTTGTTCTGCTATGTTCTTTAAGTCGGTTAGGGCCAGACAGAGTAGGAAGGTAATGCATGGCGTTAGGGAAGAAAATGGTAGTATAGTTAGAGAACCAGAGGATATGGTCAGGGTGACAACTGATCATTTCCAAGGTTTATTTAAGGAAAGGGAAATAGATGTAGAGCAGGGAAATGTGTTTTTAGAACACTTGTCCAGGCGGTTGCCGGAGGACATTAGAGAAGTGATGGAGGCCCAGATTTCACTAGAAGAGGTTGAGAGCGCTCTTAGGAGGATGGGAAAAGGGAAGGTGCCTGGGATGGATGGGCTGCCGGCTGAGTTTTATCTCAAGTTTTGGGGTATAATTGGACCAGTGGTCCTCGAAGTCTTGAAGGCCATCCTTGAGACGGGGGTCCCGGGGGGATCAATGGCTGTTGGTGTGCTGTCACTTTTATATAAGAAGGGGGAAGTAACAGACCTTGGCAACTGGCGGCCGTTGACCATGCTGTGTGTAGATTACAAGCTACTTGCAAAGGTTTTAGCAGACCGGTTGCGCATAGCCCTTCCCTACGTCGTCCATGAGGATCAGACGTGCGGGGTAGAGGGCCGCTCTATTAGATGGAACCTACAGTTAATCAGGGACTCCATCGCTTGGGTTGAAGATAGAGGACTGCCTTTAATGGTAGCAGCGCTAGATCAGGCGAAAGCCTTTGATCGCGTGAATAGATCCTTTTTATTCAGAGTGTTAGGTCGATTAGGATTTGGGGAGAAGTTCATAGGATGGATTCGTACATTATATGTCGGAGCTGGGTGCCGAGTTAGTGTAAATAGTCATTTGGGTGACGTTTTTGACCTCTCGTCTGGGGTCAGGCAGGGGTGCCCACTCTCGGCTCTCCTCTTCGTTCTGTACATGGAGCCTCTGGGGGCTGCCATTAGGGCAGACACAGGGGTGGAAGGCTTGTTGATCCCTGGAAGTGGTGGGCTGCGTGTTAAGATGACGCAGTACGCCGACGACACTTCCTTGCTGCTGTGCAAGGACTCGTGCCTGACAAGGTCCCTTGCCATCTTTGGGGATTTCACCCGAGCGTCGGGAGCGGTTCTGAACCATGCAAAGTCTTCCGTCAAGTTTTTCGGAAGATGGCGCGGTAGAACGGATGTGCCCGGGGTTATCTCTCTGTGAGGGGGCCCTGAGGATTCTCGGGGTCCATTTTGAGACCTCCGGCTCAGCGACGCTAAACTGGAACATGCGTATCGCAGTGGTACAGAGGAAGCTAGCAATGTGGAAGGCTAGGTATTTGTCTTTTATGGGCAAAGTCCTGGTCCTAAAGGTGGATGTGTTGCCGTCTCTTTTGTATTTGGCGTATATCTACCCATTGCCGGCTTGTCTGAGGAGGCCTCTAGTGAGGCTTGTGTTTCAGTTCATGTGGAGTGACAGGTGCGAGTGGGTCGCCAGGGCACGCATGCTTTGTCCCATCGGGGAGGGAGGTAGGGGAGTACCACATTTCCCCCCCAAGCTGGACGCAATTTTTGTTTCTTTCTTGTTAACGGAGCTTGCTCATCCAGTGATACACCCGTCCGGTTACCTCCTGCGGGTGTTCTTCTCATATCAGGCGAGAAGCGTAATGGTGTGGTCTAACACGGGTCCTCGGGCGGAACGGCTGCCGTGGCACTTTGGTCATGTGGCCAAGTGGCTGCGTGCACACCCTGAGGTTGAAGTTGCCCGAGTAGGTTTAGATCTCAGGCACCTGTACGAGGAGGTCAGAAAGGCAGGGAGTCCGGCGCCTGTAGTGGGCATCTCGGAAGTGGTCTGGGAGGGAGTGCAGGCGCGGGGTCTGGACAACAGGCTCAAGGACCTGAATTGGTTGAGCCTCCATAAGTGCTTGCCGGTACGTTCCATCTTGTACCGGTATAGTTTGGTGCAATCCCCCACCTGTCCAAGATCCTCTTGTGGCAGGGAGGAGACTGTGCGCCATGTCTTTTGGGACTCTGCCTTTGCCGGAGTAGTATGGGCTAGGGCACGGGTGTTGTTAGGTTTGGTAATTTTGTATTGACGTGGGCCAGGTTAGAGAGAGGTGTAGGGAGAGCGAGAGGGACGGATAGGGACAGGTTTCTGCTCTGGCTTCTCATGAGTCTCTTTAAACGGGGGCTGTGGGAAGCCAGGCAGAACATGGTGAAGACAGGGAGAGATTGGGGGGTGGAAGGGATAGTGAGGAGGGTGGAAGGAGATTTGAGGGGGAGGATGAAGAGGGAGGAGAGGAAGTGGGGGCAGCATGCTGCTCGGGAGAGGTGGAAGGGGGGTTTAGGGCTGGGTGTCATTTAGATTTGTAAGGGGATAGATTAGGGACGGGGAGATAGGGAAAGGTATTTTGTAGGGTGACGGGGAGGGACGATGCTCCCCTGAGGTTTTTGTTTGGGGTTTTTGTTTTGTTTTGTTTTGTTTAGTTAAATTATAATACCATTGTTGGAGTATGTATGAAAATTATGAGTTGTAAAGAATGAATGGTATTGAAGGTAATAAATTATTTTTTATTTAAAAAAGTTTAGGCTGTTTCGGTTTTCACGTTACTTTTGTTGTTTTTGTATTATTCGTGTTTCGTCTTCATTAAAGATGTATTGAACTAACCACGCTGCATTTTGGTCCGACTCTCTTTTGACGGAAGAAAACCGTAACAGAATCACCCACCACAACAGGACCAAGCAGTGTGGTGACAGGCAGCGGCAGCAGGAGCTATGAAGTTTAGAGTATACGACTTTGGAGGAAATAGACAGGTGGGCGGTCGACCCAGAGAGAGTGCCGGAGCCCGCCTGGGATTCGCTGGAGCAGTGCGAAGAGGGCTATAGGAGAATGGAGTCGAAGAGACAAGCATGGCGGCGCAGAAGGAAGCCCGAGAGTCAGCCCCAAAAATTTCTTGGGGGGGGGGCTCAGGGAGAGTGCGGCAGAGTCAGGGTTCAAACCTGAGCCAACTCCCCCTGTTTATCGTGAGGAGCAGTGATCACAGGACTTCTGGACGTGGGAGGAGATATTGGATGGAAAAGGACCCTGGACACAGCCTGGAGAATATCGCCGCCCCAAAGAAGAACTGGAGGCGGCGAAAGCGGAAAGGCGCTGGTATGAAGAGGCAGCACGGCGACGCGGATGGAAGCCCGAGAGTCAGCCCCAAAAATGTATTGGGGGGGGGCTCAGGGAGAGTGTGGCAGAGTCAGGGTTCAGACCTGAGCCAACTCCCCCTGTTTATCTTGAGGAGCCAAGGAGGAGACCAGAACCGGTGTTGGAGGTGAGTGAAGCAGAGACTGTGAAGGAGTTAATGGGGAAAGTGGAGGAGATAGTTATGAGGGAGTTGCTAGGTTGGTGCTTTAGATACGATATTCGCCCGACGGAGCGTGTCGGGGATTTGATGGCACCTGGGTCAGCGCTCCATACTCGTCCTGAGGTGCGTGTTAGTCGGCTGGTGAAGAGTGTGCCAGCCTCACTCACTAGGCCTCCTGTGTACCTACCTAGCCTTGCACGTCCTGTGCCAGTCCTGCTCTCAGGCTCTCCAGTACATCTTCACGGTCCGGTCCATCCTGTGCCACCTTCACACACCAGTCCTCCGGTGGCAGCTCCCCGCACCAGGCTTCCTGTGCGTGTCCTCGGCCCAGTACCACCAGTGCCAGCACCACGCACCAGGCCTTCAGTGCGCCTCGCCTGTTCAGCGCTGCCAGAGCCTTTCTCCTCTCCAGCGCTGTCGGAGTCTCCCGCCTGTTTAGCGCTGTCGGAGTCTCCCGCCTGTTTAGCGCTGTCGGAGTCTCCCGCCTGTTTAGCGCTGCCAGGGCCTTCCTCCTCTCCAGCGCTGCCGGAGTCTCCCGCCTGTTTAGAGCTGCCAGAGCCTTCCTCCTCTCCAGCGCTGCCGGAGTCTCCTGCCTGTTCAGCGCAGCCAGAGCTGCTAGTCTGCATGGAGCAGCCAGAGCTGCCAGTCTGCATGGAGCAGCCAGAGCTGCCAGTCTGCATGGAGCAGCCAGAGCTGCCAGTCTGCATGGAGCAGCCAGAGCTGCCAGTCTGCATGGAGCAGCCAGAGCTGCCAGTCTGCATGGAGCAGCCAGAGCTGCCAGTCTGCATGGAGCAGCCAGAGCTGCCAGTCTGCATGGAGCAGCCAGAGCTGCCAGTCTGCATGGAGCAGCCAGAGCTGCCAGTCTGCATGGAGCAGCCAGAGCTGCCAGTCTGCATGGAGCAGCCAGAGCTGCCAGTCTGCATGGAGCAGCCAGAGCTGCCTGTCTGCATGGAGCAGCCAGAGCAGCTAGAGCCGCCAGTCAGCCAGGATCTTCCAGATCCGCCAGTCAGCCAGGATCCGCCAGTCAGCCAGGATCCACCAATCAGCCAGGATCTTCCAGATCCGCCAGTCAGCCAGGATCTGCCAGTCAGCCAGGATCTTCCAGATCCGCCAGTCAGCCAGGATCCGCCAGAACCACCAGCTAGCCAGGATCCGCCAGTCAGCCAGGATCTGCCAGAACCACCAGCATCTGCCAGAACCACCAGCTAGCCAGGATCTGCCAGAGCCTACTACCTGCCTGAGTTTCCTCTCAGTACTGGGCTTCCTCTCAGTACTGGGCTTCCTCTCAGTACTAGGCATCCTCTCAGTGCTGAGCTTCCCCTCAGTGCCGAGCTTCCCCTCAGTGCCGAGCTTCCCCTCAGTGCCGAGCTTCCCCTCAGTGCCGAGCTTCCCCTCAGTCCCGAGCTACCCCTCAGTCCCGAGCTACCCCTCAGTCCCGAGCTTCCCCTCAGTCCCGAGCTTCTACCTCAGTCCCGAGCTGCCCCTCAGTCCAGTGGGGTCCTTGGTGAGGGTTATTAGGCCAAGGTCGGCGGCGAGGGTCGCCAATCAAAGGACGCGTTACAGGGGGACTAAGACTTGGTTGGAGTGGAGTCCACGTCCCGAGCCGGAGCCACCACCGTGGACAGACGCCCACCCGGACCCTCCCCTATGGGTTTTAGTGTGCGGCCGGGAGTCCGCACCTTGGGGGGGGTTCTGTCACGCCCTGGTCTTAGTATTTTGTGTTTTCTTTATTTATTTTGGTCAGGCCAGGGTGTGACATGGGTTTATTTTGTGTTGTGTTTATGTATGGAGGTTTTTCGTAGGTTTTGGGATTGTGGCTTAGTGGGGTGTTCTAGCAAAGTCTATGGTTGCCTGAGGCGGTTCTCAATCAGAGGCAGGTGATTCTCGTTGTCTCTGATTGGGAACCATATTTAGGCAGCCATATTCTTTGAGTGTTTCGTGGGTGATTGTTCCTGTCTCTGTGTTAGTTTACACCAGTTTAGGCTGTTTCGGTTTTCACGTTACGTTTGTTGTTTTTGTATTATTCGTGTTTCGTCTCCATTAAAGATGTATCGAACTAACCACGCTGCATTTTGGTCCGACTCTCTTTCGATGGAAGAAAACCGTAACATTATGGGTATGCTTATCATTAAGGGGTTTTATTTACAAAAACAAGAAAAGGAATAGAGCTAAACACAGGCTAAATCTTAGAGGAAAACCTGGTTCAGTCTGCTTTCCAGCAGACACTGGATGACATATCCCCCTTTCAGCAGGACAATAACCTAAAACACAAGGCCAAAGATACACTGGAGTTACATACCAAGACGACAATGAATGTTCCTGAGTGTAACGACGGGTGAGTGAAATGAGTGAGGAGTCAGATGCAGAGAGCGAAATGAACGGGAAAACGCTTTAATGTCCTTCAAATCGTAACAGGTCCAAAACATGGGTGAATGCCCAAAACACTTGCGCTAAACCAAGCCAAAACCTAGATGCACACTGGACAGCAAAAAAAAAAAAAAAAAAACGATACATCACCAAACGTAACAACCAACAAGCCCGCACAAACACCAGCGGGCAGAACAAACTTAAATAACACCCATCCCAAAACCCCAACAAGGAACAGGTGAAAACAATTAGACAATAACAAATGAAAAGGAAAAAGGGATCGGTGGCAGCTAGTAGACTGGCGACGAAAACCGCTGAGCGCCGCCGGAGCAGGAAGGGGAGCCACCTTCAGTGGCAGCTAATAGACCGGCGACGACGACCGCCGAGCGCCACCCGAGCAGGAAGGGGAGCCACCTTCGGTGGTATTCGTGACACTGAGTGTCCTAGTTACAGTTTTGACTTAAATCTATGGCAAGACTTGAACAACCAACTTGACAGAGCTTGAAAAATACAAAAATAAATAATAATGGGCAAATATTGTACAATCCAGGTTTGCAAAGCTCTTAGAGACTTACCCAGAAAAAAACGAACAGATAGGTCTCCATTATCATCATCCATTCCTATACAGGTTCTAGGCTATCCTAAGCAACCACTAGTGGGCGCTAGATCTCCACTATCATCTAGGCTGTGTCCAGACGAAAATACACTGGTGTCCTACTGCAACCAGTTCCTACACAAAACATCTTCCATTCTGGCTAGAAAGGCATCAGATTTCTCCGTATCTTTATGTCCGTTGGGGGGAAAAATGGGAAATATGCGTACTGTCTTAACAAAACACAATTTTCCACCACCCTTGCTAGAGTGGCTAATGCTACTTCCTGATGTTGCGCCCAGTGTTCAGCCAGGGATTAACAACAGACTGCTGCAACCTGATTGGCTGAACACGGTGTGCAACATACGGAAGTTGTCCGAAAATCCAAAAATGGTGGTGGAAAATTGTGTTTTATTGAGATAGTATGCTTCTTTTCTTGTTTTTTTGTGGCACACCATTAAAGCTAGAGAAAGGTGTGACTGGGGACCGCAATTCACATGTGAGGGTTCCTGCATATACTTCTATTGGTGAATGTTTAAGCTACAGTGGGACTCTGGTACAGAGGTGGGAGTCGAGGGCGACATTCCAGTCCAATTGGAGGTGGTAATGTACCATTACAGTTCGTTGCCAACCGCCATATAAAAATCCACAGAAGAAGAAGAAGACAGTGTCCGTCGCTTCTGCCTGTCGTGCATTGCTTTCCCGCAGCTCTGTTAATGTTACGGCGAGGGTGGGTGCTCGGCAGGCGGGGTCGAAGGACACTGTGCACTAGCTAGTTAGCTAGTTGGGACTCCGGTACACAGGGGGAGGCGGGAGCTACACCATTAGCTAGCTAGGACACCTAGGACACAGGAGCACTGCTTTCCCGCAGTTCTGTTAACGTTACGGCGAGGGTGGGTGCTCGGCAGGCGGGGTCGAAGGACACTGTGCACTAGCTAGTTAGTTAGTTGGGACTCCGGTACACAGGGGGAGGCGGGAGCTACACCATTAGCTAGCTAGGACACCTAGGACACAGGAACACTGCTTTCCCGCAGTTCTGTTAACGTTAGAGTGCGTGCACATGGTTGGAGTAGTTTTTGGTGGGGGGAAGCATGGACTCTTTTCGTTGTGTTCCGGCCAGTGAGGAAGTCAATTTTGTAGTGTATATCCACTAGGGGGAGCTAGAGTAGCTTACCAAGCAAGAGGTGCCTTGTGCAGTGGATATCCACTCGGGGAAGCCAGAGTAGTTTACCAAGCAAGAGGGGCCTTGTGTTGTGTATATCCTTTAGGGGGAGCCAGAGTAGCTTACCAAGCAAGAGAGCCTTGTGTAGTGTATATCCACTAGGGGGAGCCAGAGTGGCTTACCAAACAAGAGGGGCCTTGTGTTGTGGATATCCACTAGGGGAGCCAGAGTAGCTTACCAAGCAAGAGGTGCCTTGTGCAGTGGATATCCACTAGGGGAGCTAGAGTAGATAAAAGCAAGAGGCTCCTTGTGCAGTGGGTATCCACTAGGGGAAGCCAGAGTAGATAACAAAGCAAGAGGGGCCTTGTGTTGTGGATATCCACTAGGGGAGCCAGAGTAGATAACAAAGCAAGAGGCTCCTTGTGCAGTGGAAATCCACTAGGGGGAGCCAGAGTAGACAACAAAGCAAGAGGGGCCTTGTGTTGTGGATATCCACTAGGGGGAGCCAAAGTAGCTTACCAAGCAAGAGGGGCTGAGGCACTCTTTTGACTTGCTAATCAGCTGGGCTTGACAATCTGGACCCCTATTTCTGAAACTATCCGCCGCCATTGTCGCAACCCCTATTACCAGCCTGTTCAACCTCTCTTTCATATCGTCTGAGATCCCCAAGGATTGGAAAGCTGCCGCAGTCATCCCCCTCTTCAAAGGGGGAGACACCCTGGACCCAAACTGTTACAGACCTATATCCATCCTGCCCTGCCTATCTAAGGTCTTCGAAAGCCAAGTCAACAAACAGGTCACTGACCATCTCGAATCCCACCATACCTTCTCCGCTGTGCAATCTGGTTTCCGAGCCGGTCACGGGTGCACCTCAGCCACACTCAAGGTACTAAACGATATCATAACCGCCATCGATAAAAGACAGTACTGTGCAGCCGTCTTCATCGACCTTGCCAAGGCTTTCGACTCTGTCAATCACCATATTCTTATCGGCAGACTTAGTAGCCTCGGTTTTTCGGATGACTGCCTAGCCTGGTTCACCAATTACTTTGCAGACAGAGTTCAGTGTGTCAAATCGGAGGGCATTCTGTCCGGTCCTCTGGCAGTCTCTATGGGGGTGCCACAGGGTTCAATTCTCGGGCCGACTCTTTTCTCTGTATATATCAATGATGTTGCTCTTGCTGCGGGCGATTCCCTGATCCACCTCTACGCAGACGACACCATTCTATATAATTTCGGCCCGTCATTGGACACTGTGCTATCTAACCTCCAAACAAGCTTCAATGCCATACAACACTCCTTCCGTGGCCTCCAACTGCTCTTAAACGCTAGTAAAACCAAATGCATGCTTTTCAACCGTTCACTGCCTGCACTCGCACGCCCGACTAGCATCACCACCCTGGATGGTTCCGACCTAGAATATGTGGACGTCTATGTACCTAGGTGTCTGGCTAGACTGCAAACTCTCCTTCCAGACTAATTTCAAACATCTCCAATCTAAAATCAAATCTAGAGTCGGCTTTCTATTCCGCAACAAAGCCTCCTTCACTCATGCCGCCAAACTTACCCTAGTAAAACTGACTATCCTACCAATCCTCGACTTCGGCGATGTCATCTACAAAATAGCCTCCAATACTCTACTCAGCAAACTGGATGCAGTCTATCACAGTGCCATCCGTTTTGTTACTAAAGCACCTTATACCACCCACCACTGCGACCTGTATGCTCTAGTCGGCTGGCCCTCGCTACATATTCGTCGCCAGACCTACTGGCTCCAGGTCATCTACATGTCCATGCTAGGTAAGCTCCGCCTTATCTCAGCTCACTGGTCACGATGGCAACACCCACCCGTAGCATGAGCTCCAGCAGGTGTAATCTCACTGATCATCCCTAAAGCCAACACCTCATTTGGCCGCCTTTCATTCCAGTTCTCTGCTGCCTGTGACTGGAACGAATTGCAAAAATCGCTGAAGTTAGAGACTTTTATCTCCCTCACCGACTTCAAACATCTGCTATCTGAGCAGCTAACCGATCGCTGCAGCTGTACATAGTCTATCGGTAAATAGCCCACCCAATTTACATACCTCATCCCCATACTGTTTATATTTATTTACTTTTCTGCTCTTTTGCACACCAGTATCTCTACCTGTACATGACCATCTGATCATTTATCACTCCAGTGTTAATCTGCAACATTGTAATTATTCGCCTACCCCCATCATGCCTTTTGCACACAATGTAACCCCAGCCGCGCCCTCAGAGCATTCGCAGACCAGCTGGCTGGTGTGTTTACGGACATATTCAATCAATCCCTATCCCAGTCTGTTATTCCCGCATGCTTCAAGAGGGCAACCATTGTTCCTGTTCCCAAGAAAGCTAAGGTAACTGAGCTAAACGTCTACCGCCCGTAGCACTCACTTCCGTCATCATGAAGTGCTTTGAGAGACTAGTCAAGGACCATATCACCTCCACCCTACCTGACACCCTAGACCCACTCCAATTTGCTTACCGCCCAAATAGGTCCAGAGACGATGCAATCTCAACCATACTGCCCTAACCCATCTGGACAAGAGGAATACCTATGTGAGAATGCTGTTCATCGACTACAGCTCGGCATTTAACACCATAGTGCCCTCCAAGCTCGTCATCAAGCTCGAGACCCTGGGTCTCGACCCCGCCCTGTGCAACTGGGTACTGGACTTCCTGACGGGCCGCCCCCCAGGTGGTGAGGGTAGGCAACAACATTTCCACCCCGCTGATCCTCAACACTGGGGCCCCACAAGGGTGCGTTCTGAGCACTCTCCTGTACTCCCTGTTCACCCACGACTGCGTGGCCACGCACGCCTCCAACTCAATCATCAAGTTTGCGGACGACACAACAGTGGTAGGCTTGATTACCAACAACGACGAGACGGCCTACAGGGAGGAGGTGAGGGCCCTCGGAGTATGGTGTCAGGAAAATAACCTCACACTCAACGTCAACAAAACTAAGGAGATGATTGTGGACTTCAGGAAACAGCAGAGGGAACACCCCCTTATCCACATCGATGGAACAGTAGTGGAGAGGGTAGTAAGTTTTAAGTTCCTCAGCATACACATCACAGACAAACTGAATTGGTCCACCCACACAGACAGCATCGTGAAGAAGGCGCAGCAGCGCCTCTTCAACCTCAGGAGGCTGAAGAAATTCGGCTTGTCACCAAAAGCACTCACAAACTTCTACAGATGCACAATCGAGAGCATCCTGTCGGGCTGTATCACCGCCTGGTACAGCAACTGCTCCGCCCACAACCGTAAGGCTCTCCAGAGGGTAGTGAGGTCTGCACAACGCATCACCGGGGGCAAACTACCTGCCCTCCAGGACACCTACACCACCCGATGTCACAGGAAGGCCATAAAGATCATCAAGGACAACAACCACCCGAGCCACTGCCTGTTCACCCCGCTATCATCCAGAAGGCGAGGTCAGTACATGTGCATCAAAGCTGGGACACAGAGAGAGAGAGAGAGAGAGAGAGAGAGAGAGAGAGAGAGAGAGAGAGAGAGAGAGAGAGAGAGAGAGAGAGAGAGAGAGAGAGAGAGAGAGAGAGAGAGAGAGAGAGAGAGAGAGAGAGAGAGAGAGAGAGAACTTCAATTCACACGGGACACTGGAGAAATACTCCAGATATGATTTGTGGTCAGTAGTTATATTAATTAGATGAGTGGTCAGATGTTGTGTAGTAGTGGTCAGTAATTGTGGTCTGCAGTTGTGGTCAGTAGATGTGCAGTTATGATCAGTAGCTGTGGTCAATAGCTGTGTGGTTGTGGTTAGTAGATATGGTCAATAGTTTTGGTCAGTTGTTGTGGGGTTGTGGTCAGTATTTGCGTGGTTGTGGTCAGTAGTGATGTTAATTAGATGTGTGGTCAGTAGTTGTTTGGTTCAGTAGTTTGTGGTCAATATTTCTGTGGTTGTGGTCAGTAGTTGTGTGGTCAGTTATCATGTCGTCAGTAGTTGTGTGGTTGTGGTCAATAGTTGTGTGGTTGTGGTTAGAAATGTTAATTAGATGTGTTGTCAGTATTTAAATGAATTAGATGTTTGGTCAGAAGTTGTGTATTAGTGCTCAGTAGTGTATTAGTGCTCGGGTTGTAGCCAATAAATATGGTCAATAGTTGTGTGCTTTTGGTCAGTTGTGGTCAATACTAACGTGGTTGTGGTCAGTAGTGATGTTAATTAGATGTGTGGTCAATAGTTGTGTGGTTCAGTATTTCTGTGGTTGTGGTCAGAAGTTGTGTGGTTGTGGTCAGATTTTTCAGGGTTGTTGTCAGTAATCATGTCATCATTAGTTGTGTGGTTGTGGTCAATAGTTGTGTGGTTGTAGTCACTAGATGTGGTCAGTAGTTGGGTGGTTATGGTCAATAGTTTTTGACAATATGTTTGCTCAGTAGTTGAGGTCAGTAGTTGTCAGTAGCTGTGGTCATTAGCTGTGTGGTTGTGGAGAGTAGTTTTGGTAAGTAGTTGTGTGGTTTTGATTGGTAGTTGTGGTCAGTAGTTGTGTGGTAGTGGTCAGGTAGGTTGGATCAGTAGTTGTGTTCAGTAGTTGTGCAGTCAGTAGCGTTGGTCAGTAGTTGTGTGGTTAATAGTTGTGTGGTCGTGGTCAGTAGTTGTGTGGTTGTAGTCAGTAGTTGTGTTGGTGTGGTCATTCAATGTGGTCAGCAGTTGTGTTGTGGTCAGTAGTTGTGTGGATATAGTCAGTAGTTATGGTCAATCAGTTTGGTCAGTTGTTGTGGGGTTATGGTCGGTACTTGTGGTCAATATGTGGTCAGTATTTGAGTAGTTGTGGAAAGACGTTTTGGTCAGTAGCTGGGTGTTTGATGTCAGTAGTTGTGGTGAGTGGATTTGGTAAGTAGTTGTTTGGTTGTGGTCAGTAGTTGTGGTCTGTAGTCGTGTGGTCAGCAGTTGTTTGGTCAGTAATTGTGTGGTTGTGATCAGTAGTTGTGTGGTTTTGGTCAGTAATTGTGGTCAGTAGATGTGTGGTTCAGTCATTGTGTGGTCAATAGTTGTGTGGTTGTTGTCAGTAGTTGTGTGGATGTGGTCATTAATTGTGGTCAGTAGTTGTGTTGTTGTCAGGTTGTGTGGTCAGACATTTTGGTCAGTAGTTGCATGGTCAGTCGTTGTGTGGATGTGGTCAGTAGTTATGGTCAATAGTTTTGGTCAATAGTTTTGGTCAGTTGTTGTGGGGTTATGGTCATTAGATGAGGTCAGTACCTGTGTGGTTGTGATCATTAGTTAAGTGGTTGCGGTCAGTAGTCGTGTGGTTGTGGTCAGTAGTTGTGGTAATTAGTTGTGTTGATGACCAATATTTGTGGTTCGTAGTTGTGGTCAGTTGGGGTCAATACTTGGTCAGTAGTTGTGTGGTTGTGGTTAGTCATTTTGTGCTTGTGGTCAGCAGTTATATTAATTAGATGTGAGGTCAGAAGTTGTGTAGTAGTGCTCAGTAGTTGTGTGGTTGTAGTCACTAGATGTGTGTTGTTGGTCAGTAGTTTTGGTCAGTATGTGTATGGTCAGTAATTGTGTGGTTGTGGTCAGTAGTTGTGTGGTTGTGGTCGGTAGTTGTGGTCAGTAGTTATGGTCAATAGTTGTGTTGTGGTCAGTAGTTTTGCTCAGTAGTTGTGGTCTGCAGTTGTGTGGTATTGATGAGTAGTTGTGGTCAGTAATTTAGGTCAGTATGTGGTCAGTTCTGTGGTTATGGTCAGTAGTGGTGTGCTTGTGGGGAGTGATTGTGGTCAGTAGTTGTGTGGTTGTGGTCAGTCGGTGTGGTCAATAGTTGTGTGCTTGTGGGGAGTGATTGTGGTCAGTAGTTGTATGGTTGAGCTCAGCAGTTGTGGTCTATAGTTGTTGTCAGCTGTTGTGTGGTTGTGCTCAGTAGTTGTGGTCCGTATTTATGGTCAGTAGATTTGGTCAGTAGTTGTCTTGTGTTCAGTAGTTGTGGGGTCAATGTAGTTACGATCAGCAGTTTTGTTCATTACTTGTTGTCAGTAGCTGTGGTTAATAGTTGTGTGGTTGTGGTCAGCAGTTGTGGTCAGTAGTTGTGTGGTTATGGTCACTAGCTGTTGTCAGCTGTGTGGCTTTGGTCAGTGATATTATTATTCAAGATGGTGTAGCAGTCGGACGTGTGTCTGTCTTGTCCCGTCCTGTCCCATGTATATATTGTTTTCTTTGTATATACAGTGGGGCAAAAAAGCATTTAGTCAGTCACCAATTGTGCAAGTTCTCCCACTTAAAAGATGAGAGAGGCCTGTAATTTTCATCATAGGTACACTTCAACTATGACAGACAAAATGAGAAAAAAGATCCAGAAAATCACATTGTAGGATTTTTAATGAATTTATTTGCAAATAATGGTGGAAAATAAGTATTTGGTCAATAACAAAAGTTTCTCAATACTTTGTTATATACCCTTTGTTGGCAATGACAGAGGTCAAACGTTTTCTGTAAGTCTTCACAAGGTTTTCACACACTGTCGCTGGTATTTTGGCCCATTCCTCCATGCAGATGTTTTGGGGCTGTTGCTGGGCAACACGGATTTCAACTCCCTCCAAAGATTTTCTATGGGGTTGAGATCTGGAGACTGGCTTGGTCACTCCAGGACCTTGAAATGCTTCTTACGAAGCCACTCCTTCGTTGCCCGGGCGGTGTGTTTGGGATCATTGTCATGCTGAAAGACCCAGCCACGTTTCATCTTCAATGCCCTTGCTGATGGAAAGAAGTTTTCACTCAAAATCTCACGATACATGGCCCCATTCATTCTTTCCTTTACACGGATCAGTCGTCCTGGTCCCTTTGCAGAAAAACAGCCCCAAAGCATGATGTTTCCACCCCCATGCTTCACAGTAGGTATGGTGTTCTTTGGATGCAACTCAGCATTCTTTGTCCTCCAAACACGACGAGTTGAGTTTTTACCAAAAAGTTATATTTTGGTTTCATCTGACCATATGACATTCTCCCAATCTTCTTCTGGATCATCCAAATGCTCTCTAGCAAACTTCAGATGGGCCTGGACATGTACTGGCTTAAGCAGGGGGACACGTCTGGCACTGCAGGATTTGAGTCCCTGGCGACGTAGTGTGTTACTGATGGTAGGCTTTGTTACTTTGGTCCCAGCTCTCTGCAGGTCATTCACCAGGTCCCCCGTGTGGTTTGGGGATTTTTGCTCACCATTCTCGTGATCATTTTGACCCCACGGGGTGAGATCTTGCGTGGAGCCCCAGATCGAGGGAGATTATCAGTGGTCTTGTATGTCTTCCCACAGATTTCTTCAAACCAAGCTGCTTACCTATTGCAGATTCAGTCTTCCCAGCCTGGTGCAGGTCTACCATTTTGTTGCTGGTGTCCTTTGACAGCTCTTTGGTCTTGGCCATAGTGGAGTTTGGAGTGTGACTGTTTGAGGTTGTGGACAGGTGTCTTTCATACTGAAAACATGTTCAAACAGGTGCCATTAATATAGGTAATGAGTAGAGGACAGAGGAGCCTCTTAAAGAAGAAGTTACAGGTCTGTGAGAGCCAGAAATGTTGCTTATTTGTAGGTGACCAAATACTTATTTTCCACCATAATTTGCAAATAAATTCATTAAAAATCCTACAATGTGATTTTCTGGATTTTTTTTTTTCTCATTTTGTCTGTCATAGTTGAAGTGTACCTATGATATTTTTAAGTGGGAGAACTTGCACAATTGGTGGCTGACTAAATGCTTTTTTGCCCCACTGTATTGAGTGTATATTTTAATCTCACTTTCCATCTACGGACTGAATGTACGCTCCTGCAACCTGCCTCACCCGATGTGGTACGTCTCTGCTATTTTTATACTTTAGAACCGGAACCCCCTTCAGCTGGCTAGGTTCTAACGAGCTACTAGTCAGTAAGCCACTGCTACCGGTCCTCACCGTTAACTCAGACATCAGCCAGACTCAACCCGGTCAATTCCTGCCAGTCTGCACAGCGCGGTATCAACCCAGAGCATATTGGACTGCTTTTTCTCTACCACTTCTACGGATTCCTTCCTTGGACACTGTGCTATCTAACATCCAAACGAGCTTCAACGCCATACAACACTCCTTCCGTGGCCTCCAACTGCTCTTAAACGCTAGTAAAACCAAATGCATGCTTTTCAACCGTTCACTGCCTGCACTCGCACGCCCGACTAGCATCACCACCCTGGATGGTTCCGACCTAGAATATGTGGACGTCTATGTACCTAGGTGTCTGGCTAGACTGCAAACTCTCCTTCCAGACTAATTTCAAACATCTCCAATCTAAAATCAAATCTAGAGTCGGCTTTCTATTCCGCAACAAAGCCTCCTTCACTCATGCCGCCAAACTTACCCTAGTAAAACTGACTATCCTACCAATCCTCGACTTCGGCGATGTCATCTACAAAATAGCCTCCAATACTCTACTCAGCAAACTGGATGCAGTCTATCACAGTGCCATCCGTTTTGTTACTAAAGCACCTTATACCACCCACCACTGCGACCTGTATGCTCTAGTCGGCTGGCCCTCGCTACATATTCGTCGCCAGACCTACTGGCTCCAGGTCATCTACATGTCCATGCTAGGTAAGCTCCGCCTTATCTCAGCTCACTGGTCACGATGGCAACACCCACCCGTAGCATGAGCTCCAGCAGGTGTAATCTCACTGATCATCCCTAAAGCCAACACCTCATTTGGCCGCCTTTCATTCCAGTTCTCTGCTGCCTGTGACTGGAACGAATTGCAAAAATCGCTGAAGTTAGAGACTTTTATCTCCCTCACCGACTTCAAACATCTGCTATCTGAGCAGCTAACCGATCGCTGCAGCTGTACATAGTCTATCGGTAAATAGCCCACCCAATTTACCTACCTCATCCCCATACTGTTTATATTTATTTACTTTTCTGCTCTTTTGCACACCAGTATCTCTACCTGTACATGACCATCTGATCATTTATCACTCCAGTGTTAATCTGCAACATTGTAATTATTCGCCTACCCCCATCATGCCTTTTGCACACAATGTAACCCCAGCCGCGCCCTCAGAGCATTCGCAGACCAGCTGGCTGGTGTGTTTACGGACATATTCAATCAATCCCTATCCCAGTCTGTTATTCCCGCATGCTTCAAGAGGGCCACCATTGTTCCTGTTCCCAAGAAAGCTAAGGTAACTGAGCTAAACGTCTACCGCCCCGTAGCACTCACTTCCGTCATCATGAAGTGCTTTGAGAGACTAGTCAAGGACCATATCACCTCCACCCTACCTGACACCCTAGACCCACTCCAATTTGCTTACCGCCCAAATAGGTCCAGAGACGATGCAATCTCAACCATACTGCCCTAACCCATCTGGACAAGAGGAATACCTATGTGAGAATGCTGTTCATCGACTACAGCTCGGCATTTAACACCATAGTGCCCTCCAAGCTCGTCATCAAGCTCGAGACCCTGGGTCTCGACCCCGCCCTGTGCAACTGGGTACTGGACTTCCTGACGGGCCGCCCCCAGGTGGTGAGGGTAGGCAACAACATTTCCACCCCGCTGATCCTCAACACTGGGGCCCCACAAGGGTGCGTTCTGAGCACTCTCCTGTACTCCCTGTTCACCCACGACTGCGTGGCCACGCACGCCTCCAACTCAATCATCAAGTTTGCGGACGACACAACAGTGGTAGGCTTGATTACCAACAACGACGAGACGGCCTACAGGGAGGAGGTGAGGGCCCTCGGAGTATGGTGTCAGGAAAATAACCTCACACTCAACGTCAACAAAACTAAGGAGATGATTGTGGACTTCAGGAAACAGCAGAGGGAACACCCCCCTATCCACATCGATGTAACAGTAGTGGAGAGGGTAGTAAGTTTTAAGTTCCTCAGCGTACACATCACAGACAAACTGAATTGGTCCACCCACACAGACAGCATCGTGAAGAAGGCGCAGCAGCGCCTCTTCAACCTCAGGAGGCTGAAGAAATTTGGCTTGTCACCAAAAGCACTCACAAACTTCTACAGATGCACAATCGAGAGCATCCTGTCGGGCTGTATCACCGCCTGGTACAGCAACTGCTCCGCCCACAACCGTAAGGCTCTCCAGAGGGTAGTGAGGTCTGCACAACGCATCACCGGGGGCAAACTACCTGCCCTCCAGGACACCTACACCACCCGATGTCACAGGAAGGCCATAAAGATCATCAAGGACAACAACCACCCGAGCCACTGCCTGTTCACCCCGCTATCATCCAGAAGGCGAGGTCAGTACATGTGCATCAAAGCTGGGACCGAGAGACTGAAAAACAGCTTCTATCTCAAGCCCATCAGACTGTTAAACAGCCACCACTAACATTGAGTGGCTGCTGCCAACACACTGACTCAACTCCAGCCACTTTAGTAATGGGAATTGATGGGAAATGATGTAAAATATATCACTAGGCACTTTAAACAATGCTACCTAATATAATGTGTACATACCCTACATTATTCATCTCATATGTATATGTATATAATATACTCTATCATCTACTGCATCCTTATGTAATACATGTATCACTAGCCACTTTAACTCTGCCACTTTGTTTACATACTCATCTCATATGTACAGTGCCTTGCGAAAGTATTCGGCCCCCTTGAACTTTGTGACCTTTTGCCACATTTCAGGCTTCAAACATAAAGATATAATACTGTATTTTTGTGTGAAGAATCAACAACAAGTGGGACACAATCATGAAGTGGAATGACATTTATTGGATATTTCAAACTTTTTTAACAAATCAAAAACTGAAAAATTGGGCGTGGAAAAGGTTTACCTCCACTGTACTCACATCCTAACATACCCTTGTCTGTACATTATGCCTTAAATCTATTCTTCCGCACCCAGAAACCTGCTCCTTTTACTCTCTGTTCCTAACGTACTAGACGACCAGTTCTTATAGCCTTTAGCTGAACCCTTATCATACTCTTCTGTTCCTCTGGTGATATAGAGGTTAACCCAGGCCCTGTAGCCCCCAGCACCACTGCCAATCCCCTGGCGCTTTCATTTGTTGACTTTTGTAACCGTGAAAACCTTGGTTTCATGCATGCAAACATTAGAAGCCTCCTCCCTAAGTTTGTTTTATTCACTGCTTTAGCACATTCCACCAACCCTGATGTCCTAGCCATGTCTGAATCATGGCTTAGGAAGGCCACCAAAAACCATGAAATGTCCATCCCTAACTATAACATCTTCCAACAAGATAGAACTGCCAAAGGGGGCGGAGTTGCAATCTACGGCAGAGATAGCCTGCAGAGTTCTGTCTTACAATCCAGGTCTGTGCCCCAAACAATTCGAGCTTCTAATTTTAAACATCCACCTTTCCAGAAACAAGTATCTCACCGTTGCCGCTTGTTATAGACCCCCTTCAGCCCCCAGCTGTGCCCTGGACACCATTTGTGAACTGATTGCCCCCCATCTATCTTCAGAGTTCGTACTGTTAGGTGACCTAAACTGGGATATGCTTAACACCCCGGCTGTCCTACATTCTAAGCTAAATGCCCGCAATCTTACACAAATTATCAAGGAACCTACCAGGTAAAAACCCCAAATCCGTAACCATGGGCATGCTCTTAGATATCATCCTGACCAACTTGCCCTTTAAATACACCTCTGCTGTCTTCAACCAGGATCTCAGCGATCACTGCCTCATTGCGTGTGTGATGGGTCCGCTGTCAAACGACCACCCCTCATCACTGTCAAACGCTCCCTAAAACACTTCAGCGTGCAGACCTTTCTAATCGACCTGGCCCGGGTATCCTGGAAGGATATTGACCTCATCCCGTCAGTAGAGGATGCCTGGTTGCTCTTCAAAAGTGCTTTCCTCGCAGTCTTAAATAAGCATGCCCCATTCAAAAAATGTTGAACTAAGAACAGATATAGCCCTTGGTTCACCCCAGACTTGACTGCCCTTGACCAGCACAAAAACATCCTGTGGCGTAGCGTTGACTAGTCCCGGCAATATGCAACTTTTCAGGGAAGTCAGGAACCAATATACTCAGTCAGTTAGGAAAGCAAAGGCTAGCCTTTTCAAACATAAACTTGCATCTTGTAGCATTAATTCCAAAACGTTTTGGGACAATGTAAAGTCCATGGAGAACAAGAGCCCCTCCTCCCATCTGCCAACTGCACCGAGGCTAGGAAACACTGTCACCACCGATAAATCTATGATCATTTCAGTAAGCATTTTTCTACAGCTGACCATGCTTTCCACCTGGCTACCTCTACCCCGGCCAACAGCTCAGCACCCCCTGCAGCAACATGCCCAAATCCCCCCTCGCTTCTCCTTCACCCAAATCCAGACAGCTGATGTTCTGAAAGAGAGGCAAAATCTGGATCCCTACAAATCAGCTGGACTAGACAATATGGACCCTCTCTTTCTAAAATGATCCAACAAAATTGTTGCAACCCCTATTACTAGCCTATTCTCAACCTCTCTTTCGTATCGTCTGAGATCCCCAAAGATTGGAAAGCTGCCGCGGTCATCCCCCTCTTAAAAGGGGGAGACACTCTAGACCCAAACTGTTATAGACCTATATCCATCCTGTCCTGCCTTTCTAAAATCTTCGAAAGTCAAGTTAAACAGATCACTGAACATTTCGAATCCCACAGTACCTTCTCCACTATGCAATCTGGTTTCCGAGCTGGTCATGGGTGCACCTCAGCCACGCTCAAGGTCCTAAACGATATCATAACCGCCATCGATAAGATAGTACTGTGCAGCAGTCTTCATCGACCTGGCCAAGGCTTTCGACTCTGTCAATCACCGCATAGTTATCGGCAGACTCAATAGCCTTGGTTTATCAAATGACTGCCTCACCTGGTTCACCAACTACTTCTCTGATAGAGTTCAGTGTGTCAAATCGGAGGGCCTGTTGTCCGGACCTCTGTCACTCTCTATGGGGATGCCACAGGGTTCAATTCTTGGGCCGACTCTTTTCTCTGTATATATCAATGACGTCGTTCTTGCTGCTGGTGATTCTCTGATCCACCTCTACGCAGACGACACCATTCTGTATTCATCTGGCCCTTCTTTGTACACTGTGTTAACAAACCTCCAAACGAGCTTCAATGCCATACAACTCTCCTTCTGTGGCCTCCAACTGCTCTTAAATGCTAGTAAAACTAAATGCATGCACTTCAAACGATCGTTGCCCGCACCCGCCCGACCGACTAGCATCACTACTCTGACTTAGAATATGTGGTTCTGACTTAGAATATGTGGACAACTACAAATACCTAGCTGTCTGGTTAGACTGTAAACTCTCCTTCCAGATTCACATTAAGCATTTCCAATCCAAAATTAAATCTAGAATCGGCTTCCTATTTTGCAACAAAGCCTCCTTCACTCATGCTGCCAAACATACCATTGTAAAACTGACCATCCTACAGATCCTTGACTTCGGCAATGTCATTTACAAAATAGCCCCCAACACTCTACTCAGATGTAGTCTATCACAGTGCCATCCGTTTTGTCACCAAAGCCCCGTATACTACCCACCACTGTGACCTGTATGCTCTAGTTGGCTGCCCCTCACTACATATTCGTCGCCAAACCCACTGGCTCCAGGTCAACTATAAGTCTTTGCTAGGTAAAGCCCCGCCTTATCTCAGCTCACTGGTCACCATAGCCACATTCACCCATAGCACGTGCTCCAGCAGGTATATTCCACTCGACACCCCCAAAGCCTTTGGCCGCCTTTTTCTTCCAGTTCTCTGCTCCCAATTATTGGAATGAACTGCAAAAATCGTTGAAGTTGGAGACTTGTATCTCCCTCTCAAACTTTAAGCCTCAGCTGTCAGAGCAGCTTACTGATCACTGTACAGCAGCTGACCACAATTACTGACCAAAAGATTCACAAGTTAAAGTGTCAAGATTGGG